>NC_086322.1:121768653-122368653 GCF_036172605.1 Pelobates fuscus | reverse complement strand
GGCCGCCGCCACGTGGTCCTTTGTCCGATACCGGCCACTTCGACAACTTCGACAACTTCGGTAACTTCGGTAACTTCGGTAACTTCGACAGCTTCGACCGCTTCGACAGCTTCGACCGCTTCGACCGCTTCGACAGCTTCGACAGCTTCGACAGCTTCGACAGCTTCGACAGCTTCGAATGTGTCCAAAGTGCCAAATACAAAAGTACCAATCTGTCCCTAAAGTATTTAAAGAGCTAGGGACAGTATAATACAATCCACCTGCCCAAAAGTAGTTCTTAAAGGGTCAGTACATTATGGTAGCAGTCCATAAGCCCCAATTCAGTCCCTTAAAGGGCAATATCTCCCAGGGACCATAATCACTGGGCAGGAAGCTAGCAACCAGGCTTCTCCAGTTCTCAGTGGCGAAGTTGGTTCCGCCACAATATACATCTATATGGCTTGATTTTAAAATGATATATGTATCTTTATTTTTTAAAATTCTATGTGCCTCCTGCATATAGTCCTCACAATTTAAAATAACAGTACCTCCTCATTTATCTGCTTGCCTCATAACTAACTCATAATTTTCTTTTAGTTGTTTAAAGGCTATTTTTTCTTTATTGGTAAGATTTTTTTTCCACTTTTTTTAGGTTAATAGAATCATGTCACTAAAAACTGGAATAAACATTAGATTTATTATGTATTCATTTGTACAGATTACCACATAAGTACATTAAGATGACATTTTCCATGCATGCCCTTCGTGTTTCCTGTACTGGTTGGGGTATATATGTTGTATATGCTGATGACTTCCAGTGACCTAGAGTTTAATGACATGGACTGGAACATGCTGGCTCGATGCCGTAGATGCGGCCACTATCCTACACAAGTGTCATGAATAAAGGCTAGGGTTCATTCCGAGCCCTGTTAAATGATAACCGTACGTATAACATGCCTTAGAGGTAGTGAGGATAGTCCCGTGAAGTGACCGTAGCGGAAGAGAATTGATATACGGTACGGTGAGGAGGTAGGGATCGAAAACCTTCACTGGCACCATATATTATTCATGGGATAGTATGTAATGTGGACAGGTTGACCCAGTTGACTAGTTTTGGTGATGGGTAGAGTCAGTATGTAATGATCTTGATTGGGTGTGACAAGTGAGGCCCTCTCTATGCCACTGTGCGAGGCGTCTAACTATGTTTGGTCCGGGGGGGGGGGGCGTAATACCTCATGCGTATAGGATGAGTATTGGCCTCATGGGACCACTAACTCCAAGGCAGAGATGCCAGAAACTTAACATCTATTAGTCACCTAGATCCTTATAAGCCAGTAAAACCTACTCACTAATAAGGTCTATATTGCAGGGGGAGCCATTGTGGCTAAAAACATACCTGAATTCGCACAAGAGTCCGTGCAGTTCTGAATGGTATGGTTGTAACCGAAATCTTCAGTATCCCCTAAAGGAGGCAGAGAGGGGAAGGAGAGGTCTATAACCTACAAAAAGAACCGTAACTGACAAAGGGGTGCGAGGTCTAAAAAGCAAATGATGCTCCGAATTAAAAACCTGTAAAATAATATGATTCAATAAGACATAAGGAAATGCATATTAGCAAGACATCGTGAGTACCCCCCATGTACCCTTCATGTACAGGCCGGTTGAAAGCCACAGGACCAAATATTCGCAGACAGGAACTGTAATGTTTAGCTATGCCACCATATTTAGGGAAATGACAAAATATGATTAGACATAACACATAAATATGATTGTAGGCAAACCGCAGACTGTGCAGAAATGCAAATGTAAATATAGACGTGTGGCCCAAGGCATATCGTCTATCATAACTCGTATCGTAACTCTATCATAACTAATATGACGCATCGAAGGTCATACCTGTCTGTGGCATTATGATAATCAGATTGAGGAAATATTACCGTTATATAACTGTAAAATAGTGATATCCGTATACTAGGTGCCTATAAATGGACTACCCAGAACCTAAACCCAGACTTATTCTTAATCCAAAAATCTATAAATGTCTCTATTTCAAATTAGCCTGTGGCGGGTTGTCCATTACAGGGCATATGAACATACGTTGTAAAAGCATAGTGGTGCCAGGAGTAGGAAATATGCGTATCCCGATTTGTATCCTAAGTGTCAGGGTGGCTGCGCGGGCTGTGTTGGGATTAATGCGGGTGAAGGTAGGATGTTAATCGGAGAAAGGTTGTGGAGTTGTGTGTGTAGCTAAGACATGTTGGTGATGAGATGGTAGAGAACCTAATAGTTACGAATAATCATCCAGTTTATGACATATACATATGTACCGAGCCCAATAAAACGAGGTGTTGGAAGACAGAGTCAAAACGGGAACCGAGGCCTCTAGAATGCCATAGTGGCTGAAAAGGCTAGAGGCCATGATGGGCATACATAATGAATTTCTCCGAATACTAGCTTCAGATTTAAAACTTCATAGCTTAACTGCACATGACTCAATGATGTTCTTAAAGCATGACGACCGTACCAAGAAAGTCTAGGTGGTGTTAGAAAGTGAGGGAATGCAAAAGCAGGAGACCAGAGAACCACAGGTCTAGCCAGCTGTTTAAGATTATACCCCAATGAAAATTACACAATTAGATGCGTGCAAGCTGTCCCTTGGGGCATATCTAAAAACAGTGAATTACCAAACAATGTTGGCCCAATGAGTGTAGGGTGACTAACAGAAATGCCTATGATACTGTTTTATATTAGAGGTTATTTAATAAGAAGATTTCAGACAGATACTTAGAAGATATTCGCCCTTTACAAAAAACAAGGGATTTACAATTACTGCAATCTACTCAGAGGCTGTTAGAGGGCAGTGATGCTAAGTATGATTAAATAGGCTGAATTTGCTTTACTAGAAAATTGCCATATCTGAATGGTTGAACAATAACAACTTACGGTTTGGTTGAAACCAACAGCTATAGAGTCACAATCAATGACTTATATTTACCTAGATACTAGGACAATAATTGGGATTTAGTACAAATTGTCATATTAGGAACTGGCCAGCAGGGGGCCTGCTTTAATACAACCCAACGCCAAAGTCCTAAATTAATTAGTGAGATACCATAACTGTAATTCCTATGAGAACCTACATATTCCATTTGGTTGCAAAAACACATGGGCTCTATGGAGCGATACAAGTGTATGAACCGAACGTGCAGTATCTAGACGAAAGTGAACATAAGTTTTTTAACAAAACCTATCCATGACATATTAAAACGGTTGAATGAGAAGCGTTTGTGCACATGCTCCCGAAAGCCTACCATGAAATAGCTTATTATGCAGATAAGTAGCTGAAAGTCCAGCCTTAGAGCCACATTTATATGGACAAAACAAAATACATTTAGACGAACTGCAGCGTTCAACAACACGGGAGTGTTCGAACAGAGGTAAGTAAATCCGACCCGAGATGACGCTGTGCGCCAGCGACGGTCGTCTTTATGACTTACGGTTCCATTTCCCAGGCAGACTTCGGGCCACCATAGGAAGGAATGGGCATCCAAGGGAGCCAGCAACCGATGAGTAGGCATGATCTCGGGAAACAGGATGCCTGCCGGAGTGTATGGAACTTGCCACCATGATTTTCCTATACTGGAGAGTTCCTTGCACTCATACTGTTCATTTAAATATCATGCCAGGTGCATATGAAGCCACAATATGCAAATAAGAAGTAAATGGCTTGCAAGTTGGAATGGCAGGAGCATGTTCCTCCCACAAATTTCTGTAGATTCCCCACCATTTGGACTGATGCAGCGGCCTCCACAGGGTTTGTGGCCATATTTGGGGACAATTGGCTGTGTGGTAGGTGGCCAAAAGAAGTAGGCCAGATTGAAGGGTTCTATAAGAACTCACCACTCTTTGAGGTATACTCACCGTAGCCACAGCAGCAACATGGGGTCATTTATGGGAGGGCAGACCGGTACGATGTTTCTCTGACAATTTGGCAATTTGCCACATCATAAACAAAGGCCGGTCTTCTTCCCTAATCATTATGAAAATTATCAGACGACTGACGTGGTTGGCAGCCTGTCACCAATTTTATCTGGTATGTTACCACATACCAGGCATTTATAATACAGCTGCTGGCCAGTTATCTCGTCTTCAATTTCAGGCATTCAGGATAACCCTACCTACAGCCTCACCAATAGCCACGACCACTCCCCAGCTCCAAGAATTAATAATAGACTAGAAGAATTGCTAAGTCACAGCAGAAAAATTGACAAAATTGGCCCTCTCAAAGAATACGCACACTGCTTATGACAGAGCTTGCTGGTTATATCAAAAGTTCATGACAGATCACCACCTGACCAACTGGTTCGATAATATAACTTTGGTGGCTTTCGCCACTTTTTGCCACATCAAACTAAAAATGTCACACAACACTATTAAGTTATACCTCACGGGCATCCAACACTACATGTTCTCAGCTCATCCCAATAAACAAGGATTCCTCACATCCTACCCCATCAAAACCATCCTTAAGGGTATACTCAAAGCCCACGGTCCTACTCCACAACGTAGGTGGCCTATCGATATACAACTCTTCAAACGTATTTCAGGCTTACTGGATACCATACCTTTCGAACCTCATACAAATACCGTTCTTAAAACCGCCATATACTTGACTTTCTACGGCTTTCTCCGACCAAGAGAGTTCACTGTCACAGGGCAACACGATACTAAGCATTGCCTACAGTACGCAAACCTTTACAAACTACAGGACCATTATGTGCTAAGCCTACCCTCAACTAAGACCAGCCAGATGGGTCAAGTGGTTCTTATACACTACTATCCCAGCAACAACTGATGGCGCCCGGTAAAAGTTTCTGACACGTACCTACTGTCAACACCCGCACACGCCTCACTCCCTCTCCTTTCACTCACGGGGCCACCCTTACCACTTCTAAATTCATGGTATACATTAGTTTATTATTAACACAACTCGGCTTAAACGCCACCAAATATTCAGGACATTCATTCAGGATAGGGGCAGCATCCACTGCCTCAAGCCAGGACATCCCGGTTCATGTAATCAAAACCTTAGGCCGCTGGAAGTCGTCCGCTTATGCTGTTTATATACCTCAGCCAATACAAGAATTAAGGAAAGCATTTGTTAAGGTGTCATTATAATATCATGTGTTGTCGTAAATAAATACCTTTGGTATTACAAGATTGGTATTCCTTTTTGCCCACTTATTTACAAGCCTATCACACACGTCGGTATCGGCACACCTCAACCGAATTTTGCTTATTATGGTAATGTACTTAATCGCTATTTCATACCATTACTGAAATGGCCCTGAACACAAATATATAGAGTGATAAAGTGAAGGCAGAGAGGCCTTTAACATTTAACCCCAGGAGAAGCACGTGTTGTATGTATGGTGTGCAACACAAAGCTATGTTTAGTTATGGGCCCCTGGGGTGGAGCATTTGGAGAGCAGGGTTGGCCAATGCTCCACTCCTCAGTTTATACACAACTGGGAGAAATAAGGTCCAGGCCAGAGTTTTTTGGAACTGTCTCCAACCCACTGCTCAGCTGCAGATAATCAGCTGTAGCAGTGGGAATAAACCCCTCCCTGCTAGGCAGGTAAAGGGGGATTGCTGGCTTCCTCCCTGGAAGCAGGTAGGAGAGAGGCTGTTCTCCCCAGTGAGAGAGTCAAGGAGACTGAGCACTGGGAGTGCAAAAGGAAAGCAGTCAAGGCTGGCTTGGAGCACTGGAAGTGCAGAAAGGAAAGCAGTTAAGGCTGGCTTGGAGCACTGGGAGTGCAGAAAGGAAAGCAGTTAAGGCTGGCTTGGAGCACTGGGAGTGCAGAAAGGAAAGCAACAGGCTCAGCACTGGAGTGCAGAGAGCTGACAAAGACACTAAGTTGGTGAAACCAATATTATTTTGTTATAGTTTAACCCCTGAGAGATAGGGAATCCGATGTTAGTAAGTGCTCAGACGAGCTAGGTTTTTGCTCATAGTGATTTGAGTTATATTTATGTTTTCATTTGCTGCTGTCTCCTATGTGGACTTACAAATAAAGTGCCTGGATTATATGCAAATAAAAGGACTGTGCCTGTTGTTTACCCTAGAGGACCGTGCTACCTGCAGACAAGGATCACAATATATATATACCAAAAATGTTATGGTGGGGAAAAAATTGTGATTGAAAACCCCTTCCACCTGAAGTCTGTGTATATATATATATATATAATTGTAATTCAAATATAAGTGTATATTTATATGTTATTTTTCCATGTTAATGTTGCTTTATTCATTGGGGCAGCATCCCTGTAGCCAATAATGTATTTCGGCTGATCCAGTCATGTGATTGCAGTCATCATGATAGCATGATGCAGATGGACTGGATTTGCAGGGGATTGTTGTTGGATTGTCTGGCAGTCCCCTATATATATATATATATATATATATATATATATATATAAAAATATGCCATATCCCGGAAAGGCACGATCGTTAAATTAAAGCCCCTAGTGGCGCTAAAGCCCTCTTTTTGTAGGACAGCATAGAATGCACTCATTTCATGAAGGGTTTAATCATGAACACAAACACATTAATAATAAAAACACATTAATTAATAAAATATATACACATTGTGAAGGAGAAGGAGAACATTTGAGCACCAGGTATCCACTAATAAAATCATTGGTCTTTGAAGAGTGTGGAAATCTTCTCTCAATATTTTCAAATTTTTGAGAAACATATTTCAATGATCTAAAAGACGCATTTTGTTTACATTATCGTTTGATTTCATACACACTATTTTATTATTATAATCAGTAGGTGGGGGAAGTTATTTTTACTCCACAAAGTAAAAATATTGTTTGGTCTCCCATACAAGTAAAACATAGAATAAGCTTGTATGATCTAATTACTTGGTGGTGAATCAAAACATTTTAGTAGTTACAAAACTATGCTATTTAAAATGTATGTGTGACATGTTCAGCAAATAATAGAATGTTACCTTGTTAATACTTAAAGGGGCACTATAGTCACCAGAATAACTACAACTCAATGCAGTTGGTCTAGTGTATATAGCATGTCCTTACAGGCAGTTTAATGTAAACACTGTCTTTTTACTGCCTAGTAGAACCTCTCATGACAGTCACTCAGATCACCACAAGAGGTGCTTCCGTGGTCAGTGCTGTACAGTGCACAGCACTAACAATCAGTGTCTCCATGTTCTCCATAGAGGAGCTGAACATTCTCATTGAGATAAATCTGTTCAATGATTCATTGATATGAGGAGATGCTGATTGGTGCAGTGCGGAACAAAGCATTGGATTGGCTGAGATTCAGGGCCAGTGGCTACACAGGCAAAGATGCATTTTGCTGCCCCTCCTTTGAAAAAAAAGTGTCTTCGCCTTTTGATTTTCTGACCCTCTTTTGTTTATTTTATCCCCCTTTAGTATGTCCTACACCCTCTTATGTGTCTCTTATAACCACCCCCCGTGTATCTCTTTCTTTCCACAGCCCCTTTGTGTGTGCGTCCCCATTCTTTTTATGTGTCTCTTTCTTCATCCCCAGCCCCTTTCTGTGGCTCTCACCCCACAGCACATAGGTGATCCTCCACCTGCACTGCAAACCTTCCTAGTCTGACATCACCTGCAGTCACCGCTCCTTGGTTACAAGTTACCCATCCATCTTTCGGAATGCTCACCTCTTACTGTTTGGAAGCTCAACTGTTGTGGCATGTCAAGGCACTCACAGACACTGATTCAATAGTTTAGTATATTTTATTGCCGAAGAGAGGCTTCCATGTCCTGAATTATATAAACTAACCCTCCTAGTTATAGCTATTTAGAAACCAACTCTAGTAAAACTGGATAACCGAACCATATATAAAAATTGTAAAATACGGATTTGAATATCAAAATATGCATCAGCAGGGGTCAACAGGGCAGCTGGGCCACCTGGAGCAACAACAACCGTGGTAGTCCTGCCATTGCTTGGAGGCCTATGTAGTTAAACAGGTTTTCTGTTTCTGCTTTCAGGCATACTAACACATTAAGTAATTAATAGTTTCCAAAATACAAATTGTAAAATAAAACACTAAATAATTTTGACTGTTAAATACAAAGCCATTTTTAAAAGCATTATTAGTAATACAATATTTTTCTATCTTAAGTATACATTTTAACAAATGCAAAGTTACATTATTGATTTTGGAAATGCATAATAGTTTTCACATCGGTCTATGAAACAGGGAGGATGAAGGGATGAAAATATGTTGGGGAGATCAGAGGGGTAGGAGCCTCATCTGCATGGTTTAACATTTGCTCATATATGGGGTGCATATTGTTAAAGAAATGCTGGCCGCAAATTTCATTTGGACAAAATATCTTTAATATGTTACTTTTTGATATGGCGATTTCACAGTACCTGTTACTTTGACACTAACTCTGTGTAATTATTCAGCACTGGTTTCAGTCTTAGCAGCTTTCCTGCATTGATATTCACAAAGAACACTGCTATTCCACATCTATTTATGAAACTGCAAGTGCTTGCATCAATAATGATGCAAGCATGCCTGCATCATTTCTGCAATAAAGATGTTGCACATTTTGGTATCAAAATTATGAAATGATGCTAACCAATAGTGGAGTGTCCTGACCTCTATAAACAACCTCTTGACCTTGCCCTGTAAAGGTTTTCATTTGGTTCCCGATTAGTGTCTTATTATTTTTCTCTCATTCTATAACATTTGACTATGGCTTATTTTTCAATTTTGTGTATTTTTTTAATCCTGAGCTTGGCTTGTTTACCAGTATTCCTGTCCTTCTATTATTCTGACTTTGGCTTGTTCTTACGTTTACAATGTATCTCTCTATTAGCATCAGCCCAGCCAATTTTAAGGTCCTATTCTACCTTTCTATATTCCAAACTAAGTTCTGCTTACTGGGGTAATGCAATCGTGACATATTAATTTATTTATTTAAAATTGAATAATATCTGTTATTACCTGGGCTCAGCTGTTCAGGTTACCCTTTTTAGTACATTACTTAATAGAGCTCACCAAGGTCATCCTAATAATCTGAATTGAGTGAACCTTTCCTTTATTTAAAGGAAAAGCCATGGTGAGTGTATGTGGTGTTTGCCTTGTCAGACATGATCCATATTAGTTTTAGCAAGTATTGTGCAAGCACATGGGCATCATTTGCCATTTTACAAACATTCTAGACAGATCTATTGGATGATGTAAATGAATAAAGCCCATGGCTTGGCTTGGTTCAGTCTCTAAATGTTTAAGCTAGCCCAGTTCTGACATGAACAGATATTTTAATTATAGAATAGATAATTAGGTATATTCTTACTGAATGGATTGGTATTTATTTTCATGTCCTTCAAGTAAAAAATAAATGTCTCTATGTTATGTGCATTATAGTTTTGTTTTCAAACTAAAGTTGTTTGATTTGATAGATTTTCTTTTCACAAGTCTCTTTGCACTCACGGAGTGCAACTTTTAATGTGACTTTTTCTTCTTTTTATGTATTTAGCAACAGTGGGAGCTAATGAACATGTTTGTCTGCCAAGATGCTTGTAGCTGTTATATTGCCTCATATTGCTCAAATCACATGCAATATAAATGTTGTAATCCTAAGAGTACATTTGCAAGTAAAGTTGCTAAATCATTTTATTATTCATGAAATAATTAGCTTGCGCTTTACTATCCCAACACTCTGTGTATGTTTGTGATACTTTGTATCCAATTATATGATATAATATTGTGGACAATTACAAATGAATTGCAAAATTTAACCCCTTAAGGACGGAGTCAATTGTACAAGTTGTGATCAAAACAAAACATCAACAAAGTCTGGAATTTGCACTATATGTCTGTTCAACCGTAATTCACCTCTTTCATATTAAATGCACTCACACTTATTATATATCATCTTATTCAGGAGAAACAGGGCTTTCATTTAATATGAAATATTTATATATGAAACATAATTTAATATCAATAAAATTGAGTTTTGCATGACATTTTAACTTAATCTCATAATACAGTTAGTTTCTACTGCAATAAAATACAAATATTTGTATGTCTCACAAGTACAAAAGTACCCACCATGTACAGGTTTAATGGTGTTTTGGAGAGTTACAGGGGTCAAATATAGGGCTTTCCCCTTTTTAATTTATACACATTGATATTTGCAAGATTGGTTTGATGGGCCTATGCCGTCTTTGGGATCATATGGCAGTCCAGTAATGACCATTCACAAAAGTAGACAGCGCAAGGTATTAAGAATTAGGTATGCCCAGTATTTTGTAGTAGCCACGTAGTCACAAACGCTAGCCAAAGTTAGACACCAAAGCAAACAAATACTTAAACAGTGAGTGGGTACAAAAAGACCTTCTCACTATTCAGTAAATAGTGCAGTGCTGTGAGTGTGATATCAGAACAAGTAAAATATACACTGTACACTTACCCCTCACAACAAACAGGGCATATTCATGTAAAATAAACAGAGAAAAAAGTATATAGGGTAATATTGTTTGATATCAATTATAATTAGGTAAAATACATTGAATAGAAACAAACTCACATTTTATAAAGCCTTTAATGGGGATACAGGCTCTAAACACTTCTGCGTCTGTGCCTTTAAGGTAGGCAACAGCACCTAAACAGTGAACTTTGTTCCTCTTTTTCCAGCAAGTAGTTTATCTCCCAAAAAGAGCAGAAAAGAAAGACTCTGGGTGCAGATTAAACTAAAAACATTGG
Source organism: Pelobates fuscus (assembly GCF_036172605.1). NCBI lineage: Eukaryota > Metazoa > Chordata > Amphibia > Anura > Pelobatidae > Pelobates > Pelobates fuscus. The sequence continues at coordinate 122,357,893 of NC_086322.1, read as the reverse complement.
TGCACAATATAAAACAGTAATCCATGCTCACCTACTAGAGAGCCTTTTAATAACTGTCTCTAAGTATAAAAGGTATATGTGTAAAATTTGGCAGGCTGACACTACCCACAACCGGATCTAAGGAGCAAAAGTAGGAGGTAGAGGTGAGTATATAAAAATTAATTTATTCAAAACATATAAAATCAAAATGTATATATGTATAAAAAGATAGTGGACAATAAATACGTCAAAGCTTCCTCCTCTCCTCTCGTACCAAGATGCGTTTTGCCTTTAGTGTTGGCTTCCTCAATTGGTATACTGCTCTTCCCTCAATGTCCGCTTTTTAAATGTTCCAAATCCCTGCCTTTTTCGTGTAGTCTGAGCGGGAAATCAGCAGTTTCTTCTTTCCACGAAAAAGGCGGGGGTGGGGGCCCTAAATGAGAATGAGGGGGGAACTACTGTCCTCCCCCCTGGCCCACACCCCTGCGCGGAGGGTGGGGGCCCTACATAACAATGAGGGGGGGACCTACTGTCCTCCCCACCAGCCCCCACCCCTGCCCGGCTGGCGGGGGCCCTATATAACAATGAGGGGGGACCTACTGTCCTCCCCCCGACCCCAACCCTGAGTGGTGGGTAGGGGCCCTAAATAATAATGGGGGGACCTACTGTCCTCCCCACCAGCCCCCACCCCTGCCCGGCTGGCGGGGGCCCTATATAACAATGAGGGGGGACCTACTGTCCTCCCCCCGACCCCAACCCTGAGCGGTGGGTAGGGGCCCTAAATCAGATTGAGGGGGGAACCTACTGTCCTCCCCCCGGCCCCCACCCCTGCCCGGCTGGCAGGGGCCCTATATAACAATGAGGGGGGACCTACTGTCCTCCCCCCCGACCCCAACCCTGAGCGGTGGGTACTACAAAATACTGGGCATACCTAATTCTTAATACCTTGTGCTGTCTACTTTTGTGAATGGTCATTACTGGACTGCCATATGATCCCAAAGACAGCATAGGCCCATCAAACCAATCTTGCAAATATCAATGTGTATAAATTAAAAAGGGGAAAGCCCTATATTTGACCCCTGTAACTCTCCAAAACACCATTAAACCTGTACATGGTGGGTACTTTTGTACTTGTGAGACATGCAAATATTTGTATTTTATTGCAATAGAAACTAACTGTATTATGAGATTAAGTTAAAATGTCATGCAAAACTCAATTTTATTGATATTAAATTATGTTTCATATACAAATATTTCATATTAAATGAAAGCCCTGTTTCTCCTGAATAAAATGATCTATAATAAGTGTGAGTGCATTTAGTCCAGTTAGTCCTAGTTTACGCTGTCTCTTTGTGCCCTAGACCTCGGATCGCTCCTGACTCTGTACTCCTCTCATTTACACAGGTGGGAACGTTCTTTGGAATTTTCCCACGCTGTGTAATTTGACTCATAACACTCTGATTGTGTGATTTAACACAGCATTGGGAAGTTCTTTGTAATATTCCCACGCTGTGGGAAGGTAGGGGATAACTTTTATTTGGGTGGGGGGGGGGTGAAAAGGGGCTTGGGGACCCCTAGTCACCTTGGATACGGGGGGTTTCATTTAGGGCCCCCACCCGCCGCTCACGGGTTGGGGCCGTGGGGTGCCAGTAGTTACCCCCCTCATTGTTATGTAGGGCCCCCACCCATCACTCAGGGTGGGGGCCGGGGGGGAGGAAGTAGGTCCCCCCCTCATTGTTATGTAGGGCCCCCACCCACTGCTCAGGGGTGGGGCCGGGGGGGAGGATGTAGGTCCCCCCCCTCATTGTTATGTAGGGCCCCACCCACTGCGCAGGGGTGGGGGCCAGGGGGGAGGATGCAGGTCCCTCCCCTCATTCTTATTTAGGGCCCCCCACCCACTGCTCAGGGGTGGGGGCAGGGGGGGGGAGGACGTAGGTCCCCCTCCTCATTCTTATTTAGGGCCCCCAAGCACCGCTCAGGGGTGGGGCCGGGGGGGAGGACGTAGGTCCCCCCTTCATTGTTATGTAGGGCCCCACCCGCCGCGCAGGGATGGGGGCCTGGGGGAGGACAGTAGGTCCCCCCGTCGTTCTTATTTAGGGCCCCCACCTGCCGCTTTTTTGAGTATTCCTAGTTTTTCCTTCCTTTTCATATCCAAGAGAGTTTATTACCTCTTGGTTTATTCTGTTACTTTAAAACTAGCAACTTGGCAGCTATTGCTGGTGTGGGGCCTGTGATATAATGTTGAAATGTGACATAATGAGGTGAGGACATAGTCATAGTCATGGACATCAGATGGGTGACATTAAAAAAAAGTTTAATGCATAGAAACTGCAAAAATGGGTCAATAGTGGACCTAGTGTTAAAGTCAGTTCTTTGAAATCTTCCAAATCATATACCAGGCATAGGCAACCTTCGGCACTCCAGATGTTTTGGACTACTCCTCCACAGCATCTGAAGTGATGAAGGCTGCCTATCCCTATCCTATACTTTGTGATAACACTGATTTTAAGCTGGACCCTGAAGGCATCCATGGCGATTGCTGCAAGTTTGCTCAGGCTGGCCAAATTCAGACTTGAATTGTCTTTAATAAATATGAAAATTGACATTGCGGTCAGAATTTGGTCATTTTCACCAGATTTTGTTTTTCCAGAAAAAAATCCAGTGTTTTGTGAATAACCCAAGCAAGTGGAATGTGATGAGGAAAATGTGGAAGCTTATATCTGCTTGCGGCAACAAAAGGGAAATGAATTATTGGCAGGATAGGTTTCAAGCCACCTAATGTTGATATTGCTGAGGAAAAACAACAAATTGGGAAAACTTCACATTATTATTAATATTATTATGCCATTTATATAGCACCATCAAATTCCGCAGTGCTTTACAATGGGTGGACGAACAGACATGTAGTTGTAACCAGACAAGTTGGACACACAGGAACAGAGGTGTTGAGTGCCCTACTCAATGAGCTTACATGCTAGAGGGAGTGGGGTAAAATGACACAAAAAGGTAAGGATAGTGTTAGACTAGTGACAGTTGCAGAAGAGGAGTCAGTCGGGAGCTATTAACAGTTTAATTGATACGCTTTTATGAAGAAGTGAGTTTTTATCGATTTTTTTGAAGGAGTGGAGACTGGGTGAGCATCTAATGGAGGAGGGAAGCGAGTTCCACAGGAACGGTGCAGGGTACAGGGTAACATGTTAACTATTGGAGATTTAATTACCTGAACATAAATTGGGAAAGAGGGACTACTAGTTCAGCAAGGGAAATCAAGTTTTTGAACCTGTTAAATGACACCTTCATGTCACAATTGGAACAAACACACACTAGGAAGGATGCTTCTCTAGATCTGGTTATAACAAACATGCTGATCTTTTGACAAACATTCAAGTAGGGGGCTAAACAAGAAAATGAGAAAGTGTTAGCCAAAGAGTTCAAAACCAACCCCCAATTTTTTTTTACATAAATGTAAAAAATATAAAAATGTAATTTCTTATTCTTGGGTAGAACATTGGCTTAGAGATCGAGTACTGAGAGTTGTCAATAACGATACATTTTCAAGCTGGACAAAAGTGGTAAGTGGTGTCCTTCAGGGTTCTGTTCTAGAACTGCTTCTACTTAAAATATTTAACATATTTATAAAAAAATCTTGAAATAGGCAATGAAAGTAATTGAGCAGGATATTATTTTGCTGCAGGGGGATTTAGATAGATTAGGGGGACTAGGCACTCATATGGTAGATAACATTTAATGTACCGTATATACTCGAGTATAAGCCGACCCAAATATAAGCCGAGGCCCCTAATTTTACCCCCAAAAAATGGGAAAACTTATTGACTCGAGTATAAGACTAGGGTGGGAAATGCAGCAGCTACTGGTAAATTTCTAAATAAAATTAGATCCTAAAAAGATTGTTAATTGAATATTTATTTACAGTGTGTGTATAGTATGAGTGCAGTGCGTGTGTGTACAGTGTGTGTGTGAGTGTAGTGTGTGTGTGTGTGAGAGTGCTGTGTGTGTGAGTGCTGTGTGTGTATGAATGCAGTGCGTGTGTGTATGAATGCAGTGCGTGTGTGTATGAGTGCAGTGCGTGTGTGTGTGAGTGCAGTGCGTGTGTGTGTGAGTGCAGTGCGTGTGTGTGTGAGTGCAGTGCGTGTGTGTGTGAGTGCAGTGCGTGTGTGTGTGAGTGCAGTGCGTGTCAGAGTGCTGTGTGTGTGAGAGTGCTGTGTGTGTGAGAGTGCTGTGTGTGTGAGAGTGCTGTGTGTGTATGAATGCAGTGTGTGTATGAATGCAGTGTGTGTATGAGTGCAGTGCATGTGTGTATGAGTGCAGTGCGTGTGTGTATGAATGCAGTGCGAGTGTGTATGATGCAGTGTGTATGTGTTGGTGGGGGGTGGGCATTTTGATTATTGTTTTTATTAATTATTATTTAAATCATTTTTTTGTTCTATTAATATTTATTTATACATTATTATTTTAATATTTTTTTATTATTAATTTATTTTATTAATATTTATTTTTCCGTCCCCCCTCCCTGCTTGATACACGATATGGCGTATTTAGCCATTAGAAGGTATACTTGGTGCCCCCGAAGGCACAAGTTCAGCTTATCCTAGGTATCATGTATGTAAGTTTGTTAGTACTCTGTAGAGTCTACCTTCTACACTACATTTTAGTCGACCGTCTGATTAATAGGTCAGAACTGCATTGTGATCGATAGTAACCTCTTCACGGAGACCTCGCCTCCAATAAACTTTGTTTGGGGACATTACCTTGAAGTATTATCTGTCACTATTTATTGAGCAAGAGATATTGACAGGTAGAGTAACTTTATAGTATTTTATCATATCACTTTCGTTTGTCTTCATTTGTGGTTCATACAAATGTTTTAGTTATAGTCCCCTATCTAGTGCCCTTCAAGCAAGTTCTAGATTATTGTTCTACTAGTCATTGGAATATATTCTTCTGTAGCCCTTTATTGTGTTATATTATTATTGCTACAATTTAGAACGCAATAACTATACTATTATTTCGATGTCTACTTGGACAGTATGAATCTCGTATCAGCTGGATACATTTGCAGCTATTTAAATTCACTCTGCTATAGTCTTCAAATTTAGCGGTTTATAAGGGCTAACTAGACATTTCACTTACTAATTTTATTTGTACTTTTATATTTATTTAATCTGATATTGAATAAAGGTTACGTTTTATATTTACTTCTATTTCTATAACTCACTGTCTTCACGGCTTAGGGATTCTCTCTATTATGGAACACTATCTTTTTTTTTATGATTGCATTTTAGTTATGAAGAAATGTTTACAAATATAAATCTCTTTAGGTTGTATTTGTGGCCAATACAAATAATTCTATTCATTGCTAATACAAACCATTATCTGGAAAACAAATTCATAAACAGGACAATATATAGGACACAAGGTCATGCATGTGGACTGGAAGAAATTAGATTTAGTTTAATGCAAAGGAAAGGGTTTTTACAGTAACAAAAAGGATGTGGAATCCTCTGTCTGAAGCGGTGGTATTATCAGAGGCTGTTTAATCAGCAACTGAATGAATACTCGGGAAAAAAAATTATATTCGGTATCTTGATCCAAGGAAAGATGTGACTGCCATTCTGGGGTCAAGAAGGAAGTTTTTCCTAGTTTGTTGCAAAATTTGAAAGCACTTTAAACTGGGCTTTTTGCCTACGTTTAGATCACCAGCAAAAACAGATGTGAGAAAGGCTGAACTTGATGAACACATGTCTCTTTTCAGCCTATGTAACTATCTAACCCCTTTAATTATCAAATGAAGAAATCTTTATTATTGGAAGTATTATAACTTGACTTATTATACAACACTTAAGCTGACCAACCAGAATTAATTATGTAACCAAAGAAGTATAATTTAGGACATATGCTGTTAAGTGTCAAAAAGGGGGGGGGGGGGAGATATATAAGTGGATTTCTCCTACTTGGGGGTTAACCCCTAGTGAAATAAATTCACCAAAAATACAAAATAATAGAAAGAACGTAGAGAGAAAGGAGAGGAAAAATAGGTAGAAATAATCCTGATAGAGTGGGTTTCCCTCAACTGAAACTGGGAAACTGGGAAACTGAAGTGGGAAAAAGTAGGTAGTTAATTCCCAACAATAAAACTTAGCTTTTAATTATAACTAAAAATAAAAGTTGCTAGGGTCACTAGTGACAGGCAGATAGTCTCCTTTACTATACACCATATTATCTGCAGTTCTCTCCCCCCTCCCCTTTTGATTATCAGTTTTGTATTCGAGCTTTTCAGGAGCTCAGTCATCCTTTCACACTTTACCAGTAATAGCGATTTAAATACTGCAAATTTACCGGTCTCTCTCAGAACCTTGGTTTAGCAGTCTGAGAATCTGCCAAAAGTTGTTTGGTCAATTTGGCTAATATACCGACTCGGCTACTTACTACCTAAACGTCTGTATATATGTGCATTATAAACGGCAAGCTTATTTCATTACAGACCGCTTGCACAGCTACTTTACCGCTATAATGTCTCTAAATAGTGTTTTGAAAACGGCAAGCTCATCTATTTAATGATCATACCGCTTGAACAGACGCTCTGCTATATACACTCAGTAGCAGGTATTTAGTTAGCAGCTTACACCGCTGTATACACTTTGGTGGCTTTGTATCATTAACAGTATAACCCTTTCGACTTTGTAAGTCACAGTGGCTCACTGTTTTGTTCCACTGTCTCCTGGTGTTGCCACATTTTTTATATATATATTTATATTTGTGTTTTGGTGGGTCACTATACCAACCGCTACTTTTATTTTTAGTTATAATTAAAAGCTAAGTTTTATTGTTGGGAATTAACTACCTACTTTTTCCCACTTCAGTTTCCCTCGAGATTGAGGGAAACCCACTCTATCAGGATTATTTCTACCTATTTTTCCTGTCCTTTCTCTCTACGTTCTTTCTATTATTTTGTATGCTCTTAAGTGAAATCACAAAAAGCGAGCCAGTAGAAATTATGATGACTAAGCAAGGTGATAAAAATTGCAATTTAGTCAACAGTCAGAATGTGAAAATGAACAGCTCAAGTTTTGGAGATCAAGTAAAGATTTGAAAGCCATTGACAACTGACAGCAGAATAAATGAAGGAAGGTTGAATTAGAAGCAATTAGGAAATAAAACAAGTGAGTACTGTCTGATCACTGCCAAGGGGTTTTGCACCAGTATCTAGGATCTATGCATAGCTAAGCTATGTACATGCAAATGTGTAATAGTTTTAAGCAGCTTAGGATGGGAAGTCAAGCCTAATGTTAATCACCCAATATACTTCTGTCACCCACATTTTTGCAATGGAAGCAATATTGTTGAATTATTGTAATGTTGCTATGTTGTTACACCATGATATGCTAGGTATCTCACAATATAGCTCAAGAATCGATAAATCATTGTGAATAAATATGTGCTGTGACAAAAGAAAATATAGGTCATCTAGATTCATAGCAACATTTATTGAAAGAAGCATGACATTGCTATTTAAATGGCACACCTGCAGCTACATTATTACATTTTACTGACAGTTAATTAAAATAGTTTGCTGTCTAATTAACACAAAAAAATAAAAAAATTTGATTGATGTTTCATAAATTGATTTATGCAAAATAGTTCTCTTTTTGATTGCAATTGCTTTTTAAAATGCTAATTCGCTCAGCACTTTATGCCAATTTATAAAAAAAAAAAAAAACAACAACTCAAATTCCACATTAAATTTGAGTCAAGTAATATCACTAACAGTGATATAGGTTCGATGAAAAATGTTGTCCCAGGAAGCGTTTTGCAAATTACAAGTGAGTGACGTTAAAGGGATATGCATTCCTTTGAGACAACAGTCTTTTCCAAAAACTTTAGCTTTCAATAAGTCAGTTGCCTCAATCTGCAGGCTGAAAAAAACAGGTAAATATGATTATTTTTTTCATATTTACCTTCTTTCTTGTGCTTTCCATACCCACTCCAGGGGGAAACTTATCTAACCAATCAGTGTTCTATCCCTAGGAATGCTGGGAAAGTGCATTGCGCATTCCTGACAGATTTATACAGATTTCACCTGGCAACATCCTGATGGGGGTGGAGTCTTATTATTGTAAATCAGGCTACAGTGCTGGCTTTCTGCTGCTGCACGATGATTCCTTATTTCTGCGTACTAGTCTGAAACTGAGATGGGTGGGTAAGAGGGAAGGTAGGGCTGAAGAAACCCCCCTAGGCATACCCATCAATGGAATCTGACCAAGTTCATTACATAATTTTCAAGGTTTTTCTTGCTTTATTTTGGTTTGTGTATTTGTTTGAAAGTGTTTGCTTGCTGGTTTAAAAAATATGTCAAATTACTTATGTCCCTTTAACCCCTTAAGGACCAAACTTCTGGAATAAAAGGGAATGATGACATGTCACACATGTCATGTGTCCTTAAGGGGTTAAGCTGAAGAAGTGAAAATGTCCAGGGTTATTTACTAAAGTGAGAATTCAAAGTGAATTTCCAAATTTAAGGCCAGAGTCGCAGAATGGAAAGCATAGCTGAGCTGAGTAGAATTTTTACAGTTTGACCATTTTAACCTTAAATTTTAAATTTGCTTTGAATTCCTCTTGTATTCTCACTTTAGTGAATAACCCATTACAGGACATTTGGGATTATATCTTATTTCTATTTAGGTGCTGTTTATTTGATAAATAGTGTTATTTTGATGTCAATGACATACTGATTTTGAATCAACTTTGCTTTAGTTATATTTAGAAATACAGCATATATTATTCACTATTATATACAGACAAGCCACAACATTAAAACCACTGATAGGTGAAGTTTATAACATTGATTATATCGTTACAATGGCACCTATCAAGGGGTGGGATATATTAGGAAGCAAATGAAGAGTCAGTTCTTGAATTTCATGTATTGAAGCAGAAAAAATGGGCAAATTAAAGATCAGAGTGACTTTAACAAAGGCTATATATTGATTGGTAGACAACTGGATCAGCACATCTCCAAAACAGCAAGCCTTGCGGAGTGTTCCTGGTATGATCGTCAGGGTCATCGGTAACCAAGGTTTATTAATACAAGTGGGGAGGGAAGGCTAACCTATCTAGTCTGATCACACAAAAGAGCTACTGTAGTTTAAATTGCTGAAAAACTCAATGCTGGCCATGATAGAAAGGTGTCAGAACACACAGTGCATTGCAGTTTGCTTCGTATGGCCACAGAACGATCAGAGTGCAAGCTCTGGATACTCTCTACTTCAATCAGATATCACATTCAATAAAATCCAAAAATCACACAAGAACTCAATACAAAATATGTTTGAACAAATGCGTTATATATCGAACCATCGAAGTCAATTTTTGTAATACAATCAATGAATAAACTTAACTTGAAAACAAAAAAATTTTTGGTTAGTACAATATTCGTTCATGTGGCTGTTTGGCTTTTCTGGATATTGTCCTTCGGAAAAAAAGATGGACAGATCAAAAGGGCAACAAAAAAGTTGCCACCACCTGTGGTGTAATATGAAAATGGCTAAATATTGCTTAACCTAAAGGTAATAGCAAGCTTTTTTTCAATGGTATTGCCAAGTTGTCAACTTGTCACATTTATATCATTGTATCTCTATCAAAAAGTAAGTGAGAATGTTTAGTTTTATAATGATATATTGCTTTTCCTTTTGCAATCGGGTATGAATGAAAGATGAGGAGCAGGAGCAGTAGTCATTTTAAGTTTAAAAAAAGGATTTTTGCAATGAAAATTGCCACAAATTGCCAGTAAAATGCCACAAAATGTATCACTATTTGCAAAGCACATGTAGTGGCACCGAAAATCAAATGATATGTCTCTGACAAGAAATGAAAAAAATAACAAAACACAAATTAGTAAAATAATTCAATCTAGTCAGTGATCAAAGTTGGTATGAGTAGCACTGGCAGTGGCTAGGCACAGCAGGAACTTGCCAGTCTCACACTAGGATCAATGAAACATGCTATCTTCCAAAACAGGTACTGCAAAGGTAAAACCAGGAAAATTCCTATCTGCTGGTCTATCTTCCTCAATTACTGAAGTCAAAGTGTCACGAGGAATCCTGTTTGAAATAAACGTGAGTTTAGACGACTGCCTATAGTCCAAAATCTACACTAAATGTATTAATTAATTCTGGACTAGGACTAGTACTAGACATCTGGAGTGTTTTTAATTCTTTATTTTTTATTTTTTTAACTATATGACAATTTATATTTACAACATCTACATCAACATCGACATCTGTTATTTTGTAATAGAGATTGTGGTCATATTTCATTTGGAGAATCACCAGCTTATTATAAGAAATACATTTCAGAACTATTATGCTAAAGGATCACTATAGGGTAAGGAACACAAACATGTATTCCTGACCCTATAGTGTTAAAACCACCATCTAGCCCCCCTGGGCCCCTCATGCCTCCATAAATATAGCAAACTCTTACTGTATTCAAGCCTCAAGCTGTAACTCTGCATGCTGTTTGCCTAAAAAAGAAAAAAAAGTCTGCTGACATCATCAGAAGTGGTAGCCTGATCCAATCACAGTGCTTCTCCATAGGAATGGCTGAGACTGACAAAGAGGCAGATCAGGGGCAGAGCCAGCATGATTCAAACAGAGCCCTTGCATCTCCAATCAGCATCTCCTCATAGTGATGAATTGAATCACCGAATCTTTATGAGGAAAGTTCAGTGTCTGCATGCAGAGGGAGGAGACACTGAATGTTTGGATGCATTTTAGGCAGCCATGACCCAGGAAGGATCTCTAACAGCCATCTGAGCAGTGGCCAGTGAAGTTATCACTAGGCTGTAATGTAAACACTGCATTTTCTCTGAAAAGACAGTGTTTACAGCAAAAAGCCTGAAGGTAAAGATTCTACACACCAGAACAAATTCAATAAGCTGTAGTTCTTCTGGTGACTATAGTGTCCCTTAAAACAATTCATTAATTTAACCTAATTGTCGATTTTTATTATCTTCCAATGTTTTTCCACATAATTATGGTTTTAATACAATATGTGCATTAATATTTTTCAATTACTTTTCTTTTGCTCCTGCAACACTAATACCAATCACTGTCGTCATTGTTATAATACGCTAACTACAAGGCAGTTAATTTGATTAGCACATTGACTTTTAAAGTAAATGCAGCTTATTTCAAATTGAAACATCATTATAGTTATAATTCCTCCTTATTGCTATAGCAACATATTTAAAACACAAGCTGTTTTGGCAGGTAATCAAAACAAAGTAGCCATATTTAGGTTTCCCAGACTTTGAACTATTGTTCATTACCTATGCAACTTGAAGGACACCTGGGTGACACGTCATTGCATTAGTTATGTGTCCCTCATGAGAACATTTATGGAATATGAGAGTTCTGCACCATTTTCACACACTACCTGTATTCATAATGCATAAAGACAGAACTGTTATGTATGTATGTAGTTCCTTAGAATGACTGCAAATAACTATAAACATTAATTTTATATTTAGTAGTACAATATAAAAAATAATTCAACCCCTTCACGGCAGATGATTAGCCTAGATTATGAGCAGCAACCTTGTTGTTGGACCATATCTGGCATTATGGCTTTAACAGCATTATGGCAGATGTAGTCTACTACAGCTGGAGAGATTAATTTTCTTCTGCACTTTTGTAAAGTGTTCATTCCATTATATTTTAACTCTGTTCTCTTTAAATGTACTCACACATACTATATATTGTTTTTTAAAGGAAAGGTACTTCTTTTGGTGGAGTGGTAGTCCGCACACTTTAAGTAGGCAGTCTTCCCATCCCGCTTTATTTTTCGTCTATACCAAAGGCTTATACCATATTTATGGATACTTAATTTGTTTAGAGCTTCTCGTTTATGGAGGAGAGACCCCCCACATATTTGTGAGAAGTTATCCTGACTTCATTTAGTAGTTTCGTTCCCATTCTTTTAAATTTTTAATACTTATACTTAACACAACACTAATTATAAAAAATAATTATTAAAAGTGAAAAAGAGACATTTTCAACAGTTTTGTCCATAATAAATTCTACACACATAGTATAACTATTGCTGTGCGTGAGAGCCATTGTAGGCTGTTACCAGACATCCTCACAAGTGAAGAATTAACCCCATAAGGACGCGGGACGTTCTATGCCGTCCTTCTTTGGGCGGTCCTAAATGCCGGAGGGCGGCATAGAACGTCTTCACCGTCCAGGGGATTTAACGGGTCCCCGCCGATTCCACGTTGGCGGTTGCGATCCGGGGTGCTGCCTGGGAGCCCTGGCAGCCTCCTTTTGCACGATCCGGCCCTCCATTGCCATGTGATCGCGGGGTCCTTGTGGTCACATGGCCGGAATTGCCAGCTCGAGCTCTCAGGCTGTCCCCCCTGCTGTATGTAAAAAAGTTGTAAAAGTTAGTAAATATTAAAAAAAAGTTTAAAGTAAATTAAAGTGCTTAGATTATATATATATATATATATATATATATATATATATATATATCTCAACAGGGCCGGCCTTAGGGGTGTGCGAGCTGTGCGGCCGCACAGGGCGCCATAGAGCAGGGGCGTATTAGCCGCGAGGCAAACAAGGCATTTGCCTTGGGCGGCATTTTCCAGGGGGCTGCAAAAAAAGACGCCCCCAAATGCCCAAGGCAAATGTCTTGTTAGCCTTGCGGCTAACAGACATGCTGGGCTGCTGGGCGGTCGGGCGGCGCTGTTAGTGTGTGTCTGTTAGTGTGTGTCTGTTAGTGTGTATCTGTTAGTCTGTGTATCTGTTAGTGGCTGTCTGCCAGTGTGTGTTTGACTGTTGGTCTGTGTGTGTTTGACTGTTTGTCTGTGTGTGTGACTGTCTGTGTGACTGCCAGCCTGTGTGTGGCTGTCTGCCTGTGTGTGTGTGGCTGTCTGCCTGTGTGTCTGTTTGTGTGTGTGATTGCCTATGTGTGACTGTCTGGGCAGACTAGATGGGCCGAATGGTTCTTATCTGCCATCACATTCTATGTTTGTGTGTGTGTGTGTTTGTGTGTGGCTGTCTGTGTATGACTGCCTGAGTGTGTGTGTGTGTGTGTATGGCTGTCTGCCTGTGTGTGTGACGGGGGAAGGAGTGGGGGAGGGGGCGGACTGGAAGGGGGGTCGCTGTGAAGATTTTTCGCACAGGGCGCCCAAATGCCTAAGGCCGGCCCTGTATATCAAAATGTAGAAAGTCCTTGCACTCACGCTTTAGTAAACTGTTTGCCGGGTGCTTGAAATCCAGGAAAATTCAAATATGTACAGGTAGTGATCAGCACTCTCGGACTTTTGAAGGTTAAAACTTACAGTTTATTAGTAACCCATTAAAAATAAGATCAACGTTTCAGTGATCTTGATAAAGACCCCAGCAGGGTCGAAACGTTGATTCTCTTTGCACAGAATTTGTATCATGTTTTGATACTGTAAATACATTTTTTTCCATTTGACTAAAGACCTGGAGTGCTCCCTTTTTTGATTGTTTGCTATATTTGGACGCGGGATTGCACCTAGGCATTTGTTCTATTAGAATTTGAATATAGGTGGAGTGCCTTGTTTACCTATTTTTGTATATATATATATATATATATATATATATATATATATACACACACACACTCGCTATATATATATATATATATATATATATATATATACACACACTCGCTATACCGCGAGTAGGGGCATGTCTATTAAACACTGTTAAAAAATAAAAAAGGTCCCCCTTCCCGAGCCCCCACCCCTGAGTGGCGGGTGGGGGCCCTAAATTATAATAAGGGGGGGACCTAATGTCCTCCCCCCAGGCCCCCACCCCATAGCAGTGGGTGGGGGCCCTACAGTTAAATAAGGGGGGGGGCCCTATATACCTGATATATAGATATATATAGATATATAGATATATAGATATATATATATATAGATATATATATAGATATATAGATATATATATATAGTAAAAAACAAAGAAACCAAAGAAAAAAAAATATTATATAAAGATATATGTAGAATTTAAATAGAATATTGTTTATATATATATATATATATATATATATATATAAACAATATTCTATTTAAATTCTACATATATCTTTATATAATATTTTTACATGATTTAGTAATTTCATTAATTACTATTTGAGGGACTTGCCTTACAACTCAGGCAGAAAGTCCAGAGAATATGGTTCGCAAGCCTTATATTTAACCCTGTAATTTTCCAAAACACCATAAAACCTGTACATAGGGGGGTACTGTTTTACTTGGGAGACTTCACTGAACACAAACAATAGTGTTTCAAAATCGTAAAACATATCACAACAATGATATTGTCTGTGAATGTGCAGTTATTTGCATTTTTCACACACAAACAGCACTTTCACTGACTATATAATTGTTGTGATAAGTTGTAATGTTTGGAAACACTAATATTTGTGTTCAGCAAAGTGTCTCGAGTATAACAGTATCCACCATGTGCAGGTTTTATGGTGTTTTCAAAAGTTACAGAGTGTAATACAAGACGTGCTTTTCCATTTTTTCACATTGAAATTTGCCAGATTGGTTGTTGCCTTTGAGGCCGTACGGTAGCCCAGGAATGAGAATTACCCCCATGATGGCATACCATTTGCAAAAGTAGACAACCCAAGGTATTGCAAATGGGGTATATTCGGTCTTTTTAGTGGCCAATAAGTCACAATCACTGGCCAAAATTAGCATTTAAATCTGTCAGCTCCCCTGACCCCAATGGTGCAGATGGGACCGCAGTCTCTGCACCAGACCTAAAGGGATGCCAGACAGCAGATCCAGATCCCCAACAAACCCCACAGGAATGCCAGGAGGAGGAGGTAGGCGATCCAGGTCCTGGGGGTAGTATTCGCTGACCCTATCCCAGCAGAAGAGCTGGCATCAGGGCAGAACGCCGATGGCCTCTGCCCTACCTGCCCCTTTGTTACAGGGCAGGACTATGTACTAGTCCCCGCGCCCAGCAGAAGTGCTGGCACCAGGGCAGAGCACAGTTGGCGTCTGCCCTCCCATTTTCCATTGTCTAGGGCCTGAATAACCACAGGCCACCCCAGCAGAAGCACTGGCAACAGGGCAGAGTGCAGTTGGCCTCTGCCATCCCCTTGTCCTTAATCCTGGAATTGGCATCCCTCTCAATTACCCAGCTGTAACACTGGCTGCAGGGCAGAGCACCGCTGGTCTCTGCCCACCAAGTAACACCAACTACCAGCCGGAGAGCAACTGAGAATCCAGGAGTACCAGTATTTAGTTATGGGTGGGCTACTTGACTAACTCAGGCACCGACTGACAGGAGGTCAGGTACCTGGTTATTCTGCCCTTAGGGAGGGAGATATGTGGCGAAAGTGACCTCGCCACTGGCTTTTGGAGGGGCCTGTTTGCCAGCCTCCTACCCTGTGACTATGGCCCCTGTGATAAAAATTGTGTTTAAATCACTGTTCGTGCCTTTTTAGATTTTTATGGCCACAGCTCGAACTTTCGAAGTAGCACTTCAAACTCCCAAACAGTCGAAGTGGCCGCCATCCGATATTCGAACACGTGGTGGCGGCCATCCTGTTCGCATGGACCAAAACCGCAAATAGACTTCAGGGGGACTTAGTCGCAAATGCCCTGGAACTATTTTCGGCATGAAACCCCACGGTTCCTGCTCGGTCCTCCAGCGGCACTTAACTGCGATTCTATGAAACAGTTTTGGGCATGAAAACCTGCCTGCACCTAAGCAAAAGAATGACTTCCATGCAATTTCTGAACCCCTGATCTGATCTGGGTGATTGTTGGATATGTTGTTCACCCAGATGAGGGCCATCAGGGGATGTAACATGGGGATATGTTGTGCTTTTGGGCACTTATGAGACTTTGTAAACATGTGTGTTTTTCTGCCTGGAGATAATTGGATTAATATAGTATCTGACTCAATTATCTCACAGGCAGAGGGGAGAGATTGTATGCTTGTTATGGGAGTGTTGTATATTTTATAACTGTTTTTATTGGTTTGTTAACTTGTGTTCCTGTGCCCAACAAGGTCCACATCGGTGTCACCCTTGTTGGGAAACTTGCATAAAAGGCCAGTGTGCCTCCATTAAAATTCTGTTCCTACTTACCCTCAACATAGAGTCTAATCACATGTGTGGGGCAAATGGCTGTATCTATCCTGGGGATGGCTATATCACTACACTATCCAGGAATTATAAGCACTAGCTCTTATAAGAGCTGTTCCTGCTTTGCTCTCTGGAGTAGGAGAGGTTCACCACTGGAAGCTGGACCCTGGCCTTGGGTCCAGGGTGTTTGGAGGATGGCAAGTTCCCAGCCAAGCTGTAACACTGGACATGGGGACTGCGGTGTTGATGTTGCTGGGTGGAGTGCTTGGAGTCCTCGGTGAGCACTAGGAGCATCGACTGATGGAGGTACCCTGTCGGGTGTCAGGCGATCCGTCACAGCACTTTTACCAAAAATGTATCGAAAAATTTATTTTTGTCACAGCACACTGGGAGAGACTGGTGCTCTGCGCTCACTCACCAGACACCACATGAATTTCGGTGTCCTGGTAGTGGGGGATGCGCAAAACTCTCCTCCCAGCCACCAGCTTACACTGCACTCTCTCTCCTCGCCCACTGGCCACTGCAGCCATTACATATGGGTTGCAACATGCAGGGGAACATGCCTACCTCACCTCCTGTGGGCATGTTGGGTAATGTGTTGTGTGTTCCCCAAGCTGCTCCAGAATCTCCTCAGAGTGACAAAGCCCTGGGAAATCCAGCTCAGCAAGCATGGAGGTTTGCAAGTTAACTGAACAAAGTGACATAGCATCCAGCCCACATAGGGACAGTGGTGTATTTTGGGTCTGTGCTGCCCTAGGCATGATGGAACTCGCACACTCCCTATTTTAAATTTGCTCCACTCTTTCCTGTTAAAGACTAATGCACACTTTGACTGACAGACACACACTCTCACATACACTCACATGCACACATTTGCTGATTTGACACAATCTGACAGACGCACATAATCACTGACTAACTCACAGACACACACACACAATCACTGACAGACACGCACAGACTGACATATACACACACACACACACTCACTCACTGGCAGACACACTCACTCACAGACTCACAGTGACAGACACACACAATCACTCAGTCACACAGGCTCCCTCACAAACACACTGTCAGACAAACACACACACACTCACATACACACAATCACACACACACATTCACTGACAGACACACAAGCTCCCTCACAGGCACACACTCACAGGCACACACACTCACTCAGACATACATGCTCCCTCACAGACACACACACACATTCACTGACACAACAAAGTGCTGAAGTTCCGAAGCACAGTATTGCCTAAGTACTAATATACTTACCCAGTGAAAGAAGAAAAATGTTACATTGTATACAATTTTAAATAAAAAGTATACAAACATAGCCAGGATTCACCTGTAAGCATTTGCAACACTTACAACAATCAAGTAACATACATTCATATAAAATGTAAGTTACTTGGCCAGTCAATGTAATGACAGGAATGAATAAGTAGATAACTCCCTAATTCCCACGGCATTAGGGAGCTATCTACTAAAAGGCTGAAATACCTAAATTGGTCTTTCAGCCAAATTTACTAATACTAAGTAAAGATTACTTAGTATTAGTAAATTATGCCCCTACTCGCTATACCGCGAGTAGGGGCATGTCTATTAAACAGTGAGCAGCCTGTGGCTGCTCACTGTTAAAAAATAAAAAAGGTCCCCCTTCCCGAGCCCCCACCCCTGAGTGGCGGGTGGGGGCCCTAAATTATAATAAGGGGGGGACTTAATGTCCTCCCCCCAGGCCCCCACCCCTGAGCAGTGGGTGGGGGCCCTACAGTTAAATAAGGGGGGGGCCTAATGTCCTCCCCCTACCCCCAACCCTGAGCGGTGCGTGGGGGCCCCTAAATCCTAAAAGGGGGGGACCTAAGGTCCTTCCCCCTGGCCCCCACCACTGAGCGGCGGGTGGGGGCCCTAAATACTAATAAAGGGGGGGACCTAATGTCCTCCCCCCTGGCCCCCACCCCTGAGCGGTGGGTGGGGGCCCTATATACTAATAAAGGGAGGGGGACCTAATGTCCTCCCCCCTGGCCCCAACCCCAGAGCGGCGGGTGGGGGCCCTAAATACCAATAGGGGGGAACTATTGTCCTCCCCCCGGCCCCCACCCCTGAGCGGCGGGTGGGGGCCCGAAAAAAGTCCCCCCCCGGGTGACAAGGGGTCCCCAAACCCCTAGTCACCCCCTTCCCCCCCAAAAAAAATGATCCCCTACCTACCCCCCTCACCCTAAAAATAATGAGGGGGGGACCTTTAACTAAGAACCTGTAAAAAAAACAAAAAAAAAAAAAAAAAAAAACTTACCATTCAATGTTTTCTTTCTTCTAAAATCTTTTCGGCCCCAAAAAAGGCCAAATAAAAAAACATAACCGACGCAATAAAAAAAAAAAAAGTGCAAAAAACAAAACAAAACCTTCTTCACCCATGGAGGGCTCCATGCAGACTGAGCTCTGCAGGGCGGGGGAAGGCTTATAAAGCCTTGCCCCACCCTGCAATTAGGCTCAGAGCACTCTGATTGGTGGGTTTAAGCCATCCAATCAGAGTGTTCTGACAGGTAAATGAAGAGACTGACAGGTAAATCTCTACATTTACCTGTCACAGCACTCTGATTGGTTGGTTTGAAATCCAGCAGAGTGCTCTGTGTCATTTTAGTTCTTTGGAATTTTCCCACGCTGTGTAATTTGACTCATAACGCTCTGATTGGTGGATTAAGTAACCAGAGTGTTATGAGTCAAATTACACAGTGTGGGAAAATTCCAAAGAACTTTCCCACGCTGTGTAAAATGACACAGAGAACTGAATTTCAAACCAACCCATCAGAGTGCTGTGACAGGTAAATGTAGAGACTTACCTGTCAGTCTCTTTATTAACCTGTCAGAGCACTCTGATTGGATGGCTTAAACCCACCAATCAGAGTGCTCTGAGCCCAATTGCAGGGCGGGGCGAGGCTTTATAAGTCTTCCCCCGCCCTGCCCTCCATGGGTGAAGAAGGATTTTTTTTAGCGCTTTTTTTTTTTTTATTGCGTCGGATATTATGGTTTATTTGCCCTTTTTTGGGCTGAAAGAAGATTTTAGAAGAAAGAAAACATTGAATGGTAAGTTATTTTTTTTTTTTACAGGTTCTTAGTTAAATGTCCCCCCTCATTATTTTTAGGGTGAGGGTTTAGGTAGGGGGATCATTTTTTTTTGGAGGGGGAGGGGGTGACTAGGGGATTGGGGACCCCTAGTCACCTGGGGAGAGTTGGGGACATTTTTTTAGGTCCCCCACCTGCCGCTCAGGGGTGGGGGCCTGGGGAGGACAATATTCCCCCATTGGTATTTAGGGCCCCCACCCGCCGCTCAGGGTTGTGGGCAAGGGGGGAGGACATTAGGTCCCCCCCTTTATTAGTATATAGGGCCTCCACCCACCGCTCAGGGGTGGGGGCCAGGGGGGAGGACATTAAGTCCCCCCCTTTTAGGATTTAGGGCCCCCACCTGCCGCTCAGGGGTGGGGGCATTAGGTCCTCCCTTATTAGTATTTAGGGCCCCCACCCGCCGCTCAGGGGTGGGGGCCAGGGTGGAGGACAGTAGGTTCCCCCCCATTGTTTTACTTTAGGGCCCCCACCCGCCGGGGTTTATTTTTATTTTTTTTTAAAACAGTGAGCCATAGGCTGCTCACTGTTTACTAGACATGCTCCTATTCGCGGTATAGGGAGTAGGGCAAAATTGACTAATACTAAGTCATTTTTACTTAGTATTAGTAAATTTGTCTGAAAGACCAATTTAGGTCTTTCAGCCTTTTGGTAGATAACTCCCTAATACTGTGGAAATTAGGGAGTTATCTACTAAACGGCTGCAATAGAAGTGCCGAAGTCCCAAAATTCCGAAATGATGAAGTTCCGAAATGATGAAGTTCCGAAATGATGAAGTTCCGAAGTTGCTGAAGTTCCGAAGTTGCTGAAGTGCCGAAGTGGCTGAAGTTGCCGAAGTGGCTGAAGTTGCCGAAGTCCCGAATTGCGAAAATTCAGAATTTCGGAATGCGGAACCGAAAATTTTCCCCATGCACATGCCTACAATTTAATGCAGAACTGCTTTACCTGCATTTTCTAAAGGGACACAAACACTGTAAAGATAATCTAACGCTATAAGCAATTCATTATAGAGATTAGATTTGTGCAAAAATGTGTTTTTAATAATTTGTCTGAATTAAATGCCTTTTAATCCACACCTGGTTGAATCACCTGTGTACTCTCATTCAATGAATAAGACTCCACAAGCAAATCCTGGATGATCGATTTCTCCAGATGTTGATTAAAAAGCATTTGATTTGGATGAGCCATCAGAAACAAATTAATAGAGATATCTATTTGAGATAAGTATACACATTTTTCAGTTCCTATAGTTAGAAGCTATAGTTAGATGCTGTAGCAGATTAAATGGGTCTTTACAGAGAGCATGATTTCATAATGTTGCTTAGCAACCAAGAAAATCTGGTATTGTCAATGTTTATAGCAAGAATTTCTACAAGAACATTTAATACATTCAAAATCACAGATTGAAAATGCTACATAAAATTAAGCAATTTTTTTTGTATTGTAAAAATTAAAATCAGTATTAAAAAAACTCCTAATTTATACACATTTTATGTAGGATTTCAATATCACACTATTCAATGAAAACTTATTTTTTACCTTTTTAAAAAAAAATACAACATAATAAAAAATGTAGAAATAGATAGAACATGTTTTGTTTAAATTAACTTCAATAAAATGTTACAAGGGAGTTAAAGGAACACCCCACATACCGCAGACACTCCCATAGTGGTTGTGCCTAATAAACCCCTGGTAAAAAGGCACAGATACACCAAATGCACTTGGCATGATGCACAATTGAAAATTATTATTCACTTGCTTTTTGCAATAAAAGTTAAATAAATAGTTTAAAAACCCTCAATGACGGGAGGGTTGATTATGTGGCAGTTGGCCAGAGCTTGCTTTAAAAACACAAGATGAAAAAAAAAGGTTATTAAATAAATAAAAAGCTTAACAGTCTGATAATTTCTCCCCCTCTGGTCCCCACCCATTGATGACATGTGTGGGCCCTGATATTAACAATAAAGCGAGGACCCTTTTGTATCCCCTGGCTCCATTCATGAGCCACAGGTGATGGCCCTAATATTATTACTAAGAAGGGGACCTAATCATGGGAGTTGACATGCCATTGTCTATATATGTCAAGGCCCTCTTTAAAAGGTTGGAAACGTTTTAGTATAAATAGTATTTATGGAAAATGTACCTATTTAAAATCACAGTCTCTTTCTAATTAACTACTTTTAACTACTTTTAAACAATCATGGAGCAATTGTAATTTAAATCCAGATTAATGAAAATGAATGTTCATAGTTAAGGATAATTTTATGGAAAGCATGACTGCAGCATGATGCAGACTTGCATGAATTACACCAAAACTAGGTGTGTTCTGCGACATTCATATTTAGACTTGTAATTGCATTATAAATGCACATTATATAAACTCAACCAAAATTAAAGCATTTCTGTTATCAGTCATGTACTTACCGTATATACTCGAGTATAAGCCGAGTTTTTCAGCACATTTTTTGTGCTGAAAAACCCCAATTCGGCTTATACTCGAGTCAGTGTCTGTATTATGGCAATATACATTGCCATAATACAGACTGGGGGCTGTGGGGGGCTGCAGAGCGTTTACTTACCTCTCCTGCAGCTCCTGTCAGTTCCCTTGCGAGACTTACACTGTGAGCTGACAGAGGAGCTGCACGGACCGGCGCGGAGGAGATGGGAGCTGACAGGAGCTGCAGGAGAGGTAAGTGCTTCCTGCCAGCCCCCCTCCACTGAACTGCCAATGCCACTGGACCACCAGGGAGTGAGAGCCCCCCTCCCTGCCATGTATCAAGCAGGGAGGGGGGACGAAAAAAAATAAAAATATTATTAATAATAATAATAATAATAATAATAAAAATAATAAAATAATAATAGAAAAAAATTAATATAACAAAAAAAACTATTAAAATAAAATACAAAAATAATAAAAATGCCCACCCCCACCAAGGCTCTGCATCACACACACTCAAACACTGCACTCATACACACACTGCACTCATACACACACTGCACTCATACACACACTGCAAATATTCAATTACTATAATTTTTTTAGGATCTAATTTTATTTAGAGATTTACCAGTAGCTGCTGCATTTCTCACCCTAGTCTTACACTCGAGTCAATACGTTTTCCCAGTTTTTTGGGGTAAAATTAGGGGCCTCGGCTTATAGTCGGGTCAGCTTATACTCGAGTATTTACGGTACATATTCTTATTCTGCAAATTCCAACAAATGTCTAGGGGTCTCACACTAAGATCCAAACATTAAATCGCACATGTATTCCTTTAAATATCATATTTATCTGTTGTAGCCCTGCTGTATGGTTATAAATTAGCTCTTCACCTGTCAAGTTTACATAATATTCGTGATAGGTCATATGAACAGTTTAGTCATGCAGACTTGAGTCTTCCAGAAGTGATTAGGATAATTGTGTGCAGTGATGGATATAAACTAGTAATTACAATTTCTGGTATCAAAGCAATATCTTGCTATGCATTGTATTGTTTCTTTTTATGAAAATTATTACAATGTTATAGGCATGCATTATTCATAGAGCTATTGACTCCTTCAGTACTATGGTAATATAAATTCCCTGTAATCATGGTAGTCCTAATGTACAAACGTTAAACATATCGTTTTATGATGTTGATCCAAAAGAAGGCAAAAAAATAAAAATATCGACGAGATAGTCAATTATGCCACAAAAAAGGGGAAAGGTCCTTATTGATTCAATAATGGTAACCAGATGTATTCTTGTATCAATGACCTGTTTACATGCATGTTACTTTTAATAAATACAATCATCATCAATAATTATAAATTGAATATTCTGTTTTGTTTTAACAAATCTGGTCCTTTAATAATAATGTGACAAACTGGACCTCGTCACGAATTCTTGGAGGGGCCTGCTGGCCAGCCTCTTGCCTCAGGACTATGGGCCCTGCACTATACCTTGCGCAATGCACTTGAAAAGGATCTGTTCATGTGAGTTATGTACTTTTGTACTCCAGACAGAGATACCGACCTTTAGCCATGATTCCCTGGAACTCTTTTGGGCATAGGACCATGTGCATGGTCGGTCAAAAATAAGACTTCCAGGAAATTCCTGAACCCCTGAACTGATCTAAGTGATTTTTGGATATGTTGGGCACTCAGATCAGGGCTATCGGGGGATGTTTTATGTATTTTTATGGTACTTTTGGGGTGTTTTTAAATAGTATATTGTTTTCTATGCTTGGAAATGATTGGATTAGAATTAGTACAGTTACTAATACAATTATCTCCCAGGCAGAGGGGAGGGATTGTGTGCTGTGAGTGGGAGTGTTGTGCCTTGAAACCTTATTGTTATTGATCTGTGAAGTTGCAAATCAGTCTACCATTGGGTCCATGTTGGTGTACCCCTTGCATGGGGATTGTCATATAAGGCCAAGTGTGGCTCCCATTAAACAGAGATTTGTTTACCCCTTCATGGAGTCTTGGCTCATGTTTGGGGGATTAGAGAATTATATTCACTCTGGGGATTATTATATCACAATACTCCCTTAAGTATAATCACTAGCTCTTATAATAGCTGTTCCTGCTACGCTCTCTGAACTAAGAGAGGTCTACCCACTGGAAGCTGGATCCTGGTCTTGGGTCCAGGGTGGGTGGAGGACAGTGAGACCCCAACCAAGCTATGGCGGTTTGTGGGGTTTAGGGTGGTTATGGTGTTCCAGTACAGTGCTTATGGTGCTCATAAGGACTAGGAAGCAGCTATTGACGGAGCTACCCGGTTGGGGTGCTAGGCAGTCCATCACAAATAATATCTACAGAATTCATTCGCTTTCCTATACTGTAAGCAAAAAAGCCTTTTTTTTCCCCAATCACCATGGATCACCTTGGCTGTTGTATATTCCTGCTAATCAACAGGTTACAGTTTGTACTGATTCTATATTTTTTTTTGTAGAGTGCTCTCATATCCTCTCTGAGACACATTGTGGATTAAAGGATATCCTAAGTATATGAAGTGCTTCTTTTTTGAATATTCAAATCTAATAAAAACTTTTTATATTTCATAACTTTAGTGTCCTAGATACTGAGACCTTGGGCTTGAGATCAAGAGTTCTTGAGTTTGAGACCAATCATCATACACTTTTCATGATTTAGTATTTGTTAAAGATTTCTACAGTTAACATCTAACAGTTAGAACGGCAGAGTCATCTCTTTAACCTTAATTATTATGTCATCATTTTTATGAGGACTGTTAGTACATCTTTTAACACTTATCTTAAATAGAAGCTAAATAAAATTGGAGACAGATCACAACCTTATCAAACTCATCTCCTGTATGTGTGTTATTCTGCCTGGTCTATTCCTATTAATGCACTATGGTTCCAGAACAAATTACAGATAATGTAAATGTGTTTTATGTCTATACCTATGTCTTGCAAGATTTTTACGATGTTATTATTATTCAAATGGCTCGTTGAAGTCTATAAAGCAAAAAAAAATACATAGCAGACATGTCACAACATCTTTCTACAAGCACCAGTATACACTATCAGCCACAACATTAAAACCAATGACAGATAATGTGAATAGCATTGATAATATTTTTACCATCACATCTGCTAAAGGGTGGAATATATTAGGCAGCATGTGAACAGTCATTTCTTGAATTCCATGTGTTGGATGCAGTAAAAATGGGCAAGTGAAGAGACCTGAGTGACTTTGCCAAGAGCCAAATAGTGATGGCTTGATGACTGGGTCAGAGTATCTTGAAACGGCAAGTCTTTGTTTGGTGTTCCAAGTGTCAGTGGTTAGTACATAACAAAAATGGTGCAAGGAAGGACAAGTGGTGAATCGGCCTCAGGCACCAAAGGCTTATTGATGCATGTGGCTAGCCTGTCTTGTTCAATAACACAGAAGAGTTACTGTAGCTCAAATTGCTAAAAATTTAATGCTGGTCATGATAGAAAGTTATTAGAACACACAATGCATTTGAGGAACATGACAAGGAAGTCAATGTATTGCATTGGCCTCCAAATTCTCCATATAGAAGCATTTATTTTATCTGCCATTTCTGCTCCTTAATATTTGGTCCTGGATTTAAATTATCTTTAGTCATCTTTAATAAGATTGAATATATTTACAATAGATGTGGAATACGTGGCGCTATATAATAAATGTGAACAGTAAATTCTAGCTGCGGTATACACTCTGTGGGTACTCCTCAAAACCCACCATACAAAGATAATCACCAAGAAACAGAAAAGACTTCAGGTCTAATGGGTGTTGCCACCCCTTAGGTCTTCTGTCTTTAAGAGTGCAGCGCTGTATATTATGCAAAAGCACAGTAAATTACCTGTTATTCAAAGACAATTATCCTTTATATTCTCCAATGTAATGTACATACAAAAGAAAACAGAAATATATACAGATAATTGTGCAGTATGTTACATACTATAGTGAAGAATTAAGTGAGTAACAGATACATCTACACTCACATTTTATAGAGCCTTTTCAAGTAAATTAGGCTCTAAACTTCCACACGTCTGTGTCTTGAAGGGTAGATCACACGACCCCTCTCTCCAAGGTAAAGTGTGTGTTTTCCTCTCCACAGCGTATATAGAAGACACAGAATTTTCAAACTAAGTGTAGCATCCTTTGTAATATTTCCATACACTTAAAAATAGGTTAAAGTGCTCACCTTGTTTAGAGCCTTTTGGTAACTGGCTCTAAGTATATAGGCCTAGTGTCAATTTGTGGGGTGACACTGCCCCTTCCCTGGAATCACTTGTGCTGGATGCAGTGGATTGTATAAAATAAGGGAATTTATTACAGAGTATATAAAATCAATATAAAAGTATTTCTAGAAAATAAAAAATAAATAAGAACAAAATATTGCAAGTATTAGTGGTTTGGGAAAAAATGATGAGTCCACTTTAAAAGCCAAAACGCGTTTCGCCGGTAAAAACGGCTTCCTCAGTCAGCTTGTGGGTGTCCTCTTGGTATTCTGTGTTTTAAGCGTCCAAAATCCCGCCAAACATGCCTTCCTCCAATCAGCAGGGTCCTTTGTGTCAAGTGACGCGGCTAAAAAGCCGTTGCTTCACTTCTAGTTTTTCGGCACTACAAGATCCATAGTGCTTTGCGCTCAGCGCGTCACTTCCGGTTTTCGTCCGGTTATTTGTGGGAAATATAGTCCACAAGGGGAGATTATTAAGTCCATATTAGAGCCTACTTAGGCTCATAAACAATTAAAATGGAAGTAAAACAAAGAAGTTTGTAGTTAAATGGTATTATATTATATGTGGCATATATAAAAACATGCAAATATTAGACTCAGTGGAAAAAAGGTGCTGGTCACTGGTATATTGTGAATATATACATACAGTCTGATTTATAGAAAATTACATAACTCAATTGTTTACAAATGTTTACATCTACCGGTTTAAAAAAAGTTTTAGTTTTAATATTATTGTTTTCTATAAAGATAGCTAAATCTAAAAAAATAACGCTTTCTTTACTATATTCTGTAGTTAATATCACTCCCCAGTCATTTGTGTTTAAAAACGTAAAATTTTTTAAAAGATTCAGTGAACCATTCCAGATTAAAAAATATATTGTCTATGTACCACTTATAAGAGACCAGGTTCGCTCCCCACTCCAGATTGTTATCTATAAATTGGGTCTCCCAATAGGCCATGAATAAATTAGCGTAGCTTGGAGCGAACCTCGTCCCCATAGAAGTACCGACTTTCTGTAAAAATAATTCGTTGTTAAACCAAAAATAGTTGTTATGAAGGATAAGATCTATTCCTTCCATAATAAAACTTATTTGTTCTTCTGGGTAGGTTTTGTCCTTTTTGAGAAAAAAAAATCCACTGCTTCTAGACCTTTCGTGTGTGAGATGATAGTGTAAAGGGAACTAACATCAGCTGTTACTA
Source organism: Pelobates fuscus (assembly GCF_036172605.1). Taxonomy (NCBI): domain Eukaryota; kingdom Metazoa; phylum Chordata; class Amphibia; order Anura; family Pelobatidae; genus Pelobates; species Pelobates fuscus. The sequence goes on along the minus strand of NC_086322.1, from coordinate 122,330,707 downwards.
GGATATAGTTAGGTTCCCATTGTATATTTTGTAATGTCTGTATGATATTTAATGTATCTTTGAGGTAGTTTGGAGTTTTTTGAACCAGAGGTTGTAGACATTTGTCCAGGTATTCCGATAGCCTACTGGATACATAATCTATCCCTGAGACTATCGGTCTACCTGGAGGATTGGTTAAATGTTTATGGATTTTGGGAAGATGGTAGAAGACAGGGATTTTTGGTTTGATGATATTGAGGTACCTATATTCCTTTTCATTTAGTATTTCCATTTCTTTTCCTTTGCTCAGCAGATTGTCAAATTTATTTTTTATGCTGATTGTTGGGTCTCCAATCAATTTGTGATATGTCGCAGTATCCTCTACTAATCTAAGTCCCTCTTTGAGGTAATCCTCTGTTTTCATAATGACAATCCCTCCACCTTTATCTGCTGGTTTTATGACCTTATTTTTATCTTTCTGTAGTGTTTTTAAAGGACCACTCTAGGCACCCAGACCACTTCAGCTTAATGAAGTGGTCTGGGTGCCAGGTCCAGCTAGGGTTAACTAATTGTTTTATAAACATAGCAGTTTCAGAGAAACTGCTATGTTTATCAATTAGTTAAGCCTTCCCCCTAATCCTCTAGTGGCTGTCTCACTGACAGCCGCTAGAGGCGCTTGCGTGATTCTCACTGTGAAAATCACAGTGAGAGCACGCAAGCGTCCATAGGAAAGCATTATGAATGCTTTCCTATGTGACCGGCTGAATGCGCGCGCAGCTCTTGCCGCGCGTGCGCATTCAGCCGTCGGGGAGGAACGGAGGCGGAGAGAAGGAGGAGAGCTCCCCGCCCAGCGCTGGAAAAAGGTAAGTTTTTACCCCTTTCCCCTTTCCAGAGCCGGGCGGGAGTGGGTCCCTGAGGGTGGGGGCACCCTCAGGGCACTCTAGTGCCAGGAAAACGAGTATGCTTTCCTGGCACTAGAGTGGTCCTTTAAGGCTAACCATTCTTCTTTGCTTAAGTTCATATGTTTTTTATTTTTAGGTTTTATTTTATTTATTGAAACAAAGAAATAAAGTATATACACTAGGAAAATACACATATACTGAGATGGTTTCAGGTGAACTTCACAACCACCTGTGGAAATATGTAACAAGAGAACAAAAGTGGAAACCACCCAGAGTATGTATAGTGAACAAAATACAAAAGGACAACCTGATATAGGTCAAATATCCTCAAATGGAATCTGTGTAAGAATAGAAAGCACTTTCATAGAGTAAAAAAGTTAATCCAAGTAGTGTTTAAAGTGAGATAGAAATACACTCACAAACAAACGAATATTCAGGCCTTTCACCCTCTCAGGGGTAGTGTGATGAGCAAAGAAGTCCTCCAACACGATATATGTGGATGTAAAAAATGCAATATAGTGAAGTTTGTTTATAAATATATAAATGTGAATGTGAAACTTCACTATATTGCATTTTTTTACATCCACATATATCGTGTTGGAGGACTTCTTTGCTCATCACACTACCCCTGAGAGGGTGAAAGGCCTGAATATTCGTTTGTTTGTGAGTGTATTTCTATCTCACTTTAAACACTACTTGGATTAACTTTTTTACGCTATGAAAGTGCTTTCTATTCTTACACAGATTCCATTTGAGGATATTTGACCTATATCAGGTTGTCCTTTTGTATTTTGTTCACTATACATACTCTGGGTGGTTTCCACCTTTATTTTATTTATGTCTTGCATTACTGATTTATCAATGGTGATCATTTCTTTAGATATGAAGTTATTCGGGAAGAAAGTGGATTTTGCTGTGGACAGTGTCTAGCCTGTAGAAGCACAAAAAGCACAAAAAGGCACATTACAGATTTCTATGACCCGAAAGGGGAAAAGAAATACAAAATACGCCAAATGATTACTTGTTTCTCAAAAAGGGTTATATACGTTCTAAAGTGTTCTTGTAATTTATTCTATGTAGGCAGAACAAAATGTCCCTTACAAACACGAATAAATGAACATATCAGAAACATTAAAAAAGGTACGATAAACACAGTATTTCAGAACACTTTAGCTTAGTACATAATAAACACCCCCAATTTTTAGAATTCATGGCAATCCAAAATATCACACTTAACTGGCGAGGGGAAGATGAAATTAGAAAATTAGGTAAAATTGAAACAAAATGGATTTTCAATCTCAATACTCTAGCCCCTACAGGTCTAAATGCAAACTTTGAGTTATGTCATTTTCTATAAATCAGACTGTGTATGTATATATTCACAATATACCGGTCACCAGCACCTTTTTTCCACTGTGTCTATTATTTGCATGTTTTTATATATGGGACACCACTGTTTTTAATAGTAAGCAATTAGATATACTTGTTTATTAATTTATGTATAATTAACACATTTTTATTAACTTGAATAAATAGCAGTTGTTGTTTCCAGAATAAATTAGTATATATATGGTGAAATATGAATGTATAAGTAGGATTTTATAAAGATGTACATTTTAAATATAAGCCACATATAATAGCATTTAACTACAAACTTCTTTCTTTTACTTCCATTTTAATTGTTTATGAGCCTAAGTAGGCTCTAATATGGACTTAATCTCCCCTTGCAGACTATATTTCCCACAAATAACCGAAAGAAAACCGGAAGTGACGCGCTGAGCGCAAAGCACTATGGATCTTGTAGTGCCGAAAAACCAGAAGTGAAGCGACAGCTTTTTAGCCGCGTCACGTGACACAAAGGACCCTGCTGATTGGAGGAAGGCATGTTTGGCGGGATTTTGGACGCTTAAAACACAGAATACCAAGAGGACACCCACAAGCTGACTGAGGAAGCCGTTTTTACCGGCGAAACGCGTTTTGGCTTTTAAAGTGGACTCATCATTTTTTCCCAAACCACTAATACTGTTCTTATTTATTTTTTATTTTCTAGAAATACTTTTATATTGATTTTATATACTCTGTAATAAATTCCATTATTTTATACAATCCACTGCATCCAGCACAAGTGATTCCAGGGAAGGGGCAGTGTCACCCCACAAATTGACACTAGGCCTATATACTTATAGCCAGTTACCAAAAGGCTCTAAACAAGGTGAGCACTTTAACCTATTTTTAAGTGTATGGAAATATTACAAAGGATGCTACACTTAGTTTGAAAATTCTGTGTCTTCTATATATGCTGTGGAGAGGAAAACACACACTTTACCTTGGAGAGAGGGGTCGTGTGATCTACCCTTAAAGACACAGACGTGTGGAAGTTTAGAGCCTAATTTACTTGAAAAGGCTCTATAAAATGTGAGTGTAGATGCATCTGTTACTCACTTAATTCTTCACTATAGTATTTAACATACTGCACAATTATCTGTATATATTTCTGTTTTCTTTTGTATGTACATTACATTGGAGAATATAAAGGATAATTGTCTTTGAATCACAGGTAATTTACTGTGATCTCACATAATATACAGCGCTGCACTCTTAAAGACAGAAGACCTAAGGGGTGGCAACACCCATTAGATCTGAAGTCTTTTCTGTTTCTTGGTGATTATCTTTAATAAGAATTTCTCAGTTTCACACCATTCTTTAACAAAATGTATGGTAATGTATGGTATGCCTCTATAACCATGTATCCCCTGCTCCCTCCTCCATCCTTCTGTCTCTCTTACTCAATCCCCCTGTCTTTTAATTCTCCTATCACACCCAGCCATCTCCCCCTCTTCCCATCACTTCCAGCCAACTCTCCTTCTCTTCCATACTCTTACAATTTCCAGCACATCCTTCCCTCACTCCATATCCTACGATCACTCCCACCTTCCTCAACCTGTTATCACTCCAACTCATCCCTTCTTCGTTGTAACCTCCTATTACTCTTAACCATTCCTTTCATACCCACTTAACATTCCCACACTTAACTTTATCTCCACATGCTTAATACTTCCACGGTAGCTTCGCACTCATTCACTCACTGTCAGGGTCTTACCTGAGTTGGGAGTCTGTAGCACAGATATGTTGCTCACCCTTGCAGATAGCCACAGGCCGAGGTGGTCAGGTAAGAATTCACCTGGCCTGTGGGTCTGTGCACGGGGGCTGTGCAGGATGCAGTACCAATACACTGGACATGCAAGGACTGAACCAGCAGAGATGTCGAGGGATAGCCGAGGTCAAAGGATGCCAGAGGTCAGGAACAACGAGAAGAAGCTGAAGTCAAGGGATGCCAGAGGTCAGAATAAACGTAGTCAGAAGCCAGGGTCAAATAATAAGCAGCAGATGAAACAGGAACACTGGTACGAAACAGGATCAAAGACTTGACACTGAGCACAGGGCGAGGCTGGGTTTAAATACCCTGCTGATGACTGAGCAGAGTCAGGTGAAACACAGCCAAGTCAAGGTGCAGCCCCCAGTGTAGTAGTCATGCCAGGATGAACAGGACTGGAATCAGTAGTCACTGTATAAAACTGCTGTGGCTCAGGAAGAAAGCAGGACCAGAACTGAGAAGATCCCCAGTTCAAGTCCCCTTTTGGGAACTCCAGGAGCGACCACGTCTGGCCGTCTGTGAGAACCATGACAGTACTCCCCCTTTAAAAACGACCTCCGGGCGTAAATAGGTTCTCTGTCAGCATAGCACACCAGGGTCACTATCGGAATCCAGTGAGTCCCCATAGTCAAACTCCCCAGTATGGATTCCCTTTACAGCTTGGGAGTCCGCAGTACCAGCTTCTGGTACGACTGGAGAATTGTCCAGGTCTTTTAGGTTCCGGGCACAGGTGGCAAGCACTTCCACAACTTCAGCAGGAGCAGTGTTCGTAGCTAACAATGCTTTTTCAAACATTTCAAGGTCTTCTGTACGGACGGTAGTGCCATTAGAAGCAAGGGCACAATCCACAGGTAAATCCTTTTCAGGAGGGCAGGAAGTAGTGATGGTATCACAGGAAGTAACTTCGGGAGTAGCTGCAGGTGGCTCTGGAGCAGGGGATGTAGTTTTCCCCGAGGAAGCCAAGCATGGGCAAGAACAATGGCTTCTATTTGGCTTTTTAGGCTGGTATGCGGTGTACACAGGGCAAAGGAAATGAGTACCCAGTCGGAGAGCTGGAGGTCTAGGAGGGCGAATAGGACAAAGCGTGATGAAATACCCTTTTTCTCCACAGTAGTAACATAGGCCATAGCTTCTCCTGCGGTCTCTTTCCTCAGGTGTCACTTTGCAGTGGACAAGTCCTAATTGCATAGGTTCCTCAGGGTCAAGTGGAACACAGGATACCAGTGGAGTTTTCCTGGGAACTGGAACATAAGGAGGCATCACTGGGGTGTAGTGGTGGTACTCTGTTTCTTGGTTACGAAGAATCTGAGATTTTTTAGTACGTGGAGCTGACTTGGGCACAGTGGTCTTGCATTGTGAGCCCATAGCAGTACTAAAGGATTCCCAGCTGACAAGAACAGGACGCTTCATCTTCAATGTTTGATGAGCCCAAACTTTGATGCGACCAGACAACAGGATGATAGCCGCTCTGACCCTGATGAATTCTGTGGCATTTGTTCGAGGCTTTAAAGAAAACAACACCTCACAATCCATCTTTAATGACTGAAAGGACGTGCGGCTACCATCAAATCGGTCGGGCATGATGACAAACGATTCAGGATAAGCTGGTTCCGGGGCTGGATGTACTGAGCCTTTAAGAAATAAAATTTCTTGCTGCAGCTCCGAAACAGTCTGGGCCAGGCTGGACACTTGCTGGGATGAGGGGGAGCACATCTCTGCGGACTCCATATTGGTCAAGTGTTTTGTCAGGGTCTTACCTGAGTTGGGAGTCTGTAGCGCAGATATGTTGCTCACCCTTGCAGATAGCCACAGGCCGAGGTGGTCAGGTAAGAATTCACCTGGCCTGTGGGTCTGTGCACGGGGGCTGTGCAGGATGCAGTACCAATACGCAGGACAGGCAAGGACTGGACCAGCAGGAATGTCGAGGGATAGCCGAGGTCAAAGGATGCCAGAGGTCAGGAACAACGAGGAGTAGCTGAAGTCAAGGGATGCCAGAGGTCAGAATAAATGTAGTCAGAAGCCGGGGTCAAATAATAAGCAGCAGATGAAACAACAGGAACACTGGTACGAAACAGGATCAAAGACTTGACACTGAGCACAGGGTGAGGCTGGGTTTAAATACCCTGCTGATGACTGATCAGAGTCAGGTGAAACACAGCCAAGTCAAGGTGCAGCCCCCAGTGTAGTAGCCATGCCAGGATGAACAGGACTGGAATCAGTAGTCACTGTATAAAGCTGCTGTGGCTCAGAGGCAGAAAGCAGGACCAGGACAGAGAAGTTCCCTGGTTCAAGTCCCCTGTTGGGAACCACAGGAGCAACCACGTCTGACTGTCTGTGAGAACCGTGACACTCACTCACTCAGTCATTTACTCACTCACAGTTACCATACTATTCACTCAAATGTGCCCAAACACATATCACACACTGCCATAGACATCACTAAATGCTACCAAGCATATCTCTCTCACATAAGACACAGAGACAGATTCAACTCTCAGAGACACCATAACTTCATAACGTCTTCTAAAAATATCCTGGGTGCACACCCTAATGAAATGTACTGTGAACACCTATGGTAATGGTGCTAACTTGCTCAAGAATAGTCAGAAGGAAAGTCAGAAAAAGTTAAATCCTTTTCCCTCCAATGCCATATTCTCAGAAGCAAACCTTAGTCAACCAGAAATTTCAGCATGTTCTTGCCCTGCCTTTCAAGAGTCAGACAAGGTGTGGATTACCAGTCTGTGGACATTCAAAGTAGCTGTGGTCTTCTTTCCTGTTTCTTAGAGGAATTTGAAATAGTGAAAATATTTTCCAGACCCCTCTGAAGCTGCACCCTGTATCGTTTCTTGAGGTCTGGGTATATAGTCTGATAAACGATTTTACGAAAAAAGCAAAGGTCCTCATTTTAGTGTGTACTCTTAATAAAAGAACCTTACTATAGCAAACTTATATGCCTGAAATCAACATCAAATTCCATTCTCGCAAAAAAAAAAAATTCCGTGACATTATTATTGAAAAAGGGCCAATTAATTGTATTGTGGTTTCAGTTGTATTCTGGACCTAACCCTGGATATTTTATCACGGCTGGTTAAGCATAGCCAGAGTAGCTTTGCCAAAGATTTTCCAACTCTCTGGAGGGCGAAGACCCTTGATCATACTTGTAAGTCTTACACTTTTTAATGTCAGTTCATAGTTTAAACTAGAATTTATATATTCTTGGTGGAGAGGGTTATGTTAGAACCAATTTACATTTTTTTAAATTTGTTTTATCATGTGGCTAGAATTGTATATATATAATTATTTTCCAGCTGGAGGTTGGGGCACCTTGCATTTCAATGGCTCATGTGATGAGAACAGGGTAGTCTGGTCTTCAGCTTGGTATCCAGACCTGTCCTGCTATGCTGTGCATCCCTTCTCCAGGAAGCCCAGGGACCACCATATCTTCAATGAAGGAAGTGATCTATCTGCCCACATTATCCCCTCATTCAGAAAACAATCCTTGTGCCCTTTTCTTCTATGCAGGTATCCACCCCTCTGCCTGTGCTGCATTTGACTATTGTGTTTACAGGCTTAGCTCATTTTCTTAAAGCCCTCAGGACCAGGGAACCCTGCAGTCAGAAAGCAAGAACTAAAACTCTGCTACTGTAATCCCTGAAAAAATCAGATCGAGCACTCTCTTCCTAAAGGAACAACAACTCAGTACTTTATTTCCACTCAGAGACGTTTATGTTCTTTTACTATGGTACTAGCCTATATCAACAGGACATTAGACTTATGGTGACACACTTGATATAATACATGACACATACTCATATGGGGAATCACACAGACAACCTCATACCATAATATATTATAACTATACAAAAGAGAGAAAGTTGGGGAAACATACACAATAAAAATTACACTATTATGTCTTCATTATATCTTCACATTAAAATCTGTGCAAAATGTATTAAAGATAGTGGTGACTGGGAATATACAACAAATAGATAAAGTTGTGAAACACAATAACTCCATGGATGATTGTGGTTCTGTTACAATTTATTACTAAAGAACCCATCCACACTCACTGCACTGCAGAAAGCTTTATTGAGAGCAATATTTTAAACTCAATGATTCTGGTTTAAAGGTTGCCCTACCTACAGTCTGGAAGGCACACAATGTTATAGCACACAGGTTACTTATAAAGGTAGGTATGTGCCCTAAAGAAAAAAATCTATAGCTCTAAATCAAAGAGAACTTCTAGAATGCTTGTCAACTTTGGAATTAGTCAATAAACTGTCACCATCCTGCTCCACCCATATGGAGATAGAATAAATATTAAAAGAAAACTCAATAGACATAATTACTACCAAAATACATGATTACTACATGATAAACATAATTACTACCAAAATACATGTATGCACATTCAAACAGTTATACTACCAAGTAGCAGTGCAGGTAATGTTCTATTGGCTAAAGTAAAATAGAAATACTCCCAATGCAAAATGTTTCAGTTGTGCTCAGCTGGGGGAGAAATATTTGCCAATTCTGACCATATTGTTGTTGAACTAACTTTGGCTTCAATTTATATATTTAGATTAGCTTTTCAAATGATTTCATATTTTAAGATAAACTTTTAAAAGTTTTAAAAAATATTAAAACATGTTAATATTGTGATATTTCTTGATATATTTTTATGTTTGATATATAATTTATATTCTAATATTTTGAAAATTTACTTTTTACAGTTTATCTAAAAAGTATAACATTTTTAAAAAGCTTATCCACGCACCAACCAAGACAGATACTGAAACCTTTTTGACTTCTGTTTTTCTACCATCAATTACACTTACCGAAGCATCTATGATGGATACCCTATTTACCAAGGAGGAAATCCTTTAGGTTTTACCAACTCCAATTATGTGACAATTGCAGACATGTTGGTTCCCCACCATAATTTGTTAATTAGATTTGCTGAAAGCACAAATTTCCACCACTCCCAAAACCTGGAAAAAATTCCAACATCTTTATAAACGTCCGACCTATTTCCCTGTTAAAGGCATAAATTAAACTTTATGTTAAGCAATTGGCCAATCATCTGCGTCACATGTGGTGTCAAGGGAGCAAGCTGGCTTTGTCCTGAGCTGACTGGTAGGAGACAAGACTAGACATTTTCTCAATCTTCTGGTGTGGTGCAGCGAACCTAGGGCATTTTAGGCATTTGACTGCCTAAACTGGTCATAAATGTACTCTACGCTCTTCGGATATTGGTTTCCTTTGCCTCCCTTAATCTTTTTTTTTCTGGCCACAGAACTACTTTTCCACAGACTAAATTCCCACACTGCCATTAAAGGCACTTGTGCTGAACCGGAGGACAAAAAATAGCTTTATATGTGGATGATATTCCATTACTTGTAAGAGACCCTGAATCTCCCCTACCTCATTTTTTGAATCATTAACCTTGTACGGGAATCCATTATTTTATAAAAACCATCTCAGCAATACTTAGGCACTTCTGATAAGCTTCCCTATTAAGGCTTTCAACCACCTGCAATCTAATTACCTATTTCAATGGAGAATCAAATCTCTGACTTATCTAGGCATTCAGCTAACAAAATAAAAAATACTTTACTTAAAAAAGAAAATCACTCTAAATTGCTTGCTAAGTTGTACAACTTGATTAAACCTTGGACAGATTTACAAGTTTCATGGATGGGGCATGTAAATGCTATTAAAATTATGGATTTACCCCAAATCCTATATTTATTTTAAACTCTTCCAACAGACTTACCAAAAGCTCTGTTGAAGAAATTTCAAACTCTTATGTAAGTGAATATTTGAAGACATAAGCTTTCTCGGGTGTTACATGGGTCCATGAGAATGCCAATGGAAAAGGGGTACTGGATAATATTTCTCCTTATTATACCACTACAGACATATTTTTTTCTGAGGCAAATTCTCAGCATTAGTTGATTTTGGAAAATGCACATATATCTCCTTTAACCCCGCGACAACCACTGTGGGCAACTAAGCACCTCCATCCACCCCATTTTGCAGACTTCTGTCTTTTCCTTTATTATTTTGCACATGCAAGTTGATAAACTTGCTCATCCCTTCCTTAAGTTGGCACTAGTCCCATTATATGTGTTACGTTTACTCACTAGTAACTTACCTCTTTCTGCTTGGTTCCGGGAGGGGGCATAACCGCATATTTAAATTTAGTATATATTATTTTGACAAAACAACCAACATTTGATTTTTTTTTTTTTATCAAGACACAATGTTCAATAATATATAATGGTTACTTCTCTGATCTACTGATTTTTTTTTTAATTTAATGTGGTCATGTTCACAATTCTTATCTAACCGATCTTCCTCTGTACATCTGTAGTCTATTTCCAAACAATAGGAAATAGCTCAAGAAATCTTACTGTGCTGAAACGTGTCTTATTCTATTGATTGCCTCTGTAAGGGATTTACAGATTTACGTATGTAGAAAAGGATAGCATCAGACAGTCAAAGAATTATTTCACAAAAAAGACATTTATACATATACAAAATGAATGAATACTGTATCTAGAAAACTTGTCAAAATATTCTTGCAAATTCAGACTTTAGTACATTCCATATTTTTGAAAAGTACTGTATTAAAATACTTTTAATTGGATTATTTAAAATTATGTTACTACATATTGCTTAAAGGCATTTACAAGTGGAACTAGTTTTTATTTGTTAATGTTTACATTAGAAATAATTGACTTGATGCATTTAATGTTCATAACTGCAATGCTATGTCACAAGTTTATAATGAAGACGTGATTCAATTTGCTGTGTACCTCCAATACAATATAGATTAAAATATTTTGCAATTTAGGTGGCTATCGTCAAACAATATTGAAAAAGATGAAACACCTACAGAAGTATAAGATGTGGGAACACAAGGAATATGTGAGATGAACATTTAACAAATCAATCCTTTCACATCTAACACCATATATAGTGAATTGTACAGTTTTTTAAATTAATTAATACTTGTTAAAAATTTAAAAGATTATGGAAATAACCATATGACGCACATACAAATGTTATCATTTTGATATAATATTGTAATAAAACATATATATTTAAACACAACATATATTTTAAAGACTTGTTAAACTCATTCTTAAAATCATTATTAAAATATAGCACTCACATTTGTAACTTTCCTAAAAACGGCAATATGTAAGCTCAGGTTACATAAATGAAAAAATGTAACTTTTTTAGTGAAGCATTTAAAGGAACACTATAGCGTTCAGAATAGTCACCTAAATGGTGACTAGGGAAAGTGGTGCTTACCTTAATCCAGCTGGGGTTACCTCGGCACTGGTGACCTCTCCTCCTCCATCAATGACAGCTCCTGGGAGACAGCCACTAGAGGCTAGATTAACCCTGCAGCTGTAAACATAGCAGTTTCTCTGAAACTGCTATGTTTTCAGCTGCAGGGTTAAAACTAGGTGGCCTAGCACCCAGATCACTTAATTGGGCTAAAGTGGTCTGGGTGCCTATAGTGGTCCTTTAAAAGATCATGCAAAGCTTCATAACCGTATGATGCCAAAAAAGTGACCTTGCACCCCTCATTGTAAATATTCAAAATATTTTAGAATAACTTGACTCCTTACTTGGGGTTTCTGAACTCTGCACCCCACCTTCTCTTAGCAGCCAGGTTGGTGGAAGGCCTTTGGTGCAGACCTAGCTCATTGGCTGAGAGTGTCACCCAATCATTGTCAGCCAATGAACTAAGCCCTGAACCACCAGCTTCCAGCTGTATAAGGGTCAGGGAGTGTTGCACAGTTGACCAAAGGTAAGAAGACAAACCATTCTAAAATGGTTTGAATACTTACAATGGAGGAGCACCAGGGCACTCCTGTGGTGGTTATGGTGCTCGGAGTGTTTGTTTAAAGTTGGTATTTTTTTAAAGTGGAGGTATACATACTGTTTACATACAATTGAAAATTAATATTCTTTAATAAATCACTTTGATTGTTGATAATGTATTTATATATTCTTGGAGCACTAATTTTACTTGAGTAGTATTAGGACATCCTTGTCATTTATAATCTAGTGTTATACACAACAAGATATATATTTAACCTAATTTTGAGACTGAAGATTGCAGTGTAAACGTTAATTACCATAGCACTAGTTAGATGTATTTTGATGAAATACCCTATAGCATTACATAGAAGGTGTGACTCTCCAACTCCGTACTGTTTATTGAAAAGTGAGTGGCTCGTTTATGCATGCCATTTTGCTCATTTACATTACAAAGGCACAAATGTTACAACGGCTACTTTTATAAATTTGTCTACTGCAATGCAAGTAAAACTAGATACAAGTTAACACTGAGTTAAAAATTAGCAAATCCTTAGAACAGAAGCATGTTACAAACAAAATTACACCGTTTTTTTTTCTTTAACAAAAAAGCTTGCATATGGCATGCTTACTTATTTGTAGTACATGAAACAGTACATATACAGCACAATGTAGTATTTACATTTTGTATTATAAAGGTTGACTGGTTTGAGTGGCTGAACTACTATTTCAGAGTGACAAAACTAATACAATGTCTTTACAACTGAATAACATCATGCACATAACCCCATCGGTGACAGTATCTTCAGCAGATAAAGTTCATGTTTTGTGGAAGTTCAGGAGGCAAAAGTCTATAATTTTAAAAAAATGCATTAAAACAATATATAACCTTTGGTTTCTAAAATACAGAGTTTTTCTTTTTATAAAAAATGGTACAACCGTATTTCTCCTAAATTAAAAGGAGGTTATGGAGCCCAGGAGGTGCCATGTAATTTTATTTTACTTTTTTTTTTGCACACTGTACTATCCCGTGTGACCAATTTAGTACATCTTTCACACAGGATACTAAGTGTGAAATGAGATAGTTAACTTGTGCGCATGATTTAACTATTTCGTGAACACAATAATGTAATAATTTGCATGCACAACATAGTTAATTACTCATTTGTGTGATATAGCTAATTATAGCTATATATAGCTATATAGTAGGCACGCAATAGTCACCTTGGGTTGGAGGTCCACCTGCCTTAGGAGAGCTTGGGATAAGATGTGGCCACAGGCGAATCTGGAGATTCAGGCTTGTAGACGTGCCCTATCTCTGATTAGATGGGTGATGCCAGATCTCGAGAGATCTTTTTGTGGGCACATCAAAGGTAGGAGGACCTTTAGCACAAGTTGACTATTTTGTGCCTATGATATAGTTAGTAAATAAGGAGTACAAGTTGACTATATCTCATACACTACTTATTAATGAGTTGTGCACTCAAATTAATACCCAATGTGGATTGGAGCAGTATTAATTATTTAATTATTGTGTGCACATGAAATATTTAAAGCATACATACATGTTAACTATCTACTAAATTGTGCACATGAGATAGTAAAGTGTGCACACAATGTAAACACACATTATATATAGTACCTCTGCAGATCCAGAGGAAGCAATGCTTTGATGACTCTAACATTATTACTCCTGTGAATTATAAAAATAGAATTGTAGTTCATTTATTTTAAAATTGGAATATAGTTTTATCATTTCAATATAAGTCCACTGCAGAAAAAAACATTTATAACCCTATAACAGTCTATCAATATTTACATAACGTAGGTCTGTGGTCAAACTTAAAATCAATTACATTTTTGAGAAGGCTAATAGCTCAATTTGGTAAATGTATTTTGTTTTAATGTGTAGAAAAATATTAGTATTATTGCATGATTTCGAATAAGTAGGAAATAACATTGATATTGATGCACAGATCATATTACACAATAGGGTGATACATATATACATTGTTAGGATTTAGATTTGTCAGTCACAGTTTTTTGAACACCTCCTTTCAAAGGATTCAGAAAAACCTGCAATGAGCAGGTGAGCCAGCAATGATTCAATCTACACTGCTTGTATATGGAGATTAAGAAATTGCACTGCTCATCCTGTTAGATTTACTTCAGTGATTTCATTGTTGCTGTTGGGGTAAAAAAACGCTTATATTTATCAATATCTGGATTTTTAAAAAGCACCACATTTCAGGAAAAGATAGATAAATTATGCAGTTTTAAAACGTTGTCAACATTTTATAAAATTAAGAAATTTTCACACTCTTCCACATACATTTATACTAATTATTGCCATGGTTTAATTATAGCCATTTATCTCTATCAGGGTTTTATCAGCTCCTGATAAGCCATTTATCAAGTTTCATCAATTAAATAGAGGCTGTTAAAAGCTTATTGGAAGTTAATAATTACTGTTTTGAATATACATTTCACTAAAAATATTAACTAAAGTGATTAAATGGATAGACACATATTGACAGATAAATGGCTTAATTGAATTCCCCTAAAGGTTGTTGATAAATTAACGCTTTACTATTTCCAACTGGCTGCAAGTGCTGGTTAAAAACAAAACCTTTATGGCATGAGGGTGATCATGTGGCAATGTGGTTAACCACATTACATAGTTACACAGTTACATAGCGGAAAAGAGACTTGCATCCATCAAGTTCTGCCTTCCTCACGTATGTTTCTGCGGTTGATCCAAAAGAAGGCAAAAAACCCAGTTGCTTTCCTCGGATCAAGCAGCTATCACTCCACTAATTAGAAATTACATCCCTGTTTAAAATGCAAAACAAATAAAATAGAACTTTTGGGTTTCAATATAGCCTCCATATTAATTTAATAAATTACTGTCAGCCCATGGGGGACTCCCCTCCATGACCTGCAAGTTGAACTCTAAAATTAACTATGGGGACAATAAACTGTTCCCCCGTCCTTACCCATGGGAGGCAGATGAGACTGTTAAAATTGTAGAAAGGAGGGAACATGCTTATGTGCTTCCCAATGGGCTTTGATAGGTGATATTAATGGCAATACCATTGCCCAACCCCAAAATGTAAGCAAGTGCCCCACACTCATGGTGTCTAGGGGTCCCAATTACTCTAGCCACCTGCACAATAAAAAAAATTCTACTTGCTACTAAATATTGCATGGGGGGCTCAATAAATCCTACTTAACTTTCTATATTTTGCTTATTTGTATGAAAGATGCAAAAAAACAAATATGGGTACTAACTTTGGATATGGTTTGTGACTACGTGGCTGCTAAAAGAAGACTGGACATACCCCTCTTTGATACCCTGGGTTGTCTATTTTTGCAAATGGTATACCATAAAGGGGGTAATTTTAATTTCTGGGTTGTCATACAGTCTCAAATTTCAATGTGTATAAAGCGAAATGGGCAAGCTCTATATTTAACCCTCTAACTTTCTAAAAACCCATAAAACCTGTACATGGGGGGTACTGTTGTACTCATGAGACATCATTGAACACAAGTATGTGCATTTTATTGCAGTAAAAGCTTACAGTATTATGACATTCACAGTTAAAATGCCATGCAGTACTTGTAAAATAACAAAATGTCTTAATTTCTCACACTTTTTTTAGATTTATTTTCAGATTAATGTTATATGTTTCATATATCAATATTGTATGTGAAATGAAAGCCCTGCTTCTCCTGAACAAAATTATATATAATTGGTGTGGTAGCACTTAAAATGAAAGAGGTGATTTATGGTTGAACAGACATGCAGCTCACATTTTATGTTTTGCGTTGGCTTAGAACATGTATCATTGCCTCCATCCTTAGTAGGGTTAACAGGGGTAACAGCCTTGATATAATGTTTATAAAACAACAACTGAAAAATGTAAAATCATGTTACCTTAACATGAAAACGGCCTACCCCTACAACTACATTTTTCTAATATTAAAATACATTGTTTTTTTATGTTCATTTAATTCTAATTAATATCATAAAATTGTATTTATTTCAATAAATACTAGAATGTTGGTTGCTCCGATATTCTATTGCATTGGCTCCTTATGATGTAAAACATCTTGCTTAAACATAGTTTTTTTCAAACCAGTAAATTTATTTGAAACATGGGAGAAATGTATAGATAAATATTTGGCAGAAACAGTAATTTTGTGTCTAGGCTGCTATCCATAGATTAAAAAAATGATATAGTTTGCATTACTTAAATGTGTACTTTATTATTTCATACTTTACATAAATGTTTAGGTACTATTAGTGAATGTGCAGTATTTATTTTAGTTCAAACTCTGAAACAGAGCTTAAAATGTTAATATATAAGTGGATATTTTATCACCTACAGGAGACAAGACATAAAAAATTGTGAAATACTCTGCTCATGTGTACTTGGAAGGATCCCATTGGGATGTATTCAGCATCCTAAAAATGACACCAGAAAATAGAAGCTAATATTTGTGAGTTGGTGTAAACCCCATATTCAGTAAATACAGTTATAGCTGAAACATAGTACATTTCTGCTGCAGCTTGCAGTATCCCTATAGTATACCTAGTATGCTCACAACCTCCTCTCCCCTAGATCTTGAGAGAATGGGTTGGTTGACACTTAAAGTGTGTCTGAATATATATATATATATATATATATATATATATATATATATATAGTGGATAGTCAATATATTGTAAAACACAGATCTGTACGCCAGTCAAGTCATAAGACTTGCTTTTCCCACTGAAATCTCAAACTAATATAATGATCTGTATGAAAAAATATAACAGCTTTGACATAGTAAACCTTTTATGAACTCTTTAAGGTGGGAAAAGCTTGAAGACAAGAGTTATGGTCCGTTTTAAGAAAATGTTTTAACTTACTGCCTGTATTATATTGTTGTTTTATTAAATGGCAATAAAGCTATTTACATTTTCACCCATGCAAACAAGTATTTGATATATTACGTAAGCTTTGATATTACATTACAATGTTTTGATATTGTATACATAATCACTCTCTATATATAAATCTGTATAGATCAATCCGTCAATATGTTTGTGTGTGTATAACTTTATTTATATAACACTGAATGTTCTTATTATTATTATCTCTTATTTTTAATCCTTCATGAACATTCTAAGCCTTTTCAAGCCACATTAAATGATGTAGACAAAAATGTATTATTATTATTATTAATTTAAGGCACAGTACCTTACATATACATTTTGTGTTCATCTGGGCCTTTTACTAAAGAATCTGAAAGGTAGTGAATAAAAGATTAATAGTTTTCACCACATTATCAATACAATACTAATATTTGTGTGATATAAAATTATTTTGTATTACTGTAAATCAACTCTCTATTAAAATGTGTTTATAAAAGTTAACTTTTTTTAATAAATATCTCATATGTAATATAGTGGTTATACTTATGTGTACAGACTTAAGTGTAAAGTACAAAACCGGAACATTCAGAGTTGCTACGTGAACATTATACTGTAGTATTTAGTGCCAGAAAACACACAATATTTTTAGAACGTTGATTTTAAAAAAGCATGTCTGTAAATTTCACTATATAAAAAATATCAGTTGAAATGTGAAATAATTACATACACATTCTGTCCAGAGT
This sequence comes from Pelobates fuscus, assembly GCF_036172605.1. NCBI lineage: Eukaryota > Metazoa > Chordata > Amphibia > Anura > Pelobatidae > Pelobates > Pelobates fuscus. The sequence continues at coordinate 122,313,166 of NC_086322.1, read as the reverse complement.
TCAAAAATGTCAGCACACATTCATTTTGTACACATGTTTCCAAATCCCGTGGGCGGTGCTTGGAAATAATGTATTTTGCAATGAATTTGTGCTTTTTTGGATATAAAGTTCCAACACATTTACTGTCACTAGACAGACAGCCAATCATCCATTTTTTATGCTATTGGGCTTGCTTGCTTCAAAGATGTTTTAGAAACATCAGTGTGCATTGTAGACATAGCTATAGTTTCATAATCATCTTCTCTAGATCTAAAATCACAAAAATTAAAGAAAAATTGTAAATCCCTCTGAAAGTTTTTGTTGAGGAAACCATAGAATATCGGATTCACACACGTGGAGATCATTGCAGTAAGGTGGCAAATCAAAAATAATAGATTATGGCTACACATTTCGATGGCTGCATAGTTCCAATCGAACACCAAGTTAAAGATGAAGAAAGGAAGCCAACAAAGTGCGAATCCAACTACAATAGATAAAAGCATGATGTTGATTCTTTTCGTTTCACTCGATCTGTACTTGTTATCTCTCATCTTGTCCATCATATTATTTCTCTTTCTTAATCTTAGAAATATCTGAAACAAAAAAAGAGAACAATAATCATTAGATGTGTGTATATATCAGGGGTGCCCAAAAGTTAGATCCCCACATGTTGTAGAACTACAACTCCCTTGATGCTTTGCAGACATTTGGAATGCTTTTAGAATGACAAAGCATCATGGAAGATGTAGTTTTAAAACATCTGGAGATCTACTTTTTGGGCATCTCTGATATATGTGTGTATATAGTGGTGCCCAAAAGGTAGATCCTGAGCTGTTTTAAAACTACTGCTAATAAATATATATATATATATGTATGTACATGCTGTCCTGAAGAAAGTCCCAATTGGGGAGAGAATTTTTGACTCCTTTCTGCATATGTTTTGTTAACCTTTCAGGTTCAGGTAGGAAGCAATAAATCAGTTTCTTATGGAAGACTAGGAGTGCACACCTTTCCATTATGTATATCTGTAGCATGGTCTAGCACCCGACATGTAAAGAAGTTGTTTAAAGTAGGCAAAAGTGCAAGGATTTTTTCTATTTTATATATGTACAGTGACATAACACACAGACAGAAACTTTACCTTCGTGTAGCATACGAATATAAAACAAAGAGGTCCCAGGTACTGAATCACAAAAAGCAGAGTGTTGTAAAACAGCCGGAATTGTTCATTTGGGAACTGTTGAATGCACACATATTTTCCAACATAGAAGTCAACACTTATGTTTTGGAATGGTTCATCAGTTAAATTGCTATAAATTATGAAAGGCAATGATCCAGTTATTGATACAATCCATATTGCTGTGATTCCAATGCAAGCATGCCTATTGCTAGGTCTCCATCCACGAGGGTTTATGATCAGTTGATGACGTTCGACAGCAATCAGAACCAATGAAAAAATGGAAACTGTCACAGAAATACACTGCACATACTCATTTAGCTTACACATAGCTTCCCCAAAAATCCAGTGATCCATGAGGGTATAAACAAGGGTAAAAGGGAGGCACATAATTGTTGCTAACAAGTCCGAAAATGAAAGGTTTACTATGAGGATGTTGGTGACATTGCGCATTTCTTTTTGCTTTAATATTATTATAATAAGAGCCAAATTTCCAGAAAGTCCAAGAATTATAACAGCTCCATAGGCAAGTGCTAAAGTAAAAACAATTGCCAAAGGCAAGCTACATTCATCAGCAATTGCAGCTGGAAGCGAACTGTTAGCGAGGATGGTTGTATCAAGGGACTGGTTTTCTTGATATGTGGAGAAATTCATTTTTATGCAGTGTTCGTGTGAGGAAACAAAACAATTAAGAGAGATGGTATGTCTTTCAGCGCAGCAGTAAATATCTGTTTATATCTTCTGTCCTGCAGGGAGTCATCCACACAGCTTCCAACGACTCTTCATATTGTTAGCAATTTGTGCAAACTGTTGAAAGAAAACATGCAAAATTAGATCATTGTTTTTTTATTTAATTTAAAAATTTATCAAGGAAAACATTGTGTTCTAACAGTAAGAAACATTTATATGGACTCCTGGTACCTTGGTATTTGAAATGTTGCCCATAGCATGTTTAACCCCTTAAGGACCAAACTTCTGGAATAAAAGGGAATCATGACATGTCACACATGTCATGTGTCCTTAAGGGGTTAATGCTTGTAGTAGTGAGGACTATTTTTCATTTTACAGATGCAGTTAAAATAGTGAGGTATAAGACAGGGACATTGTTGATTTGCTGAGTTCTAAAATATCCTGGGGCTTAAGCCCATATCAAAATGAATAACCCCCTACCTCAAGGTCACATTCTAGATCAATCCCCAATGCAATCCTTTAACTCACAGAGTTCCACACTGACTCCCCAAATTCTGGTATTTTATTCTGCTACCTCCCTTCATCTTCTTGTATCTCTTTTCTCATCTCCCTAACACACCTTTTGGCATCTCCCCTAAGCCCTACTGCTCTATACACCAATATACATCTCCAAAATAACTACACTCCAGAGGACTTCATAGTGAGTTTCAGTATTCTTTCTTGTGTTTAATCACATAAGTCAATATTTCATTCTTTGTATCAGGACTTGTCTCAAGACATCTGATAAAAATCCTGATATTATGTTTAGTGGGGCATCACTAATATTTTTGTATTTTTATTTTACAGCAGCAGGATGCTCTATGGACGCCTATTGCGGACAAGTGATCACTCTCTGAGAGCTTTAACATGGAAGGTAAGTACACTGCGGCTCCTGGGGCTGAAAGCCGTTATGGCATTCTATGTTACCACACGGCTTTAAAGCCCAATGAATGCAGGACGGCATAGAATACCGTAATGGCGGAATGGGGTTAACATAATAAAAACACTTTGTGTTTTATTTTGCTGTGTTTTCTTAATTCATACCAAACAGAAAGTAATGTAGAGTGTACAAAGAATGATAGAGCAAAAATAAAAATAAAAACGATTGTACATATATTTTTAAATTGTGCAAATGAAATGCAATTCACCATGGGCGTGCACACGGGGTGTGCTGGGTGTGCCTCCATGGGCCGGTGCCACCTATTCTTTTCCCCCACTCTTAGTTATTTATTCTCACTCAATCTGTGGAAAACATTAGTGTGAAAAATGCACCTATCAGTGCACTGCAAAATTTATATACATTATATTTATATCACATATACATTTTGTAGTACATTTAATAATCTATTTCTTGCCTTTTTTCAATAAAATCATTTTTTTTAATCAATTGCATAGTTGAATTAGGTCCAAACTGAAACACCATATGAACGAATTTCAGTCCACTTGAACAGAAATTTTTTTTCAAACAAACTTATTTGGCCAAACAGTTTTTTTTTTACTGTGCACAAGCATAATAGGCAATAATTCTGAGAAAGATAATGATAAAGTTCTATTAATCAGTGGCATCACTAGGGTTGGTGTCACCCAGTGCGGTAACTCACGGTGTCACCCTAACCCCCTCCATTTCCCTTAGTGTTCCTCTCCCCTCCCTCCCTTGTCCTTTAGTGTTCCTCTACCTCCCCGGTCCCTTAGTGTTCCTCTTTCCCCCTCCTTGCCTGTCTCTTAGTGCCCACCATTCCCATTAATGTTTCTCCCCCCTTACCTGTGTTCCTTTCCCTTCCCTCCTCTGTAACTTAGTGCCCCCCTTATTGTTCCTCTCTTTCCCCTGCCACATAGTGTTCTTTCTCCCCATCCCCTGTCCCATATTGTTCTTTCTTCCCCCATCACCTGCCCAATAGTGTTCTTTCTCCCCCCTCCCCTGTCTCATAGTGTTCTTTCTCCCCCCTTGTATCATAGTGTTCTTTCTCCCCCTCCCTTGTCCCATAGTGTTTTTTCTCCCCCCGTCCCAGTGTTCTTTCTCCCCCGTCCCATAGTGTTCTTTCTCCCCACTCTCCCCTGTCCCATAGTGTTCTTTCTCCCCCCTTTCCCCTACCCTATAGTGTTATTTCTCCCCCTCCCCTGTCCTATGGTGTTCTTTCTCCCCCCGTCCCATAGTGTTCTTTCTCCCCCCGTCTCATAGTGTTCTTTCTCCCCCTTCCCTATCCCATAGTGTTTTTTTCTCCCCCCATCCCATAGTGTTCTTTCTCTCCCCTTCCCTGCCCCATAGTGTTCTTTCTCTACCCCCTCACTCCTGTCCCATAGTGTCCCCCCCCTCCTGTGTCCCATAGTGTTTTCCCCCTCTCCTGTGTCCCATAGTGTTTCCCCCCCCTCCTGTGTCCCATAGTGTTTCCCCCCCCTCCTGTGTCCCATAGTGTTCTTTCTCCCCCCTCCCGTGTCCCATAATATTCTTTCTCCCCCTCTCCCCTGTACCATAGTGCTTTTTCTCCCCCTCCCCTGTCCTATAGTGTGATTTATCCCCCCTCCCCTGTCCTATAGTTTTCTTTCTCCCCATCCCATAGAGATCTTTCTCCCCCTCCCCTCTACCATAGTGTTCTTTCTACCCCCTTCACTGTCCCATTCAATACACTGCCTCATTATTCAATACATTACCCCCTCTCCTCACAACCGCCCTACAATTCAATACCCTGCCCCCTTCCCCACAATTTAATACTGCCCTCCCCACAATTTAATATGCTACAGCTCATCTTCCCCAACCTCAAGGTGAGCTGTCCACCAGTTCCATCCAGGCCTGCTCAAGCAGGTACTGTGAGCAGGAGGGAAGGAGGAGTGAGTGGCTGGCCTGGAGATAGCCAGCCACTCTGCAAACTAAAGCGCCGCCACCACGCAGCCGTCGGGTATGACATCATACGCTGTCATTATCCGGCGGCTGGCGTGGAGAAATACTTAATGCTTTTGTGGCTGTGGCTGGTCGCAAAAGCATGCAATTGGCCGCGGCCCAAGGGAGCGCAGGCTGTCTTGAGGCTTATTGCAGCACACAGGGGCCCCCTGGGCAGGTGGCCTACCAGGAAATATCCCTGTAGGCCAGTCCAGCCCTGGTGTCACCCCCCTAATGCCCCTTCTTGTGGTCCGAACCCCCAGCACCCTCTTTGTGACACCACTGCTATCAACCAAATAAGTATATACAGAACTAATTGTATGTGTCTTTGTCACTCCTATCATGCCTCTCCTCCTCTTCAGAATCTTTTTTCCCCACCTGTTTTATCAGGGTTCCTAACTTTACAATGTCTCCCCTACGTTACTTCTATATCAAAGTACTTAAATGTCATCAGGTTATTAATGAAACATATTCATCAGAAGGGAAGGGGTAACGCCAGTTACAGCTGAAATTGCTTGCATTGCTCTTTTTTGTAAAAAAAATAATATATATATATTCCAATGAATAGGAGAGGGGGCAAGCTTATAGGCTAAATCAATGTTTACAGCTGAAAACCAAATATATAAAAAAAATGATTAGAGTATTTCCTGACTTGGTAGAGAAGAATAGTGCAATATCACAGAAACAGAGGTATGTATATTTGTACAGTAAACACATGAACATCCCTGTAAATGGTGGTTTTCTTAATGACACTTCAATTATTCCTCATTAAAAATGTCAATACAAAGCTGGCTATATGAGCAAAGTCTAATGTGCACTTCTTGTATGCTTACTACTCTAGCACCCTTTAGAATGCAGAATCTTTTTTAAAATTTAATTCACCTCATTGATCTTTGTTAACCTACACTTTTAGAGTGGTTTGCATTAATATATAAACTTTTTATTTATTTTTAATGTATTGAAGATTTTATTTTGCCATTGATACAAGAAAAAGAAAGAAGTAAATGTTATATTTTCATGCAAGTATTACCAGTGAACATAGGCCCTAAAATCCATTATCCTCTCTCTTTATCATTACATCACAACAAGTACCTAGAACATAACACTGGAAATATCACACAAGGAACCAAACTTAAAAGGAAAAAAAGGTAAAATGATAAGGCATTAAACTTAAGGCATAAACCACATAACCCTACAACAACATAAATTATAGTTATGCCCTTGTTGCCAAATCATAATGTTAAGTTTGAGTCATTAAAGATAGTAGTACATCCTCTGCTAAAGAAAAGATAAAGGACTTCCAATACCTCGGAATTGATGTGCACGCAGCAATAATAATGTTTTAATAAAATATTTTGAATCATTGGAGTATTTGATGGGAGAAATTTAAAAGGCCCCATTTCTAAGGTCAGCAATTCCTGCATTGGGAGAGATACCTTTCCTCAAAAAGGGGGGGAGGGGAGGGATATATAAGTGGATTTCTCCTACTTGGGGGTTAACCCCTAGTGAAATAAATTCACCAAAAATACAAAATAATAGAAGGAACGTAGAGAGAAAGGACATGAAAAATAGGTAGAAATAATCCTGATAGAGTGGGTTTCCCTCAAACTGGAGGGAAACTAAAGTGGGAAAAAGTGGGTAGTTAATTCCCAACAATAAAACGTAGCTTTTAATTGTAACTAAAAATAAAAGTAGCGGTTGGTATAGTGACCCACCAAAACACAAATATAAATATATATATATAACAAATGTGGCAACACCAGGAGACAGTGGAACAAAACAGTGAGCCACTGTGACTTACAAAGTCGAAGGGGTTATACTGTTAATGATACAAAGCCACCAAAGTGTATACAGCGGTGTAAGCTGCTAACTAAATTCCTGCTACTGAGTATATATAGCAGGGCGTCTGTTCAAGCGGTATGATCATTAAATAGATGAGCTTGCCGTTTTCAAAACACTATTAAAAGACATTATAGCGGTAAGGTAGCTGTATGGGTATAATTGACAGTTTTACCAAAACACTTATGTCAGATATTTTGTAGAGCCTGGTGCAGATGGTCTGTAATGAAATAAGCTTGCCGTTTATAATGCACATATATACAGACGTTTAGGTAGTAAGTAGCTGAGTTGGTATATTCGCCAAATTGACCAAACAACTTTTGGCAGATTCTCAGACTGCTAAACCAAGGTTCTGAGAGAGACCGGTAAATTTGCAGTATTTAAATCGCTAATACTGGTAAAGCGTGAAAGGATGACTGAGCTCCTGAAAAGCTCAAATACAAAACTGATACTCAAAAGGGGAGGGGGAGAGAAAACTGCAGATAATATGGTGTATAGTAAAGGAGACTATCTGCCTGTCACTAGTGACCCTAGCAACTCGTGCCTTCGAGGGCACCCCTTAGCAAAAAGCCTGATTTCTTCTGATCGCTAGTGCAGTGATATAAAGTCCCAAACTCCCAGCAGAAAGCCAAAACAGGCTAGAGAGAAATTTAGCTGAACTTGCTTCTAGATAGAGCAGATGAGTCAGTGTTGCCGTGTGTCTAACCCTGTTAGAAAATCTTGGCAGGGATAGAATGTGACACTGATGATGCAGTGTGCTGGATAACGCCAGGTGAGAGCCCCTGACATACGTTTCGCCACTCTGGCTCTTCAGAGGGGAACTGAGCTCCTGTTCAAGTTCAGTTTAAATAGGAGGAAGGGTTGGATCTCATTGGTGCAGTAAAGTGGGTCAATGAGAAGTCCCAAATGATTAAGGTGGGAGGGGTAAATGATTTAACCCTTTGAGTGCTCTTTTTGGATTTAACCCTTCGAGTTCTATTTTTGGTAAAATTCAACCAAAAATGTCTTTTAAAAATTAGAAATAGAGAGACTTAGAGATTGCTAAATGACTAGCATTATCCATACATGGAGGAGAAGTGGAAATTGGTAAATTGCCAAGTGAATTTAAATACCAAAATTGCTTAGATACATTAGAATATGGAGAGCATTGACAATTTTGCTAGTGTACTAAACAGTTTGTTATAATTGAGAGTGAAATTGAATTATTAAAGAGTAGAAAATAATTTGTTGTTCGCACAGAGAGATAATAACTTGGTTACAGAAAAAAAGGGTTGTCAGAAAGCAGAACTGCTATCAGTGGACTGTGGGTTGTGTTAACTCACAGGGGGAAAGGGGATAGAACATAGGTATCTTTTGTCCTAGAGATGAAAAAGAACTGGGGAGTGTTAATGAATAAATGGAGTGAAATTGAATTCCTCATTGAGACCTGAGGGTGTATGGGTTTCCAAAGGATTCCAAAGGATTTTGCCACCCTAGCTTTAATTGTATATTATTTTCCCTATATGAGTATTTACTTTCTTAGATCTTTAGTAGATCAGCACTTTGGGGTGGCATTTCTATCCTATTTTATTTTATCCTTACTATCATCCTTGTGTTTTAATTACGAGTTTGCAGATCATCTGTTCCTCGGCCGCACATCTTTTTCATATTTTTGTCACTGGTTTGCACCTTATGTGGTTAATCCCTACCCGTGATGATGCTCTCTGAACTCTGACACAGCACTGATGACATCACAACCTCTCTTTCGTATAGTTCACTCTCCAATCAGAATCCAGTTTTATCGTATTTAAAAATATACTCTTCCCGCCATTCACTGTCTTGATAAAAGTCCTTCGGGGACTGAAACGTCGACTTGATCGTCTTTGAATGTTTGCACGTTTGTGAAATAAATCGAATATTTTTCTTAAGAAGTCCTCCTGAGTGCACTCTTTATCACTGGTTTATATATATACATATATATATATATATATACATATATATATATATATATATATATATATATATATATATATACACACATATATATATATATATATAATAATTCTACGTATATATTTATGTAATAATTTTACATAATTAGGTCATTTTATTAATTACAATTTGCAGGGCCTGCCTGACAACCCAGGCCGAAAGTTCAGGGAATTAAATGTTCTAGCACTATATTTAACCCTGTAACTTTCCAAGACACCATAAAACCTGTACATGGGGGGTACTGTTTTACTCAGAAGACTTTGCTGAACACAAATATTAGTGTTTTAAAACAGTAAAATATATTACAACGACGATATCGTCAGTGACAGTGACATTTTTTGCATTTTTCACACACAAATGACACTTACACTGACAATATAATTGTTGTGATACGTTTTACTGTTTTGAAACACTAATATTTGTGTTCAGCGAAGTCTCCTGAGTATAACAGTACCCCTCATGTACAGGTTTTATGGTGTTTTCAAAAGTTACAGAGTCAAATATAAGGTTTGCGTTTCAGTTTTTTCACATTAAAATTCGCCAGGTTGCCTTTGAGACTGCATGGTAGCCTAGGAATGAAAATTATCCCCATGATGGCATACAATTTGCAATAGTAGACAACCCAGGGTATTGCAAATAGGGTATGTTCAGTTTTTTTTAGTAGCCACTTAGTCACAAGCACTAGCCAAAATTTGCGTTCAAATTAGTTTTTTGCATTTTCAAATATTAACACTAACTTTGGCCAGTGTTTGTGACCAAGTGGCTACTAAAAAAAGACTGGACATACTCCATTTGCAATACCTTGGGTTGTCTACTTTTGCAAATGGTATGCCATCATGGGGGTAATTCTTATTCCTGGGCTACCATATGGTCTCAAAGGCAACATAACCAATCTGGCGAATTTCAATGTGAAAAAACTGAAATATGTAACACGCTATATTTGACCCTGTAACTTCCCAAAACACCATAAAACCTGTACATAGGGGGTACTGTTTTACACGTGAGACATCGCTGAATACAAATATGTGTATTGTATTGCAGTAAAAGCAAACAGTATTTTGACATTCACAGTTAAAATGTCACGTAGAACTAAAACAATTTAAAACATTTGTATTTTCTCCCATTTTTTTTACATTTGTTTCATATTAAATTATGTTCCATACCTAAATATTTGATGTTAAACGAAAGCCCTGTTTCCCCTGAATAAAATGATATATAATAAGTGTGGGTGCATTTAATATGAAAGAGGTGAATTACGGTTGGATAGACATATAGCCCAAATGCCAGGTTTTGTTTACGTTTTTTTTTGGATCACAACTTGTACATTTGGCTGCGGTCTTAAGGGGTTAAAGAGATATTATATATATATATATATATATATATATATATATATATATATATATATATATATATATATAATTATTATTATTATTTTTTGCTTACCACCCACCCCTCCAGAAAAAAATATTAGTGCTTCTAAACTACTGCAAATCATTGTTTCCTCACATAAAACTGGCGGGGTGCAGCCCTAAAGTACTCCTATCGACAGGCCTCGACAGTCAGTAACACTTGATTCATCGATTTAGAAATGTTTTCCTGATTTATGATTTATTTTTCATTATATTTATAGTAAGAGACAGATTTGATATGCAGTGTTCTTCTGAGCCACTGTGTGTGCTTTGCAAATAGCAAACTACTTTAATCAGTACTATGCATTGTGTGTGGCAGTTTACTGCACAAGTTAACCCTGAATGCTGGTCATATTATTCAGCTGCTCTAAAATGTGGTAGTGGTGTTGATGCTGGTGATTGCTTTAATGTTTTCAAATGCCCGCCACTGTACCATGCCTGGCTACATCTTGCAGTGTGGCTACACATGCTACTTCAGTTGGTAGAAGCCATATTTTTCTATACTGTAATTATTTTTCCATTTCTTGTCAGAGACAGATTATTTGCTTTGCTGCATGCTTCTGTGACTCTGCTTGTACTTTGTTAATTGCAAAACTGCAGGCTCCTTCCTTCAGTAATATACACAGTGTGTGGCTGCGGTTTACTGCACAAGTGAACCTTGCCTATACTGAGTGTAACAGTGGTATTTGCATTTTCCAGAATAGCCTAAAACACTTCATGGAAGTCAGAAAAAGGTTTGAGGTAACCGACTCCGCCACTCCCACTACGGATTCTTAAGTTGGTGCAGATTCACATTTGCTGTCTTTGGTGCCAAGTTTTTCAAATCTTTGTTCCTGACCTTATCCATCAATTCACTGTGTGTTTCCATTTATTTTATATATTATATATTCTAATTTAGTGGTATGTGCTCCAATATCAATAATTTCCTTCTGAATCAATCATCATTAATGTTGAAGATCTTTGTTAAAAGAGGAACAGAATGTTTGTTATGGCATAAATGGTGCCTCATATTCCCGTATCTCGTAAGGCTTCCTGTCTAGCCTGTCACAGCCTTGCGTCTTTGTCCACTCCTCAGACAAATTCTTATTAAATCAGATGGATCAGTGGATTGTCTCCTGACATTAGACCTTCTTCATTTCTGGCAACCCAAACCTTATTTTTTATAAAACATCATGACAAAAGTCATAAGAAGGGGTGAGCGTCATCCCTGGAAAGCATACACTCTTTTCCTAGGACAAATAATTAGCTCATGAGACTGGATGGTTTCTGATACTAGGCAGCTCAAAATCAAATATAATTTTAATGGTGGTTAAGATTTCATCCATCCTGTAAGTTCAGCATAATTACGGTCCTAATGTGTTGATAAAAATATTTCTTGATTCTAACAGCCTGGTGATGCACAAATACAGTATCTAGGAATTGTCTGTCCTTTTTATTTTCAATTCATGTTGTCTTGGCAAACAGGAGAGTAGTCAGAGTCGCTTTGGAGATGGGCATCAAGCTTAACTTGTGGGTAGTAAGACTGGAAGGACAATGGAAAGTAAATTTGACAAAATTATAACAATAAATACAAATTTAAATTATTTTAATCCGACTACAAATGGTATTCTTTTGTTGGCATTGCTTAACACTTTTTACATTGTTCTCCTGACATAAAAACATAATTTTTATTGAAGCAAATGTTATTACCTACTGTATAAAGGAACTAAAACATATATTAAAAGAAATACAGACATTAAATTAAATAATTCTTATATATATATATATATATATATTTCCAGGCTAATCATGGCAGCATATACACATGGGTTAGCTCCTCCCCTTACAGCCGATAGGACAGGAAAACCACCAAGGTTTTAAAAGGAGGCTCCATCCCTAAGGTCCTCAGTCTTTTTCCTGTCCTACAGCCCTTAGGACGTGAGCAATTTGCTCCCTTAACTTACGGACATGTATGTTTTTTTTATCTTCATTACTTTATTTGCCTGTTTTACTGTAGTACATTATGCAGTTGTACTTTTATGCTGTGATGCATTTAAGCTTTGATATCTTTAAACTAGTGCATTATACAGCTGTACCTTATTTTTAAGATTGTGGTACATTATGCGGTTGTGCTTTTGCTAGGAAGCATTTAACCCCTTAAGGACCAAACTTCTGGAATAAAAGGGAATCATGACATGTCCCACATGTCATATGTCCTTAAGGGGTTAAGCTGTTGCATTTCAGCTGTGTGGCATTTAAAACTGTTTCATTTAAATTTGCATTTAATACTTTTGCATGTATTGAAACTGCAGTACATTTGGAAAACTGCAGTGCATTTGAAGACTGATATATTTAAAACTGTGATACATTTTGAAAACTGTGTTACCTTTTATATCTTGAGGCCTTTAGACTGTGGTGCCTTTAAACTTTGACTTTTTGCACGTGGTTGCCTTTTCAACTCCCTTGCAGGCACTTTTGTTATCTGTTTTGCTTCCCCTCGGTCCCAGTGATTTATTCCCGGTACCCTGGGTGTTTCGGGGCCATGTAGGCTTCAGAAGGAGTCCTCTCCCTGGTCTCTAAACAGCAAACACACTCGGAATAGGCCCACATGTGTGCAGTTTGTGCCTTATTGGGCCTAATACAGATGACTTGCATTGTGGGAATACAAGTTGTGGCAGCCATCTTGGATAAGGGCAATTGCCAGAAAGTGCCTAAAATAAAGGGAAAAGTACAGTAAACCTACCACACTTATTTGGTAAGTATTTGCAGTGTCTCCAGACATGGATAAGTGCTGTCTTCAGCCTGTTTTAAAGCTGTTTTGCTGGTTTCTTATAGAATTTAACAGTGCACATTTTTTCTTAATACTTACCACAGGTAATATTTAGTTATTATTATTTGTCAGGTGTCTGATTCTTCACCAAGATCTGGTTATGAGGTGAAAACAGTGGAAGGAATCGGTTATGCACTGACTTCCTCCAGAAGGTTGTCGCTTCAGCATGACCTATCACTGTGCAGCCACATGACATGCAGGCAGGGCTTACAAAGTAAGTTCCAGAGGCCTTAGGGGTAAGAAAAGAGGCCAGGCTTTACCCTGTGGAGGAAGTTATTTCCAACCCCAGAACTACACCACCTAAGTTGCACACTTATGGATCATAGGTGGACGCAGACCTATCCAAAATTTTACGCCTACCATTGCAGGAGGCCAGCCAGCTGTGACTTCCGCTGCTGTTTCTACAAACATGAAATGTGTGATTAAAGATCTCAAGGCTACTATGGAGAGAGATATTAAAAGCCAAGATTGAAGAGGCAGTCTGAAGTCTTCAGGTTACAACTGACTTCTTCACAGAAACTTCCCTAGATGTAACTAGGATATTCTCTGGATCAAATGGCTTTATCTATAGCAGCTAGGAAAGCATTATGGTTCTATTTCTGGGATGATGACTCATCCTCAAAGTCTGCCCTCTACACCATTCTATTTGAAGGGGTGGTGCTGTTTGGGGAAACTTTGGATAATTCCATTGAAAAGGCGAAGGAGGGCTGCAAGATATTGGTACCTTAGGATGGAAGTTCCAAGGATCCCAGCTCCTCATAGTCATAGTCAGACCGGAGAACCTCCAGTGACCAGTGTTTCTGAGATACATGGAGCTACTGGCCCTGCAGGGAATACTCCAGAGGTGACTCATGGCAGTTGGTAAACCTGCCTTTCAAGGTTCTAATGGAGCTATAACGCAGTCGTTTTGGGGCTCATCATACTCTGGGGGCTTGTGTGGTATCCATGGTCCAGATTGATATAGACTGGAGTTTTTTCTTAACGGGCACAGGAGTCCCCATACCAACAGGAGTATTAAGACCAATGAATCAAAAGGTAAAGCACTGAAGGAAGAAGCCTTCTGGACGAAGAGGTGATATTTTTTTTTTTAGGTCCCAGAACAAGAGCAGTTCCAGGGACAAGTTTCGCCTCTCTTCTGGTGCTTAGAGGAAAAGCACAGGAAAGCCTACATTGGACATAAGAGGGGCCAACAAGAGGCTGAATGTCAGAGTCTTCGGGATGGAGTCAAGCAGATCCATATCTCAAGCAATCTGGAAGGATAATTTCCTTACCTCTATATATCTCAAGGATGCTTATTTTCAGTCCAATCTGCAGAGATCTTCGGCATTAGCTCAGAAGAGAACCTACCATTTGGCCTCAATGTGGCCCCAAGAATCTTTATATGTGCTTATAGTGTTATTGAGAGTCCAGAACTCCACCTGGTTCCATTAGCTGGAGGATCTACTTCTGATAGCCTTAGACCCTCAGAAGGCAGGCACACAGAGGTATATAGTTCTTTCATAACTCCTAAAGTTTGGCTGCTTGATGAATATCAAGAAAAGCAGTTTCAGACCAGCTCAGTGGTTGACATTCCCGAGTGGAAAATTCTATGCTCTGCTTTTCCCTATCTCAGGAACAGTTCCACAGATTGTAAAGGTTTTCTCTCCCAGTTTCTTCATTTCTGCTTGGTAACAGCAAGAAAATAGATACAACTACTAGGAATCCTGGCTTCCACCAGCAGACTTGTCAGATGGGCCCAATGGCATCTCTGGATTCCTTACAGATCCTTCCTATCTTGATCCAACAAGAGAAAGATTATTAGAGTCAGCCACTTACTATGTCCCCCATCAGTGGAGTTACACCTTCCCTGGCAGCTGAAAGAGGGATTAGATCTCTGAGTTTCCTGTGAACAGAACCTCATTGGTCGATTATTAGCTCGAATTCCAGTTTTTATAAGATTGGTTGCACAGTGTTTGGAACATGTTGCACAATATTTCCATTCATTTGTATGGAACTAAGAGTCATTTTCAAGGTTCTTCTTCACTTCAGATGCTTGCTGAAGAATTAGTGGGTCCAAATTTGCTCAAAAATCAATGCAACTGTATCCTATATTTACCAAGATGGGTCTCACAGATACGTATTGATGGAATTCCAGCCCATAATCAGGGCACAGAAGAACAACCAGTGGCTCAGAATACAATGGCTGTTTGCTAGAGCTGAATAACTGTGGACAAGGTGGATTGGCAACCAGGTCCTGACATATCCTCAGGGTTGACGCAGATTGTCTGATACCCTACATAGATCTGATGGCCATTTCTTGGACCTACCAGGTCCAGAAGTATTTTTTACATGCTAGGACCAGAATGCTCAGGTTCAGGATACACTGACTCAAATTTAGAATTTTAGTCTGATGTACATATTTTCCTATTTTCGACTTTCCTAAGAAGGCAATGCAAAAGGTGACAGTGGAAGACCGTGTCGACTCAAATTCCTATGATGAATAAGATGATTCTGGAACCTCCAAGGGAAATTCCTGTATGTCCAGACCTATTACAAGGCCCAAGGACACACCAGGATCCTCAAGTTCTGGTGTTGATGCAGGGGTCCATATTAGTATAGGCATCCCTGAGACGGTCATTGAGATCCTCTTACAATCCTATACAGGCTTTACTAAGCTTGACATGCTTTTGTCTGTTGGAATTACTCCTCGTTCAGGCCTTGAAAGGTTCTGTGTTATAACACTCTAGAGGAGCACTTAGCCGCACTTTGCTTCATATAGGCATTGATTGAAATCATGCCTCCACTGAGTGTGGTGAAGCCAATATGTGACGTACCACTGGTCTCACGGGCCCTGACTGAACCATTATTCGAACCTCTAGAATGAGCTTCCATGGTGGTAGCACAGAAAGTGCTGGTGGCTGGTACCCCAGCAAGGAAAATGGGTGAACTCCAGGCTTGATCCTGTGAACCCCCTTTCACTACTTTTCAACAGATATGGTCATCTTGCATTTGGCATCTGAAGATCCTGCCTATGGTGAATGCTTATCTAGGTCATTCTCTACCTGTACTGAAGGGTACCGATTGAGCGTTGATATCCCTTGTGCTTTGCTTCATGTAAGCAACAATTGAACTCAAGCCTCCGCTGAGGGTGTTGAAACCAATATGTGACGTACCACTGGTCTCACAGACTCTGACTGAACTTCTAGCAGGAGCTTCCATGATTTTAGCCCAGACGTTGCTGTTGCTGGTGACTTGTACCTCAGCAAGGTGAATGTGTGCACTTAGCTGCACTTTGCTTCATATAGGCATTGAATGAAATCATGCCTCCACGGAGTGTGGTGAAGCCAATGTGTGACGTACCACTGCTCTCATGGGCCCTGACTGAACCATTATTCAAACCTCTAGAAGGTGCTTTCATGGTGGTAGCACAGAAAGTGCTCGTGGCTAGTACCCCAGCAAGGGAAATGGGTGAACTCCAGGCTTGATCCTGTGTACCCCCATTCACTGAATTTCAACAGGATATGGTTGTCTTGCTGGTAGCACCAGAGATCCTGCCTAAAGTGAGAGCCTTTCAGTGCCATTCTCTACCTGTACCAAAGGATTTGGGGCATTCTCCACTAGTACTGTTACAGCATCTCGTGGGCTTCCATGGCAATGGTCTCTGCTGAAACTTTGTAAAGTTGGCATTTGGACCTCTTTGAACTAGTTTGTCCTGCATTACATATTGGACATTGAAGTAATTCGTGAGGCACAATTTGGACGTCACGTCCGTTCTCTACCTGTGCTGGAAGGTATCAGGGCACTCTCCTCTCATGCTGTTGCAGCATCATGGGTTGCCATGGTAATGGTTTCCGCTGACACTTTTTGTTAGCTAGCATTCGAACCTCTTTAGACACGTTTGTCTGGCATTTCATACTGTTCGTTAAAACAGTCTATGATGCACAATTTGGTACTCAAGTACTTAACTCAGTTAATTCTTCTATCTATGTTGAATTATTCTGATTATTTGATTGGCTATTCTGTCCCTCCCTTTGTAAGCGTGGGTATTCCCCATGTGTATATGCTGCCATGATTAGCCTGGAAAATGGAAAATTTATTCATACTTACCGTAATTTTCTTTTCCTGGCTATTATTCATGGCAGCATATACTTCCCACCCATTAATGTCTCTATTTATGTACTGTAGAGCTTGTAAACTGACTGAGGACCTTAGGGATGGAGCCTCCTTTTAAAACCTTGGTGGTTTTCCTGTCCTATCGGCTGTAAGGGGAGGAGCTAACCCATGTGTATATGCTGCCATGAATAATAGCCAGGAAAAGAAAATTACGGTAAGTATGAATAAATTTTCCATTATATATATATATATATATATATATATATATATACTGTGTTAGAAGGGAATGTGTTAAATACTATGTTTTTTTTATAGCTAATTGCTTAGGGTTTTAAGTTTATATAAAACTATAAGTGATTGTAACTCTGAAAAAATAAATTAACAGGTTAACTTACACACAAAAAACAACATGTGATTTTAATTAAAACAGTTAACAAATGACTACCCCCTGCTTTGTTTTATTTTTATTGTATTCACATGCATAAAGCTAACTCGTCATCATGGGTAATTCACAACATATGGGATGCCAAAGTTAGCAATCACTGATTTATAGTCTATCATCGGTGCTACATTTTTCAGTTTTATCTTCAAATTCTCTGTAAAACTGTAATGCTAAATTCTAGGCACATTTCTCAATAGACTCCAGTTCTGTGTGTTATGTAGTGAAAAATTCAAGGGTATAAAATTCTAATGTAAAAAGCACATTTGTCTGTAAATATGCAATGTCTGAGCATCAGAAAAATAGCCTTGTATAGCCAATATATAAATCTACCTCTATCAAGAACCACCAATAAAAAAATAACGGTATGCTGGTATCAATGTAAATAACAAAAATATATACATGCAAGTAATACTTGTAATAACAAGACTAGCATTATACATTACAAGTCTGGATTACTGGAAAGAGGAGACTTGTGCATTTGGATTCCACCGAATTGGGATTTGCCTGCATAGCTAAAATCCATATCTCTAAAGCACCATTCGGAAGTAAAGTCGAACAAATGACTAGTGCAAAATGTTATTTTAAAATAAAAGGAGGATGAAATGAAGAGGAAGGCAAGGGAGGGCCAATAACAACTTAATTTGGCATGATGGACAAGAGGTATGTCCAATGATGTGGGCAACATCTCCTGTCCAATCAAAACGTGAAAATAAAAGAAAATTGGTGATTCAGGAACAGCTGCTAAATGCTCATTTTATTCACAGATCAAGTGAGAAGTGACAAATATAATCTAAATATAAATCTTGGGGGCCTGCCCCTGCTGCAGTGCAGTAATGGCTGAGCTGGGAAGTTAAACAATCTCCGAAGCCAGCCTGCACTCAGTAAGAAGCCTACACAGCTCTCTGTGGGCCCCTGCGGGCCCCTGCTGCTAATAATCTGCTCCCAAAGACCCACTATGCTGCCCCTCAGTGTGCCTGTCTCAATGTGAATTCAGCAGAGCCTCTGCAAGAAGAGGAACACAGCCACACTGAGCATGTAGGCTGTCAGTAACACTGCTCAGGGCAGCTCCGTGTGGCTGGTTCAGGAAGAAACATCATGTCATGCTCTGATCTGTGTTACAGGAAGCATGAGGCATATGAAGCTTCCCACGCAGAATAAGGAAGCCCCCTCTCTCTGGCCAAGGTAAGACTCAGGGAAGGGGGAAATATATATGTATCTTTTTGTATCTTTTTTTTTCTTCTTTAAAAACGCTTTTAGCATCTCCCCCACTACAGCCCCTTAACTGCTCCTAAACTCCACCCCATTACCAACCAAAGCCCCACATACACATATTACCCCCAGGCACCCACAACTATTGCTTATCACCCACTACAGCCCCCTATACCCCCTGCACTTACCACAACCTCTACCCACTGCACCCACAACAGCCCCTACCCCCTGCACCCACCACAGTCCATACCCCCAGACACCTCTAAAACCCTATACCCTTGCACCCACTACAACCCCTACCAACCTGCACATACTACAACTAATACTCCCCTCTCCAGCCCCTATTTTCCCATTACCCTACTACAGCCCCCTATACCCACTACAGTTCATACCCCCCTGCACCCACAACAACCCCTACCCCCAGGCACCCTCTAGATCCTCTATAACCCCTGCACCCACTACAGCCTCTACCCCCTGCAGCCCATACCTCCTTTCCCCCTCTACAGCCCCTATCCCCAGCACCCACTACAGCACCTACCCCTCTGCACCCACTACACACCCTACCCCAGGCACCCTCTAGATCCCTATACTCCCTGCACCCACTACAGCCCCTATCAACCTCTGCACCCACTACCGTCGCTATCCCCCTCACCTTGCATCCCCTACAGCTCTTACCCCCAGGCACCCTCTAGATCCCCTATACTCCCTGCCCCCTCTACAACCCCTATTAACTCCAGCCCCCTATACCCACTACAGCCTCTTTCCCACTGCCTCCACCTTATTCCCTCACCTTTATCCCCTATGCCCCCATGCCACTAAATCCCTTATCCTCCCTGTGTCCCATATTCATCTGCACATAAAAATTTGATTAATGGCATATACTGTCCTGACAGGAAAAGTTGTGCAGAGCAGCAATGATGCAAATAGGAACCTGGTAACTGCCTTTGGGGTCAATGGCCAGTTACAACCAATCAGATCCACAGGCGGGGTATTTGTGTCTCTTTCTGTATTCCTTGAACTCGGCTATTTCTGACTATTCTTTGGTACGTTAGTCCGGCCATTCTAAGGTCCGGTATACGTTACCTATCAGTCCTCTGTGTTACACAATTCTACGTGCTGAATCATACTGTAATCCTGACACCCTGCTACCATTACAGCCCCTATCCCCCCTGCATCCACTACGGCCCCTAACCATCTCCTGCACCCACTATCCCCCCTGCAATTACTACTAATGTGATTTAGTGGTGGTTATTATTATTGTATTAAATCACACTAACTCCCCGGCATTTAAGCACATTCACCCCTATATTTACAGACTGTACACACATGACCGTGCACTCTGACCCTGCACTCTGACCCTGCACACATGCAAACTATTGATTAAATGCATCTCTATGAGGAGATGCCGATTGGCGCAGTATGGCATTTTACCGCGCATTTGCCTTCCAATACATTTCTATGATATTGGATTGTTTGAGATAATTAAAAATTGGGGGCAGGGACAGCCACGAGGAGACCTAGGCTGCACCTTTTTTAACAGGGGGGGGGACCTAAACGGCTATTTTTAAACCTATAGTGTCAGGAATACAAGTTTCTATTTCTGTGTTCCTTGCATACATATATATATACACATATATATATATATATATATATATGTATAAATATAAATATATATATATGTGTGTGTGTGTAGTCAATTTGTATATCTGTATGTTGTCATTGTGTGTATCTCTGTAACTGTATGTTGTATGCTGTCAGTGTGTGTATCTGCATGTGTGTCAGTGTTTGTATCTGTGTGTCTGTATCTGCATTTGTGTTTCGGTGTGTCTGTGTCTGTGTGTCCGTGTCTGCATGTGTGTCAGTGTGTGTATATGTGTCTGTATATATGCATGTATGTCAGTGTGTGTATATGTAACAGTCACCTGGGGACTTATGTAACAGTTTACCAGGAGTTGGAGCCCAGTTGCAGGAGATGGCACAGGAAGGAGGCAAAAACCAAAAGCGCAGTACAGATAAAGGGGAAATCCAAAGGCAGGGTTAGACGAGAAGCAGAAGTCAGGGCTGGCAGCAGAGTAAAGTAGTCGGTAAAGCAGGCAGAGGTCAGAGTCCAGGAAATCAGTCAGTAGCGAAGCAGAGATCCAGCAGGAAACACCAAACAGGCAAAATGACCAGATGCTTGGTTTCAGGCAGGGCTGGCTTTTACAGCCTGCTTTATGATGCAGCTGACCTTAATATATGTGTATACATCTCATTCAAATGCCAACACTACACAAAACTACACTCCTGCATTCAAACTTCAGTACTACAAAACAAACACACTCCTGCATTAAAAAGTTAACACTACATACAAACACACCTCTGTGTTTGGAGACCGGGCCACAGGGCAGTATTCCAACATGATAACAACCACAAACACACCTCCAAGATGACCACTGCCTTGCTGAAGGTAAAGGTGATAGACTGGCCAAGCTTGTCTCCAGACCTAAACCCTATTGAGCATCTGTGGGGCATCCTCAAATGGAAGTTGGGGGAGCGCAAGGTCTCTAACATCCACCAGCTCTGTGGACTCCAGTGGCAACCTGTGAAGCTCTAGTGAACTCCATGCCCATTAGGGTTAAGGCAGTGCTTGAAAATAATGGTACTCACTTTTGTTGCCAATGGTTTAGACATTAATTAATTTGGGTGAACTGAATTATCCAGCTGTGTACATGTCTAGAATGAGCAAAGTCATCTTTAGTGATATTCATGATTTATACCATTATACACTATAAAAAAATGAGCTAA
This sequence comes from Pelobates fuscus, assembly GCF_036172605.1. Classification (NCBI taxonomy): domain Eukaryota; kingdom Metazoa; phylum Chordata; class Amphibia; order Anura; family Pelobatidae; genus Pelobates; species Pelobates fuscus. The sequence continues at coordinate 122,291,851 of NC_086322.1, read as the reverse complement.
AATTAATCTAAATGATAAATATATATAATAAAACTAAACAACACATATGTTGTAATAGAAACAATAAATATATTAAAATTTTAATTATATTTCAGCTCTATAAAATAATGCATTTATAAAATAACTCTCTCTTGAAGGGAACGTCTAAGCATCGATCCCAAACCATCTTTCTCTTTGTGCAGACAATGTAAAATATTAAAATTTCAGAGAAAGAAAAGAGTACATTTATCACAACCCATGCCATCAATGTTCTTCACAATTAATATCCTCGCTGACAGCATGACAACACTAAATTCTCTCAATGCTTCTTACAGAAAAGGATTCAGTTGGTGGAGTGCTGCTAATGTGCCTTATGTAACCAGTTCTTCTTTATGAGAAGCATTGAATTGGCCAACATTCATTACATTCATTAGTATTCATGACTTCACAGGAGGCATAGAGTGTTTTATAGTGATTTTTGTTCTTTAAGGGAGGGGGCAATATTGTAAGCTTTAACATTAAACATAAACATATTTATTTTTAACATTATGTTCCTTTAGGTAAATTTTGATCAACAGCAGGATATGTATCGGGGACAAGTTATATGTTGAATGGACATTTAAAAATTACTTATTAAATGAAACAGCCTTGTCATTTAACTTCAGTATTATCTGTAGTCGTGTTCTGTATTACAGTAAAGGAAACATGTGTCTGGAAATTCCACAGTGTTAAATGTTAAATCTTGAGAAAGACAGGTCTTGTGTTACAGTCCCTTTTAAGGAAAGAAATAAAAAACACAAGCTGGTTCCAATCTATTTATAATATGACAGTTATTTAGCAATTTGAATGCAAAGCTGTGATTCAGATGATGGCACAGAATATCCAAGCAGATTTACATTGCATCACAGTAGTTGTGTTTCTTATTCAAATGTATTACAAGAAATATATTGGTTTTCAACTAACAAATGATTCATTGTAACACAGTATCTTGTGTTTTACTTTTGTTACTGAAGAATCATTATTTTTATGTGCAGATATAATCAGGTAGTTTGTTAAATATACATACTATGCTTAATGACCAGTATTAACCTTGTGTTTTAGTTTCATAAAATGTATTTCCTTTATTTAGACATTTGATTATACTTAAGACATTTCTAAAAATGCAGATAGGAGCCACACTCAATTCCAGCGGGCACCCGCACCCAGGACCAGCAATCCCACAATGACAAGGCAACAAAAAAGAAAATCTCCAGGAACTCAGTGTGTTCAAGCGGCAGGCAATTTTAATGGTCCAAAAAAAAGAAAAGCAACATTTTGACCTGCCAAGTGGTCTTTGTCAAGCTGAATTTAGACATTTTCCAATCCTACTTTTTACCTTCTAGATGTTACTTATTATGCAGGATTCAACACAGCTTACAAAAATTTTAACTCCAAATCATGCTTTTATGAAAATGACATCAAAGGATTTATTTGAAAACTATGGTAGAGTTTTTAAAAGAATTGCTAATAGAAGTACAACATTCTAAATGTGGAGAAATAACCATGGAAACAGATTCAACAGTAATATTCCATTCGTTTCCATGATGACTGTTCCATTTTGATGACAATTTTGCATCACATTCTATTATCATTAATTTAATAAATACCACTTTGTTTTTTTCTAAACCTCTGTAAAATTGTCATTTTACCTTTAATCTTAAAGTTAAATGTTTTATTGGGTAAACATGCAGAAAAATATTAACCCATCTTACCTGCAAACTGTAATACATCCTTCTGATTCTTTAGTTATTTTATTTTGCACAAAAATGCAGCCTGGTTGCAGGGAAATTATGAACAGAAGTCCTGGTGTTTGTTCTCCCTAAAATGAATAAAGTGTACATTGATAAAGGCATATCTTTGTAACCAGACAAAACTGTACTGTAAGCAGGTGCAGTAGGTTTTTCAATATGACAAAGCAAATTATTAGTGAATCTAAAGAGACTCTGCTGTAGAAAAAGAATCTCGATTTTTTTTAACAAAATTACCATGTTTTTATCTTTAGATTGAACAGGTATTTCAATGTAATGATGAAGAGTTATCTAGATTTTAAAAGTGTTTACTAAGCCACTTCTGGCTAGTAGCTGCACCAAATAAACACTGTTGGTCTTGGTCATTATTTTCTATGGCAGGAATGGCCAGCTTTTTCATAGTAAACACATATTTACTGGGGATGGCTTTCAATGCATAGCTGGTCATGATACACATGCTCCTGATGCTGTAAGCATATGTTTTATGACCAGCTATGCATCTATCAGTCAGTGTCAGAATAACCGGGGAACATGGAAGGTTTGCTCTGGTTGATAGTAAGATGCTGGGTGTATGGAGCAACCATTCTTTCCAGCAAATTGCTGATAGTGTGGGAAGAAAAGAAGAACCTATGACTGCAAGATAAATCAGATATATTGCACTGCAATGGTTTTCCTATCTCCTCCTTGAGTCAAAAACAGTAAAGATATGTTCTTCCAACTTGGTCCCCAGTTTTTACTGCTGAACTTTCCTATGTTCCATAGTTATTCACTAGAGACAACATGAGTGTTATAATATATTTCTGGTGAAAGCATGTCACTTTGCAATCAGGGAGCATTTGAGCCCAGCAGAGATCCAATTAAGTGAGCAAAACATTGCTATATGATTTTTTTTTTGTCAACCTTTCTTTTTTTAAATTACTTTTTCAAGAGGAAATTACAGGGATGAAGTAACAAGGTAGTATGTACCAGCTGGCATATTACATAACGCTACTCATATACATGTTTATGAAGAATTCTGAAACATACATATGTGGGAGGTTGTACATCTCCAGCACTTTAGAACTTGGGTCCAGTGTAGCTTGATGAATGGCTCCAAATCCTACTGTTCACCATCATGACCTCTTGGGCCTTATCTCGTGTTAGTCTAATAGCACTTTCTGGGGAGCAGCTAGCAGGTCCGTGGCTCAAACTCCAGGTATCATCTAAGTAGCCTATGGATTATGTACGTGCTGGGTTTGGCTTTTGGCGCATGTCCCCCTTTCTTATATTTGCCTAGGTCTGTCAAGAGTTGTCTCGGTAATGGCGAGCGGTTGGTTGATCAACCCGCTCCGTCTGTTGTAGTGTGGTGTACTTGTGATAGTGGGATAGCATGTAGCCTTGCAGTCCTGGGCGAGTAGCCAATCGGTGGCTGTCTTTCCCCCTATCAGCGTCGTCCCATGCCTCAGTGTGTTAGGTCCTTGTACAAGTCATGACACCCTACCCATGAGGGGGCCTAATCCTACCCCTCTTTCCGATATCCTGGTCTGTTGTATGGTGACCTAAGTATCCAGCTGCACGCTATCCCAGGAGGATCTCTCCCATCTGACCCATGTGACTTGCGCGGCCTCTGGCTCTGCCAATTAGTGCTGTGTGCGTGTAAGGTGGAACTCGTCTGTGTGGGCAACACATCTGAGTCCCAAGAAGTGTTGGAGTGAGAAGAGTAGAAGAGAGAAGTAAGTTAATGGTGATGAGCTGTGAACAACGAAGATGAGGGGGAAGGGAAAAAAAGAGGGGGGAAAGGAGGAAGGGGGGTGCTGTGGTGAAGGGGGGGTGCTGTGGTGCAGGTGTGGGCCTGTGCTGGGTATTTCCGGCTTGCGGGTGAGTGTTGTCCATTTTATTGATGTTCCACCCTCCAGCTCAGCCCTAACCCTGTCTGGGGATCCCGTCGGCATTCAGAATTCTGTGGTGGACCCTAGGCTCCCTCTATGCTTTATTCTCTGGTGCATAGATAGTGGGATCATTGATCTTGCTGCATTAAGCAAATGCCTCGAGAGTGATTTTTTGTATCGTAAGACTGACAGACTAGATTTGTTCAGCAACATCTCTGCAGGATTGAAGTTCACTCCCTCGTCCACCACCTGTGCCATAGTGTCAAAGATCTTCCTCCAGTAGGGGACCAGGTGTGGGCATTCCCAGAAGATATGGATAAGTGGAGGTATCATGTTCAGGAGTCGAATGGACTTGTCCTTGGCTTCTTGGCCAGGGACGAAGCTGATTTGGTCCGGGCCAATCAGAGATGTTAGGGCTGGTTTCAAGCGGGCCGCCAGGACCTTGGCTAGTAGTTTGCAGTCAGAGTTCAATAAAGAAATCGACCTGTAACTAGCACATATCTCGGGGTCTTTACCCTCCTTTGGGAGAACGGTGATATGTGCCGTCAGCAACTCCATCCCCAGCTTCTCTCCCTGCAGTAGGGAATTAAACACTGCCAGCAGTGCTTCCCCAATTTTCTTATAGTATCGCAGGGAGAAGCCATCTGGGCCTGGCGCTTTGCATGTTTTGGATGTTTTGATGGCCCCCTGTAATTCCCCAATGGTAATCTCTTCATCCAGTGCTGCCATCATCTCCACTGAGAGTTTCTTCTTAACATGTGTGGAGAGATACATGTCGGCATTGGCTATGCGAGCGGCCTCCACCTGAGAGGATTTGCCTCCCGTAAATTATATAGGGCATTGTAATAATCTGAAGGCTTCTGTCATCTCTGTGGGGTGTTCTGTGTGCCCCTGAGACCCTAATCATATCCTATTCATGTGGAATCATTCTTGTTTTTTCCCTCAGTATTTTCGCTAGTATTCTCCCACATTTGTTCGAGTGCTCGCAAAAAAAGCATCTGGATTTCTGCAGCTTGTGTAGTTGTTGCTGGGAGAGCAGTGTCGTCAGGCTCTTTCTGGCATCCAGGAGGATTTTGAATTCCGCGTCTGTCAACATTAGTTTATGTCTCTGTTCTAACTAGGCTAAAATTTTGAGCAACAACTGAAGTTCCGCCTCCCTGGCCTTTGTCCTGCCTGCTCCTTTGGCGATTAACTTATCATGTATCACACTTTTGTGTGCCTCCCAAATTACCGTTGGGGTCATATCTGTTGTAGCGTTGTCCGCGAAGTAGTGGGTTAGTGAATCTTTGATTGTTGAGGCCACTTCATTCAGGCACCAAATTCGTTCCTTGGGTTTGAACAAGGGGGATTTCATGCATATTCCCATGGGTGAGTGGTCTGACCACGTCATGTTTTCCTGACGTGGGCATCTTGAAGGGCTGTCAGGAATGGTTGCATAAGGAACATGTAATCTATCTTGGCATAAGATTTATGCACCCCCGAATAGTGGGTGTAGTCCCTACCCTCTGGATTCAATATCCTCCAGCAATCTATCAAGTGCAATCTCTGTATGGCTTTTTTGACTTGTCTAATGTTTTGGTAAGGGATAGTGCTGTGCCCTCGAGACGTGTCCAACCTAAGGTCCAGTGACATGTTGACCCCTGCCGTGAATTCGGCTAGTTTTTGCAGCATTGACTATAGGAAAAGATGTTGCCGATTGATCGGCACATGGAGCGTGGCAAAAGTGTGTATTTGGGAGTTGATGTGCCCCTTCATGAACAGGAAACGACCCTCCGGATCCCCCATCTGGTCGGTGATATCAAAGGGAGTCAGGTTGAAGAAGAGGATCGCCAACCTCGCTTTCCTACACGTCTCATGTGAGGCGAAGTATCCTTTGGGGTATCTCCAGTCTCGTAGTGGGGACACATCTCCACCCTTTCTGAAGTGCATTTCTTGAAACACAGTGACTGACGTGCAGAATGCCCATATTTCTCTAAGGAGCTATGATCGACGTTCCAGCCTATTGAGTCCCTTGGCATTGAGCGTGCGCACCTTTAGTGACTTGGGATGAACCCCGGTGTTCCCATTGTCTCACTCCCAATATGGGAGATAATTGGTGGGGGAAGGAAGGGAAAAAATGGGAGGGGGAAGCTTGATGGGTGTAAGGGGGGAGGGAAGAAGGAGAAATAGAGTTGTAAGTAAGAAAAGTACTTAAGTTAAAGTAGGTGGTCTAGACACCACCTCTGCCACACGTGTCTAACAGCGGAGCGAGAATCCCCAAGTGAGTTGGGTTGGTCACTCCCCTGTTAGAGTACTTTGTTTAAAGTATATCACGTTGATGCCTCCTTGGAAGCCATACTCCACAAATATAAATTGATAAGAAAAGTAATCAAAATTCAATGGTTTCAAAAAAAATCTACATTTTGAAAATCAAAATTAAACTAATCATGTTTTGAAGGAGCTAAAACAAAAGTAGATGCTTAGGAAGAAAATAACTTCAGCTGTCAGTTTCTCTGATAATGTTGTGACCCAGGATTTTCAGAATTCTATTGTCATCAGAGGGTTAGCTAAATAGCTAAGAAATTACAAATATATTCACCATCAAAGAAGCTGTATGCACCCTGGCTGTACCAAATGTGCAACTAAGAATATGCTCTACTAAGAAGTTTCCTTAAAATAAGTAAAATACTGAAGAACCTATTAGAATGTTTGTTACCTACTCAATCATTTGATCAGAGGAATGTGTGTATGTTTCATATTTACTTAATTGCCATTTTGCATTCTCTCGAATAGGGTTAAGGTAAGAATTGACCAACACTCCAAATGGTAATGCTTTGTTAATTACAAATACCACAAAATTTGCATAACCATTTGAAATGACAAAATATTTTAATTTCACTTTTTTTACAGCCTAGAATTAAGTGTGTTCACTGTCTATAAATGATTCCGTGTTGACTTTCTAGTATGTATCCAGTCTCATTTGTTTTCTATATACTATATGTAGAAGCATATAGGCTTCATTACTATTAAAAGAAGATTCATAGATACCCTGTTGTTCTTCTAGCATATACAATTATTACCAAAATTCCACACTGGTTAAGTGTCTGCCAAAAAATGGCTTACTTCCAAGGACAAAAATAAGAGGAATTGGGAACCTATTAATCTATAATTGAAAATACAAAAGATTAAAAGTGCTCTCTCCCTGTCATGTAATGAGTAATGACTCTGTCTCATGGAAAATACAATAATACAATAAAGATTGATAAGTAAAAAAGCAGAAAAATAAAATGTAATAAAAATTTAAATAAATACAAAAAATGTAAACTTTTTAAATTAATTTTTATTTTTTGCATTTTTACTTATCAATCTTTATTGTGTTACTTCTAATGACACCAGTAGATTGGAAAAGCTGGCAGCTAAGGAATGCAGTAAATCATTAGTAAAATAGATTCCATTTAACCTTTACTCAGTAATATTCTCTCTCTGATCCAAGGAATATATAATATTGGCCATAAAAAGGTATACAAAGAAATTAAACAGATTAATTGTGGTGCCACACTGTACAATTTGGTATTTTAAAACATGCTCTGCCTGTTAAAATAGCAAAATAGAACATTTAATCTAGACATAGCAATAAAAAATATATAATGTATTGTTCTTGTAATATTAAACACTGACTGTGAAACAAACACTCTAAATCATGTGACTAGCTTCATGATTGGAAATTTTGCTATAGCAACAGATTGACAATGAGTGGGAGTAACAGTGTGAAGTGTAGGAGAACTTACTATTCTATAGTGTTATAATGAATATTCATTTATATAATGCAGCTTCTCCTTGTATTGTGGAATGCATTTGTCAATAAGAACATAATTCCTGTATAGTTTCCCTATAATTTTTAGCTGAACTTCATAAATGGGTTCTGATGTTTTTGCATTCTCTTCAAAAAATATTTTCATTTTGATTATTAATGTGTAAACTGTATGAACAACAGATCTGTTTTCTGTGAAGTTTTGTCAAAAAAGGAGACGAGTTTTGTTAAACAATTGAAAAATTGTGGTAATTTCGGAAACTAGTGTATTTGAATATAAAGTTAGGGGAGAAAATACAGTTTTTATTTAATCAATAATCATAGGGCAAAATTATTTCCCATAGACCAGCGTTTCCCAATTGGTGTTCCGCGAGAATAAAATTGGGGTTCTGCTGTGAATCGCCACATCCAAGATGACCATCGCTCCCTGCTGTTCCCTTAAGGACGAAAACAGCAGAGATCGCAAGTCCGCGATCTTATTAAGAGATCGTGAGATTGCCACACACTTATGCATGCCTGCCCACTGTCAGTCCGCCCTCTGTCAACCATTTCATATCCACTGAGTGATAGAGAGTGGAATCATTCAGGTTCTCAGATCACAATATAAATAAAATAATAATTAAGAAAATAATATATTGTACTGCCATTTAGACTGCTGTTGCTTTTTTGCTTTTTTTACCATCCAACAACCATGCATTTGGACATCTAGTTAAAACAAGGAACTATCAAGTGAAATATTATGACTACTTCCAACTGTTCGACACTTATAGAAACTGAGAAAGACGTTACAACAAGAAATCAAGAAAACAGGTCCGGAATCGTTGAATCTGCTGTTCCACAAATAGCAGAGACAAGTGGCAAGTCAAAGTAAAAAAGAAAAGCGCACACTGCTACCCAATCTTCTTCTCAAACAAGGAAAATAAAATATGAGGACAGCTACTTAAAATTTGGATTCACAAGTGCCAGAAATATACCTCAAGCACAATGCTTAGTTTGCAAGAAAATATTGCCAAACAGTTTGTGTGCACCCGCTAAATTACGTCGACATTTTGAGCAAGATAAAGACTTTGCCTTTTTTAAAGCAAAATATTTAAAAATGATAATAAAAAAAGCCACTTACTAAAAGGTTAGTGCTACGGCACAAATTTTTTTTCGGGTGTTCCACGATGTTGGTATACTATGTCAAAGGGTTCCACGGGAAAAATTACTTAGGAACCCCTGCCATAGACAATGCATTTTTAAGAGAATATTGACCTATACAAGTAAATGCAATTGTATATGTTAATTAATTATTATTTTTTTTACAAAGGAACAGAATACTACAATATGATAAAATAATATGAATCAGTGGTAAAACAAATGGAATCTAGCTGTGATGTTGCCACATTTTTCTTTTGTGACTTTTGTGACTGTCAAATTTGTTCTGTCACAAATTCATCTATCAAATGATTTATCTCAAATATAATACAATAGGAAATCCAGCAAGAATTTTATATATATCAAGATGCAGAGCATCTTTTATTATTTCATTATGACCTGGAGTCCATTCTAATACATTATGTTTACACAGGTATGTGTAATATATGAATAAATGTAACCTTACTTAAAAACATTAGATTAAATGCATTTTTAAAGGTTAAATTGTCCACCATGGATAGGATTCATTTGAATAAAGGGACACGTTTTATATCTGGACTAAGGTAATTATAATAATACACACTTGCATTTTACTGAAATTCTTTTACAATAACAGGGTTATGTCAATCAAAATGTCAGTGTTAACAGATTTGATAATAATGTAATTAAATAAAATAGAATGACGAAACTATATTGTTTAACTATAGAGTCAACATAAATTTCACAAGGAAATACATTGAGTACTCAAACTGCAAACTACAAACCGCAATACTGAATACAATATAAAGTCATGTAGATAGATAATAATTAATTTAAATTACTCTACAACAATTTACATTTATATTTTTTTCAGACTAATAGTGTTGAATTTTAATTTTATTTTCTTTCCTTATACTAGAAGTGGTTATGAGTTAGGTGCAATTGGTGTTACTATAGTAACACAGCTTTCTATTTGCAATTTTGTAGAACACAATGTTTAACATGTAGGTTTCTATAATGCTTTGACTTTTTTTTCTTTATATCTCTATGAACACAAAATACACTCAGTAGCCACTTTTTATTAGGTATACCTGAACACCTGCTCAATAATGCAAACATATCAGACAAAAATGTGGCTAAGTAATTGACTGTAAAATATTTGTTGGTGCCAAATGTGATGGTTTGAATATCTCAGAAACTGCTTATTTCCTGGTATTTTCGTTCATAGACTATAGCAGCGGAAAACACAAGGGGTTCTACTCCTGTCAGCAAAGAACAGGAAACTGATGAAACAATCCATGAATGCATCAACATTAGAAGATTGCAAAAACATTTTTTTCTTCTCATTTCTATGGTTACAAGGAAAAATTGTAGTGGAAGTGGGAAAAGTGTGGTGCAATAACCATAAGTGGAAATTTACCTTCTATGAATTATACTTTTGTGAGAGCAATGGATAGAAATCCGATATTGCTGTATATACAGTACTGCTTTAGGTATTTTTATTGTCTTTATATCTGTAGATGTTGTGTTGTTATTTTCAATTTGAAGAGGTGGAGAAATATTTTCTTATCTACAGAGTGTGAATGAATGATATAATTATTCCCACTGGTGGTTTCAGACAGGTGGTCTTGTTTTTCTTGAAAAAATGTTTAGGTAAACACATTACCTGGTCTGACACATCTCAGTTTGTTCTAAAAAATGGGTCAGGTTTGGTATAAACAACACAAATCCATGGATCCATGCAAGTTTCTGTCAATGGTCAATGGAACCATCTGGTGTAGGTGGAGTAATGTTATAGAGAGTATTTTCATAGCTCATAATAAGGCTTTTAAAACAATCTGAACATTAATAGAATGCTACAGCCTACCTGCTGTGATGGAAAGAACTGAATTAATGGTAGCTAGAGATGTCGTGAACGGGCGAACCGGGCTTACCGCCATAGACTTCAATAGGCAGGCGAATTTTAAAACCCACAGGGACTCTTTCTGGCCACAATAGTGATGGAAAAGTTGTTTCAAGGGGACTAACACCTGGACTGTGGCATGCCGTAGGGGGATCCATGGCAAAACTCCCATGGAAAATTACATAGTTGATGCAGAGTCTGGTTTTAATCCATAAAGGGCATAAATCACCTAAAATTCCTAAATTGTTTGGAATAACGTGCTTGGAATAACGTGCTAACGTGTATCTGACAAACATCAGGTATGGTGTTGTATCGATCAGGTAGTGTAAGGGTTACGCCCGCTTCACAGTGACAGACCAAACTCCCCGTTTAATGCACCGCAAACAACCGCAAACAGTCCATTTGCACAACCGCAAACTCCCCATTTGCACAAGGTTGGATACCAAGCTAGCCATGTCCCGTTCCTTGTCCTTACTGATGTCATTGAAGGTCTCTTCCTCCACCCAGCCACGTACAACACCAAGGGTCCCCGAAAGGTGACAACAAGCCCCCTGGGACGCCTGCTGTGTTTGGTCTTCCACCTCCTCAAAGCCACCTTCCTCCTCTGACTCCTCTTCTTCAGACTCCTCTCTCTGCATTGCCTCTCTCTGCATTATTATAAGGTGTGTTAATGCCTGTTATGTCTCCTATCAGGGGACGTGTATATGGCATCGATTTTAGGAACCGGGAGATGGAAAAAGATGCTTGGTCGGTCCTCCTACTTCAAATTTAGGGCACTGCGCGTGTAATCAAATGTGCCACCAGATAGGAGTGGTGTGTTAAGTAGTACTATTCTTATCAGTTTTAATCCCTGTTACGTCCCCCTCATCAGGCTTTTTTTAGTCGAATGTATCACCCACTGTCAGTCCCTTTGGGATCCATCCCTCATTCTTCTTAATAAAGGTGAGGTAATCTAGACTTTTTTGACCTAGGCGACTTCTATTCTCAGTGACAATACCTCCTGCTGCACTGAAGGTCCTTTCTGACAGGACACTTGAAGCGGGCAGGCCAGAAGTTCTATCACAAATTGGGATAGCTCAGGCCACAGGTCAAGCCTGCACACCCAGTAGTCAAGGGGTTCATTGCTCCTCAGAGTGTCGATATCTGCAGTTAAGGCGAGGTAGTCTGCAACCTGTCAGTCGAGTTGTTCTCTGAAGGTGGACCCAGAAGGGCTTTGGCGATGCGTAGGACTTAAAAAGCTCAGCATGTCCTCCATCAACAACACGTCTGTAAAGCGTCCTGTCCTTGCCGGCGTGGTCATGGGAGGAGGATTACTTTCACCTCTTCACCTGTTAGATTCCCGTTGTGCTGTGACATCATCCTTATACGCTGTGTAAAGCATACTTTTTAATTCATTTTGGAACTGCTGCATCCTTTCCGACTTGCGGTAATTCGGTAACATTTCAGGCACTTTCTGCTTATACCGGGGGTCTAGTAGCGTGGACACCCAGTACAGGTCATTCTGCTTTTTATACAAGGGTCCCTCAACAGGCACGACAGCACGAAAGACCCCATTTGCACAAGGTTGGATGGCGAGCTACTCATGTCCCGTTACTCGTCCTCAGTGATCTCATTGAAGGTATGTTCTTCCCCCCAGCCACATACAACACCACGGGTACCAGATAGGTGACAGCGAGCACCCTGGGATGCCTGTTGTGGTTGGTCTTCCTCCTCTTCCTCAAAGTCACATTCCTCCTCTGACTCCTCTTCCTCACAATCCTCTTCCAGCGTTGCCGCAGGTCCAGCAAGCGATGGTGGTGATGGTGACCACAACTCTTCCTCTTCCTCTTCACGCTCATCTAGGGCCTGATCCAGCACTCTTCGCAGGGCACGCTCCAGGAAGAAAACAAATGGTATGATGTTGCTGATGGTGCCTTCGGTGCGACTGACTAGGTTTGTCACCTCCTCAAAAGGACGCATGAGCCTACAGGCATTACGCATGAGCTTCCAGTAACGTGGCAAAACAATTCCCAGCTCCGCAGAGGCTGTCCTAGCACCCCGGTCATACAAATAGTCGTTAACGGATTTTTCTTGTTGGAGCAGGTGGTCAAACATTAGGAGTGTTGAATTCCAACCTGTCGGGCTGTCGCAAATCAAGCGCCTCACTGGCATGTTGTTTCGCTGCTGGATATCTGAAAAGTGCGCCATGGCCGTGTAGAAACATCTGAATTGGCCACACACCTTCCTGGCCTGCTTCAGGATGTCCTGTAAGCCTGGGTACTTAAGCACAAAGCATTGTACGATCAGATTACACACATGTGCCATGCACGGCACATGTGTCAACTTGCCTAAATTCAATGCCGCCAACATATTTCTTCCGTTGTCACAAACCCCTTTGCCCATCTCCAGTTGGTGCGGAGTCAGCCACTGATCCACCTGTGCGTTCAGGGTGGACAGGAGTGCTGGTCTGGTGTGACTCTCTGCTTCCAGGCAAGTCAACCCCAAGACGGCGTGACACTGCCGTATCCGGGATGTGGAATAGTACCTGGGGAGCTGGGGGGGTGCCGTTGATGTGGAGAAAGACGCAGCAGCAGAAGAGGACTCACCCGAGGAGGTTATGGTAGAGGATGGAATAGGAGGAGTAGAGGAGGTGGCAGCAGGCCTGCCTGCAAGTCGTGGCGGTGTTACCAACTCCTCTGCAGAGCCACGTATTCCATGCTTGGCAGCCGTCAGCAGGTTTACCCAATGCGCAGTGATGTTGATATAAGTGGTCAGATGGACCCTTGCCCCAACACTGTGTACCAGACATGCCATTACTTCCTATTGCACAATCGAGTACAGGTTGGGGATTGCCTTTTGTGCAAAGAAACTTCGGCCGGGTACCTTCCACTGCGGTGTCCCAATTGCTACAAATTTTTGGAACGCCTCAGACTCCACCAGCTTGTATGGTAAAAGCTGGCAGGCTAAGAGTTCAGACAAGCCAGCTGTCAGATGCCGGGCAAGGGGGTGACTTTGTGACATTGGCTTCTTATGCTCAAACATGTCCTTGACAGACACCTGACTGTGGGCAGATGAGCAGGAACTGCTCAAGGCAAGAGACGGAGTGGCGGATGGTTGAGAGGGGGCAAGGAGGACAGCAGTGGTTGACATGGCTGAAGATGCTGGACCAGGAGGACGATGGCGGCTTTGAGATTGTGTGCTGCTTGTACTCATGTGTTGATCCCATAGGTGTTTGTGATGTGCGATCATGTGCCTACGCAAAGCAGTTGTACCTAGGTGGGTGTTGGACTTCCCACGACTCAGTTTCTTTTGGCACAGGTTGCAAATGGCATCGCTGTTGTCAGAGGCAGACACACAAAAAAAATGCCACACTGCTGAGCTCAGCAATGACGGCATTCTGGTGGTGGCAACAGCATGCATTAATTGGCGTGCTGTCTGACTGACCCCGGGTGCCGATGCATGCTGTCTGACTGTGCCACTAGCTCCTTGCAACGACCTCCCCCTGCTTCCAACTCGTCTCTTCATCTGAACTTTCCCCCTGTTCTTCTTCTCTTCCAGCGGGCAGCCACGTGACATGCACGGACGCATCGTCATCATCAACCGCTTCACTTGTATCTGACAACTCAGCAAAGGAAGCAGCAGCGGGTACAACATCATCATCATCACACCGTACGTCCATGTGTGTAATGCTTCCTGACTGAGACATATCCCTGTTATCTACATCCTCTGGCAATAATGGTTGCGCATCACTAATTTCTTCCAACTGATGTGTAAATAACTCCTCTGACAGTTCAAGTGAAGCGGCTGTGGTGCTAGTGTTGGTGGTGGTGGCAGGCGGGCGAGTGGTAAGTTGAGAGGTACCCGAAGCTAAGCTGGAAGAGGATGATGCGCCAAGGTTCCGAGCGGAAGCTGTAGAAGATTGGGTGTCCTGTGTTAGCCAGTCAACTATGTCCTCAGAATTTTTCGAGTTCAGGGTACGTGGCCTCTGAACACTGGGCATTATTCTAGGGCCAAAGGGAATCACAGCACCATGCCCACGACGGCCCCTGCGGGGTGGCCTGCCTCTGCCTGTCATTTTTTTTTCGATTAGTGGTACTATGTGTGCAAGCTACTGTGACAACAGATATGAGTGGCACTGGGCACTGGCAGAAGTTGGCAGAGTAGACAACTAACTGCTATTCAATCTATTACAGTCAAAAAACATTTTTTTTTTAAATGTACACTACTGTTACACCAGATATGAGTTGCACTGGTGTGACACTGCCCTGGCAGGCAGGCCCCCAAAACTGACTGCTATTATTTCACAGTCAAAAGAGTGTTGGTTTTTTAAATGTACACTACTGTTACACCAGATATGAGTTGCACTGGTGTGACACTGTGCCCTGGCAGGCCCTGAAACGCACACGTGTGAAGGAAACTGACTGCTATTATTACACAGTCAAATTTCTAGTTTTTCTTTTGAATGTACACTACTGTTACACCAGATTTGAGTTGCATTGGTGTGACACTGTGCCCTGGCAGGCCCTGAAACGCACATGTGTGAAGGAAACTGACTGCTATTATATTACAGTCAAAAAGTAGTTTTTTTAAATGCAAGCTATTGTGACACCAGATATGAGTGGTGGCACTGGGCAAGTGGGCACAGTATACGCTGTGAGCCTGACACACATGCTGGCAGGCAGGCAACTGCAATTAGATTACACAAGAAAAAAAAAAAAGCAGACTGATGTTCTAGCCCTAAAAAGGGCTTTTTGGGGTGCTGTCCTTACAGCAGAGATCAGATGAGTCTTTCAGGACTGTAGTGGACACTGAATACACTAGCCTAGCTATCGATTTCCCTATTAAATCAGCAGCAGCTTCACTGTCCTCTCACTAAGAATGCAGCTTCCGGGGGGGGCGGGGCCTGGCCAGCATGGCAAGTGAGCTCCCTGCATACAGCCTGCAAAGTGAGACCTACAGAGGGAATAATACCTTTGTTGGTTCCTCACTGAACACTTACCTGTTCCTGAACACCAGGTTGCTTACCCGATCAAGTTTGTAGCAGCCTATGACTACGCACTGTCCTGCGGCCTATCTGCTCTGGGGGTTCTGTGGCAGGGAGAAGCGGCCGATCTCCCAGCCTGGAGCTCTCATTGTGTCTGCACCTCATATCTACAGCCCCGTTTCCCCCCCTCTGGACCGGTGGGGGTTATCCCGGTCCCCACCAGGGAAAGGCTAAAGTAACCCACAAGGCTGAATGGCCACTACTCACCCTGACAAAACGAGCCATCGTGTCACAGCTAAGATGGCCGCCACTCCGACAGAGCAATCAAGCCCACACTGGGAAGCTAAGTTCCATGCAGCCTTTGATGCTCTCTGTGCAGCCTTCTGGAATCGGATTGAATCACGGCAGAGGGCTTTGCTACTCACCTCACCTAGGATGGAAGAGATCTCCAGAGGTGCCCCTGCATTGTGCTCTCCTTCGGAACAGAGAGCCAGGGGGGATGGCACGCCAACCAGCTGCCCACGACTGGACAGGACCAATCCCAGAACCTCACAGGTTACTTATACTGAAGCTGGAGGGCTGGGGGGCGACCAGGCATCTTCTTCCACAGTGGACTGGGCTCGGGGAGCAAGGGTGCTGATGCGCCGACCTGCTGACCCTCGTGGTCTGAGCGATCCTCTGGTGAACCCGGCAGGTGGTGGAAGCACTACTAAGCAGCACATGGATGCGAGTAGAGACGACCACTCTCTGAAGCATGTCAGAGGAATTGGCTAAAACATCTCTGCTGCTGAGAATCTAAAATGCCCTTGTTATGAGGTGTAGTCAGTTGTCTAGCATTTAACAGCACTCACTAAGAGGTTATTTAGTCTACTTATTCCTCGTTTTGATATTCTGATTCACACATGTTGATCTATAACTGGTGGTGTTAATCCCCTTACCCCTCTTCAGTTCAAGCATGTGTATTCAAACTTACGAACACTCTCAACATGTCTGATGATTTCCCTATGCCATGCTTTTCACTTATATCAAGACAAGTTTACCTAGCATGATTGTTTTATATTTTAAAAATGTGCAGTTCCTCTTGACATTTTGTTTCATAACTCTAAGTCTGTATTCCAACGTTTTGCATTGCACCATATGTCATTGTCACTACGTGTATGTTCACTGCACTTCAAAAATAAAGAATTAAAAAAAAAAAAAGAATGCAGCTTCCGAATTAATCTAAAATGGATGCTGTCCAGGAGGTGGGAGGGTCTGGGAGGGAGGGTCTGCTGCTGATTGTCTGGAATGTGTCTGCTGACTGTGAGGTACAGGGTCAAAGTTTACTCAATAATGACGAATAGTGGGCGGACCGAACATCGCATATGTTCGCCCGCCGTGGTGAACGCGAACAAGCTATATTCGCCAGGAACTATTCGCCAGCGAACTATTTGGGACATCTCTAATGGTAGCATATAGGTATCGGTGTCTGGTATCTGTTATTTAAATGCCCTATAGGGGAGTGAGAGGGAGACATCCTCTCTCTCTACAACCTTTGTCCTTGTAAATAATGGAAGTGGTGTGGGACTAATGATCACAAATGCAAATAGATTCTGCTAATTGTGACTGTCACTGTCACAAATCTCTGGAAGGCTGGGCCAAATAAATAAAATCTGGTTTTGGTTTATATTAGACTTGGGAAATCAATTTAATTCCAAACTGAAGCCCATGGAACAGCACAGAGGGGGAGTGGGCCTTGACAGGGCCAGAGAGTGGGCAGGGAAAAAGATTTAGGGGTGGGCTTAGGGTAATGCAGCGTGGGGGTGGTCTAGGAGCAGTTTAAAAAGCGGCCATCTTAAGAGAGGGGCCATTTTAACAGAATTTCACTCACCTGTTCTTTGTCAGATCTGTGGGATTCTTCTTTTTTCTCGTTTCTGCAGTTATGGCGTCGCTGGAGGAGATCCTGGAGGGAGTTCGGGTGGCTGTGAGAGACAGAGGCATGGCGTGGTTACATCAGCAGCTCGGCGCTGCTGCAACCTCCCAGGAACCGGAGCGGAGACCGGCGCGAAGGACAAGGCCGCCCCAGCGCCTGAGCCCGGGTTTGGCACCCGCAACTCGACGTCAGAGGAGCCCTTCGGTCGATGACAGGGCGGCAGCAACGAGTTCCAGCACGGCGGAGACGGCAGTGCGGCCGGCGCCGGTAAGCAAGGCGGTCAGCAAGGCGAGGAAGGCCGCAAACAAAGGAACACGCGGGAAGATGGCGCCCCGCGGATCCGCGGCTGGCAGGAAGGCGGGAGCTGAGCTGGTATCCAGTGCGGCCGGGAAGGTGGCCAGGTCGGGAAGCGGCCAGGAGGCCAGGGAGACCGGAGTATCCGGATGCGGTGAGTCAGCCACCAGGCTCTTCCAAATGTTCATCTTTCAGTTAGATCAAGTAACTGGAATAAAATAATTTGCAATGCACAAGTCTAGATTATATGAATAATAAATAAATAAATTATCATACTTTTTAGTGTTACTAGGATCAATATAGAAAGTCAAATCCATAGGATCAAAACATAGGGACATAATACTATACCAAAGAACAAAATCACTGGCACTGTATTTAACTTAAAATTATTTTTTATATGAATGAATCTCATCATATTATATTAGACACAGGTCAAATTAACTGTCTAGTTAATCTAATGACTATAAATGTTGTTGAGAAGGTTAATGTATCTCATAGATGATGCATCAACAATAATCACCAACATTACTATAAAGCAATAGCCTTGTATGGTTTTAAACAGCTGTCAACTACTGATTAAATTAAAATTTCATAATGACAATACAGGTTCACAGATTCCAGAACTAAAGGTGAGAGTTGTCCTGCTTGAACTAACTAACAATTCAAAGGAAGTGGGAGATTAGTCAAACAAGTAGTAAAGTGCAATAGACTGATGTATTTCTGCCATGCTGGCTTATACAAGGGTGAAGATAAATTGCCTGGGGACCAGTCATAACACAACTATAATCAGTGTTTATGTATAAATGATGCAACTAAAGAGATAATAACTCTTTAGATAATGATTGGATGAATGGTTTATGGGTCATAATTGCAGAGACTTAAAAGCATTCAAAACCTGTGCAGAACCTAAAGGGGATCATTAAGTGATTTTATATTTATTTGTACAGAAAATAAGTTGCCAGCATTTTGAGTTTTCCACATATTTTTTTTAATCAAAGTAGAAAAACAAAACAAAGAAACAACAACACAAAACTTTAAGTGGTACGAGTAAAATATATAGTCCTTAGTGGAGAGATGTAATAAATATAAGGGTGTGGCTTAACCCATGTTATATTGATGACACCATGTACGTCAGATACATAAAGGATAATACAAGAAGAATAGAATATAGTGCAGATGGTAATAAGATTTAAATGCTATGTTTTGAAAATTGGGTCACTCACATGTAAAGGAGCCTATACTATATTGCCTCTGTTAGAAGGGTTTTTATGCTCTTAAAGGATCACACCACTCCTCCACTCTGATATCACTCTGGTAAAGATAAAAAAGAGAGAGGCGTCCAATGTGTAGTATATCCAATAAAATACCATAAAAGTATAAAATAGGCATCAAGCTCACTTTATATAGAGCCTTAAAATCTTAGCTTTGAGTATAACCGGTATAGTGCCAATATAGAGGGGATGGCACCACCACAATAAAGATTATTGATGCGTTAGAGAACTTATAAAGTACTACATTTATTGTAGAAAAAAATATTAAAACATATGAAATAAAACATAAAATAAACAAATAAATTGTTAATGTTTATTTTATGTTTTATTTCATATGTTTTAATGACCCAATTGTCAAGACAAAGTATTTAAATCTTATTACCATCTGCACTCTATTCTATTCTTCTTGTTTTGTCTTTTATGTAACTGATGTACACGGTCTCATCAAGATAACGTGGGGTAAGCCACCCCCTTAATATTTATTACAGCGCTCCACTAAGAGTATAGGTTTTACTAGTACTACTTAAAGTTGTGTGTTTATTGAGGTGTGTGGAGAGGAAGGTATTTCACACAGGTGTATAGAGCTGCTGGTTTAATTTTATCTTTCACTAAATCACTTATGTATTAACAAACTTCCTCCTAAAGGAAATTTGTCTGTCTAATTTAATTTACCTAAAAAAATATAGCCCTTACCCAATATTTCAAAGTTGCTCTGAAAGCTTCTATATCAAAGGGGAATGCTTTCAGAAGTTTTCTGTAAAATTATGTATCTTCTTATAGTTTATTGTAAGGTCAAAGGAATTATGTGCACTTTCTGTATATTAGAAATGCTGCCACTCCAGGGTGCATACAGCGCTATCATGACACTTGGTACCACTGGCTCCAGTGGTTCACCTCCCCCTCTGCGAGTTGGGGAGACACACATTCCCCGGGAGAAGCTAGGAGGCTCTTGGCCCCGACGGGAACAGACAACGACAACGAGACCACAATGGAAGGGTCGCCAGTGTCACGATTCGGGGAACCCAACACGCTAACACACACACACAGAAAAGGTGCCGTACCGGACCTTAGAGTGGCCGGGCTAAGCACACACAGAATAGTCAGGAGACAAGCCGAGTAAGGGGAACCAGAAGACAGAATAACGAGAAACAAGCCGAGGTCAAAGGGTAGGAGAAAGTCACAAAGTCAGTTTAACAAGCCAGAGAGTACGTAACCAGAAATACAAGTTCAGTATCAATACTATAAAGCAAAGACCACAACAGGGCACTGAGAGACAGAAAAAGTAAGTATTTATAACCTTATCTTAATTCTGATTGGATAACTTCTGATAACTTCTGATAACAGTGCCGGCTCCCAGCGTGCAGTGTTAGATATGCTGCTGCTGGGAGGAGGAGAGGAGGACGCGAACAGCGTGTCAAGAGGAGAGGACGCCGTTCGCTGACCGGTAAGGGGAGAGGGGACCACGGGCGGCGCGGACCGAGGGTGAGTGCTGCGAGAGGATTGCAGCCTCCCCTCACCGCTGCCCGCGGAGCCCTGACAGCCAGACCAGATGACCCAAGACGATCCCACGGACGCCAGGCCTGAGGGCGGGGGGAGCTAGGATGGGGACCTGGGTTCAGACCCCCTTAACCTAACCCTTCACACCTCACCCCGCCTAACTCTAAGTCTATCTACCCCTCCTCCACCTTTCCCACCCCTGTCCTTCACTACCCCCCTCACGCCATCTCCCCAGCAATTCCAAACACACATAACCCACTACTGACACAACAGCGATGGGAAATGAAGCCACACAGAACAACCCACACACGCACACCCCCCTACTCCTGACCCAAGAGGAACACAACACAACCCCACATGTTCCCATGAGACATGACCACGACACACGGCAAACACACATACACGACAGCACTCCAGCGACAGACCCCCCACCACACAAATACCGACTCACTGACCTTTGACTCCCCAACTCATTCCCCCCAACGCACTGAACAGACCCGGCCACAGCAGAAACCCGATCTGCGTCTCCCTGCTGCCCACGAGTTCCTTCCCTTCATCACCGAGCATCAAGTTTTATGTTTCAAGTTCCATACCTCAGTGTAATACCTACCTAACTATACACCCCACTGATATTGCTAAACACAGCAAACCCCTACCACATACTGTAACCACACAAGTACCTCACTAAATGGGAAAGCAACTCCTAGCAGACAATGTTAGATATAGGACTTGCCATATATGTACTGTACATTCCCAAACTGAAGTTCGAACTGCATACTCTGCTGACCTGCCCAGCACTGTAATCTGTCATGTGAATGCTCATATCCATCTGTGACTATTGAATGACTTCAATAAAAACCTTGAATAAAAATAAAAATAAAAAAATAAAAAGAAATGCTGCCACTCATTAACTAAATACTTCTGACTTTCGGTTGGTATTGTCATCAATGCAAAAAGTATAATTAAAAGTTCTCCAAGCATGTGATAAAATTATTCAAAATAGACTTCCAACATACACCATATGGAACTTAGGATGTGAACACCCCTATTAATTATTGAGTTCCCATGTTTCATATTTCACCCATTACTAACAGGTGCAAAAATCCAGCACATAGCCATGAAATCTCTATAGCCAAACACTATCAGTATTCAGGGCCAGTGCAATGATTTCTGCCGCCCTAGGCAAAGATCCATTTTGCCGCCTCCTCATCCATGCAAATACAATTTCACAGAGGTTTTTTCACTAAACTTTGAATTGCAATGAGTTGAAAACCAAATTGCAAAGTTTAAGTAAAAACAGGTGAACTGTGACTGTAGCCGAATTAAATTCTTTTAGATCAGCTATTTTTGCTTACATTTTGCCATATGGTTTCCAACACACACTGCCTAATACCTACATCCATACACACATACTGCCTAATACATGTATCCATGTACACATACTGCTTAATACCTACATCCATACACAAATACTGCTTAATGCGTACATCAATACACACATACTGCTTAATGCGTACATCCATACACACGTTATTATTATTTTATTATTTATAAAGCGCCAGCAAATTCCATATCACTGTACAATGGGTGGACTAACAGACATGTAATTGTAACCAGACAAATGGATGGACAGGAACAGAGGGGTTAGCGCCATGCACACTGAGCTTACATGCTAGAGGGAGTGGGGTATAGTGACATAAAGGGTATAAGTAGGGGTAATCAAATAGGTTGCTAGAAAAGTAATCACTGAGACTAGGTGAAAGTCGGGTAACGGAGAAGGGAAGGAAGTTCCACAGAAAAGGTGGAGCCCTGAAGAAGTCTTGGGGGTGAGCATCAGATGTGGGAGTACGGACAGAGGATAGGCGTAGGTATTCGGCAGAGTGCAGGGGTCTCGATGGGACATATCTGTGAATTAGGAAGGATAGGTTGGAGCAGCATTATTTGGGACTTATAAGCAAGCACCAGAATATTAAAATGAGCCCTATATCTAACTGAAAGCCAATGTAGGGACTGACTTAGGGGGGAGGCGTGGGAGGTGCGGGCGGACAGGAAAATGAGCCTTGCCGACGCATTCATTATAAATTGCAGTGGTGCAATCTGGGAACACGTAAGACCACTGAGAAGGGGATCGAAGTAGTCAAGGCGAGAAAGCACAACAGCATGGACCAGCACCTCCAGACTGAAGCGGGTTAAGTAAAGCAATTTGAGGTGGGGATTATTCCACCGACGCTGTGATAATAGAGCAGTACCCTCTGCTCCACACTTGTAAGTACATTTTACACATTTTATTACCATTCCATTATATACTGAGAGCACTATTGCTGTTTTTTATATATATTCTGGAGCACTGCCTAATCAGACTGGATTGATGGACGCACCTCTCCACTATATCCGCTAGCGGGGATCATACTGCTACACGCCCTTCACCCCAGAGATGGCTAGAGCTCTTTTAAATGTGAGTGTATTACCTTCAGTTTATTAACCTTTTACTTGCTCCTGACTATATTACACCATCGCCTTTTCTGTTGTTTTCCCTTTCTTTCCACATATACGGATATTTTAACCATCCGGATGGATCAACTCCTGAGGATTGCCAACTCTCCCCCCTATCCTGGTATATAGAGAGACTTTTTATGTGACTTTTATAAAATCATTTTACTATCCGGATGGACTAACTCCTGAGGATTACCCCTTTTATCTTATTCTATTCATTTCTACTGTTCAATTGGGACTTTTTACTCTTTTCTGTTCTATTATTTACATAGGCCTATTTGTTGTATTCTTCATTTAGACAATTTGGTCTGGTTGTTTACTATCATAGACTACTGCTACTAGCCTTGGGCGCAGCCCTCACCCCCCTTGTATTTTTTTATCTAGAAAACTATTACACTACCATAAATTAGATGCTTCCTTTTCATGTTTGATTACTAAGGAGGCATACAAGACTTCCCATCTGTTCTAGCTGAATAGAGTGTTGGCATATTAATGGACAAATTAAATACACAGATGCTAATGGGCAGTCGGATACCATAAACCTGTTGACATAACTTCATAATATGCTGTCAGTAATACCCCAACAAACTCACACAAAACACTATTTAACATGTTGTGATAACATTTTTTTTCAAGAATTGCATAGACTGTAAAGCCAAATGTTTATTACACATTAGAAAAATAAATGTGAGAATTAAAATAGGAACCATGATGGTAGTGAGTTGCTCCAAAAATAGTTGTAGGCAGTATATATATTAATGCAAAAAATATAGTGGCATAATAAATGCAGAGTATCTAAAAATATTAAAATCCAGCTCTTAAGCAAGAAACATCTGCAATTAAATGCATTTTTCATACTCTGCTGCTAGCTAAAGTTATTCATAGAGTGCAAGGTCATATTGCATGATGTAGCCATTCCACGGAGAGCAGGTGGCACAGGGATCTAAATATTTTTTATTGATATAGCTTTTCCCTACTATATACTGCAAGCTTTATATTACATCTCAGTATATTCTGTTTTATTCCAACTGTTTTGAATCGGCAGAGTTTCTGCACTCAGCTTATGAAATATAATAAAATGCCAATAAAGATTTTGATGCAACTCTCAATGTTCACTGTTACCCACTAGCTAGCGCTTGCTTAATTCAGCTAATTTCTTCTGTTCTGGTAAAATTTACTCAAACAGCACAGCATAAACTAAGCTTTAAGAAAATACATTAAAATCATTAGTGGTTGACCATACCACAAATTTCAATAAAGAAACAAAATAAAAGCAATACATGGAACATATCTCTTTCGCCTTTGGGGTAAATAATAATGGTGGGCTAGGCACTCTAACCCAGTTATTAAAAAAAAACAGATACTAAGCTCCATGGCTCCAATAAACGTGAATACCAGTCCAACAGGTAATTACAAAATAACTTCAAAACAGTCATCCAATGTGGCCAAAGGTCATTTGGCATCTACCCTACTTAACCTTCCATTCCTTATCTTTGTTCATCCGTTCCCTTTACGATAAAATAAAATAAAAACTTCCTTCTAAGAAACATTGCTTAGTGATGTAATCAAATGCTACTATACAAAAAAATATTATGTTTAACTAACATACTTTCTGATGCCTTTAAAAAACCTTTCTCTTCGATCAATGAAATAGGCCACAAATAAAGAACACTTAGATCCATGATACTAGTGATTCGACATAAAAATAAAACAATCACAAACAAAAACCACAACCTCACCTGTGGGTTTTTGAATTGCAATATAAACCCATAGCTTACCGTATATACGCGAGTATAAGCCGACCAGAATATAAGCCGAGGCCCCTAATTTTGCCCCAAAAAACTGGGAAAACTTATGGACTCGAGTATAAGACTAGGGTGGGAAATGCAGTAGCTACTGGTAAATTTCTAAATAAAATTAGATCCTAAAAAATGTATATTAATTGAATATTTATTTACAGTGTGTATATAATGAATGCAGTGTGTATATAATGAATGCAGTGGGTGTGTATGAATGCAGTGGGTGTGTATGAATGCAGTGGGTGTGTATGAGTGCAGTGTGTGTATGAGTGCAGGGTGTGTATGAGTGCAGCGTGTGTGTATGAGTGCAGCGTGTGTGTATGAGTGCAGCATGTGTGTATGAATGCAGCGTGTGTGTATGAGTGCAGCGTGTGTGTATAAGTGATGTGTGTGTGTGTATATGAGTGCAGTGTGTGTGTATATGAGTGCAGTGTGTGTATGAGTGCAGTGTGTGTATGAGTGCTGTGTGTGTGTATGAATGCAGTGTGGGTATGGATGCAGTGTGTGTATGAGTGCAGTGTGTGTGTATGAGTGCAGTGTGTGTGTGTGTATGAGTGCAGTGTGTGTGTATGAGTGCAGTGTGTGTATGAATGCAGTGTGTTTATGAATGCAGTGTGTGTATGAATGCAGTGTGTGTATGAGTGCAGTGTGTGTGTATGAGTGCAGTGTGTGTGTGTGTATGAGTGCAGTGTGTGTGTATGAGTGCAGTGTGTGTGTGTGTGTGTGTGTAGCTGAGCCTTGGTGGGGGGTGGGCAATTTTATTATTTTTTGTATTATTATTTTAATATTTTTTTATTATGATTATTTTGTATTATTATTATTATTTTTTATTATTATTTTTTTTAATGTAATTGTTTTGTATACTATATAGATCAGAAGTATACTATATAGAATATAATATATATATATATATATATGTATATATATATATATATATATATATATATATATACATATTCTATTCTATATAGTATACTTCTGATCTGTCTGATTTAAATATATATATATATATATATTCTATTCTATATAGTATACTTCTGATCTGTCTGGTTTAAATGTCCTTTACATATTTGTAATTTATTTTATTACCTTTCCACTAAGCCACATTGGTTTAAATTTGTTTCTTTTATATTATCTAAGAAATTGAATATCTTCAAACAAATAATTGAAATGTACACTTCTCAGTATACACCATTGGATAATATAAAATAAACAAATTTAAACCAATGTGGCTTAGTGGAAAGGTAATAAAAGAAATAAAAAATAAGGAAAGGGCATTTAAATCAGACAAATCAGAAGCATACTATATAGAATATAAGATGGCAAATATTGCATGCAAAAAGGCAATTAGAGAGGCAAAACTAAAAATGAGAAAGTGATAACCAAACAATGTAAATTCATCCCCCCTCCCCAATTTTTTTAAATATAATATTAGTTGAAAAATATTTTTCAAAATATTTTTGTGTTATGTAACAACATAGAAGACAACATACAATACTTAGAAAAGTTACATCCTTTTTAAAATTACATTATATTAACATATATTTACACTACAAGACACGTCATCCAAGCTATACAGCTTGTTCCTAAAAACAATATTAAAAAAAATTAAAGACAAGCAATACAGCATGAACCACAATCTTTACTTAGATTATGACTCAACTTAATGTCCTAAGTTTGTTAGTCAATTCTAAGTGGGTAAACCTCAGTGAAAGGTTATTATATTGGAATATTCCCTTCTTTATTTTTAGAAAGAGAAGCTGATTCTTAAAATGTATTTCAGTAGGTATCGTTATTGCTTTCTTTCACTGTCGTGCTATCAGAATCTTAGCTGCCATAAAGGAAGTCTGAGAATACCTTCATAATTTTCCCAAATTAAGGTGTAGAATAGCAATTTCTGGCTGTTTATTTTTATATTTAGCATCTGTTTTATTACTGTATATACCATATCCCAGAACTCGGTTATTCAATTGCAACTCCACCATATATGTCCCATAGTGCCATTCTTTGCTAAACATCTCCAGCAGAGTGGAGAATTTTTCGGTGAGATTTTTGTTAATCTAGAGGGTGTAAAAACCACCTCGGCATGATCTTATATCCCTCAATTTTTTTAAGTACATAAATTTAAATGAAAAGTGTAGGTATACAGAAATTGGTATGTTATATAATGAAGACCAGGAAAAGGCAGTAATTTTAAATAACAATTTTTCCTCAGTACATATTAAGGCAGGACTCATGGTAAGAGTAATGCAAATGATTGCTGGAAAATAAATTTGCACAGAAATTGTGATTGGATGACTCAAGACAAGTTGCTACAGCAACTAAAGAAAATTCATATAAATAAAAAGCCCTATGGTCTGACAGTATTCACCCACTAGTTCTTAAGGAGCTAAGTGTGGAAATAAGAAAACCTCTGCTTTTAATCTTTCAGGATTCTTTTCTTTCAGGAATTGTACCAGAGGATTGGAGAAAGGAAGATGTGGTTTCTATTGAAAAAAAAATGTTTCAAAATATTTGCCTGGAGATTATAAAGCTGTGAGCTGGGAAAGTATTTAAAGCATTATTAAGGGATAATTTTCAGGAATTAATTGGGGAGAACACTATTAGCAAAAATCAGCATGGTTTTTTGAATTATAGGTTATGTCAAACTAACTAAATTGCATTCTATAAAGAAGTATAAATCAAAGTGTTGCAGTGGATGTGATCTGCTTGCATTTTGCCAAGGCATTTAGTATGGTTCCACACATTAGGTTAATGTTCAAACTCAACAAAATTGGTCTAGAAGAAAATTCCTGTTTTTTTGGTAGAACATTGGCTTAAAGATAGAGTACAGAGACTTGCCATTAATGCTAAAAGTGGTAAGTGGTGTCCCTGAGAGTTCTGTCATGGGTCATTTTCTATTCAACATATTTATAAATGATCTTAAAATAGAATTTGAAAGTCATGTTTTAGTATTTGCAGATGACACAAAACTCTGTAAAGTAATACAATGTGAGCAGAATAATACTTCAACACAGATGGATTTCTAAAGACTGGGCACTCAAAAGACAGGTGAAATCTAATGTAAATAAATGCAAAGTAGGCATGTGCATGGGGAAAATTTTCGGTTCGGTTCGGCATTCCGAAATTCGTGACTTTCGTAATTCGGGACTTCGGCAATTCGGCACTTCAACACTTCGGAACTTCGGCAACTTCAGAACTTCGACACTTCGACACTTCGACACTTCAGAAATTCAGCAACTTCGGCACTGCGGCACTTCGACACTTCGGAACTTGGGAATTTCGGAAATTCGGCATTTCGGAATTTCGGGACTTTGGCACTTCGGGACTTCTCTTGTAGCCTCTTAGTAGATAACTACCAAATTCCCACGGTATTAGGGAGTTATCTACCAAAAGGCTGAAAGACCTAAATTGGTCTTTCAGACAAATTTACTAATACTAAGGCTGCTCACTGTTAAAAAAAATAGGCTCCCCCCTCTCAAGCCCCCACCCGTGACGCACGAGTGGGGGCTTTTAAACTAAAGGGGGACCTTTTGCCCCCCCAGCCCCCACCCCTGAGCGGCGGGTGGGGGCCCTGCAGTAAAATAAAGTGGGGGACCTAATGTCATCCCCCCAGCCCCCACCCCTGAGTGGTGGGTGTGGGCCCTAAATACTAATAAGGGGGGACCTAATATCCTCCCCCCTGGTCCCCACCCCTGAGCGGCAGGTGGAGGCCCTAAATTGGAATAAGGAGGAGACCTAATGTCCTCCCCCCTGACCCCACCCCTGAGCGGTGGGTGGGGGCCCTAAATATTAATAAGGGGGGACCTAATGTCCTCCCCCCTGGCCCCCACCCCTGAGCGGTGGGTGGGGGCCCTAAACACTAATAAGGGGGGGACCCAAGGTCCACCCCCCTGGCCCTCACCCCTGAGTGGTGGGTGGGGGCCCTAAATACTAATAAGGGGGGACCTAATGTCCTTCCCCCTGGCCCCCACCCCTGAGCGGCGGGTGGGGGCCCTAAATACCAATAGGGGTGGGACCTATTGTCCCGCCACCCAGCCCCCACCTCCGAGCGGCGGGTAAAATGTTACACCCCCCAGGTGACTAGGGGTCCCCAAACCCCTAGTCACCCCCTCCCCCCCCAAAAAATTAACCCCCTACCTACCCCCCTCACCCTAAAAATAATGAGGGGGGACCTTTAACTAAGTACCTGTAAAAAACATAAAACTTACCATTCGATGTCTTCTTTCTTCTAAAATAAAAAATCCATAATAACTGACGCAATTCAAAAAAAACCCCAAAAAAACGAGCACCAAAAAAAAAAAAAAATCCATAATCACCCGGCGAGGGCTCCACGCAGACTGAGCTCTGCAGGGTGGGGAAGGTTTATAAAGCCTTGCCTTGCCCTGCCCTGCAATTAGGCTCAGAGCACTCTGATTGGTGGGTTTAAGCCATCCAATCAGAGTGCTCTGACAGGTAAATGAAGAGACTGACAGGTAAGTCTCTAAATTTACCTGTCACAGCACTCTGATTGGTTGGTTTGAAATCCACCAATCAGAGTGCTCTGTGTAATTTTACACAGCGTGGGAAAGTTCTTTGAAATTTTCCCACGCTGTGTAATTTCACTCATAACTCTGATTGGTTACTTAATCCACCAATCAGAGTGTTATGAGTCAAATTACACAGCCACAGGCTGCTCACTGTTTAATAGACATGCCCCTACTCGTGGTATAGCGAGTAGGGGCATAATTTACTAATACTAAGTAATCTTTACTTAGTATTATTAAATTTGTCTGAAAGACATAAATATGTAAATACGTTAAAAAATTAAATTAAAAAAATTATAAAAAATAAATAAAATAATAAATAAAAAATATATATGTGTAATTTCGTTCTAACTGTATTTTAAAATTAATATATATATATATATATATATTGATATCAAAATACATGTAGAACAAAATAATATATATCTATATATGTATATATCAATATATATATATATATATATATATATATATACCTATATATAAATAAAAATCATTAATGAAAATTATATACATATATATATATATATATATATATATATATATATATATATATATACACACACACACATATATACCAGTAGAGAGCACTCAGGAGTCTTTCAAGGTAAATTTAATCTGTTGCTTTATTGAGCAATTACAAATTCACACAATGTTTTATATATATATATATATATATATATGTATATATATATATATATATATATAATTATACATATATATTTATGTAATAATTTGTAATAATTTTACATAATTAGGTAATTTTATTAATTACAATTAGCGGGACCTGCCTGACAACTCAGGCCAAAAGTCCAGGGAATTTAATTTGCTAGCACTATATTTAACCCTGTAACTTTCCAAGACACCATAAAACCTGTACATGAGGGGTACTGTTTTACTTGGAAGACTTCACTGAATGCAAATATTAGTGTTTCAAAACAGTAAAATGTATTACAACAACTAAGTGGCTATTAAAAAAGACTGGACATACTCCATTTGCAATACCTTGGGTTGTTTACTTTTGCAAATGGTATGCTATCAAGGGGGTAATTCTTATTCCTGGGCTACATTACGGTCTCAAAGGCAACGTAACCAATCTAGCGAATTTCAATGTGAAAAACCTGAAAATTGTAAAATGCTATATTTGACCCTGTAACTTCCCAAAACACCATAAAACCTGTACATAGGGGGTACTGTTTTACACGTGAGACATTGCTCAATACAAATATGTGTATTTTATTGCAGTAAAAGCAAACAGTATTATGACATTCACAGTTAGAATGTCAAGTAGAACTAAATTTTTTTTAAACAAATTCTTATTTTCTCCCATTATTTTTATATTTTAGTCATATTAAATTATGTTTCATAGCTAAATATTTGATGTTAAATGAAAGCCCTGTTTCCCCTGAATAAAATGATATATAATAAGTGTAGGTGCACATAATATGAAAGAGGCGAATTATGCCTGAACAGACATATAGCGCAAATTCAAGTTTTTGATTACGTTTTGTTTTGATCACAACGTGTACATTTGACTCAGTCCTTAACCCCTTAAGGACACATGACATGTGTGACATGTCATGATTCCATTTTATTCCAGAAGTTTGGTCCTTAAGGGGTTAAGGGGTTAACAATAATGATGTTTAATTCTCTGTCTGAAGTGGTGTTTTTATCAGAGTCTTTGGAGATGTTTTAACCCCTTCAGGACCGGCCTGTTTTTGCGATGTTTGTACGTTAAGGACCAGAGCAGTTTTAACACTTTTGTGGTGTTTGTGTTTAGCTGTAATTTTCCGCTCTCTCATTTACGGTTCCCATACAAGTTATATATTGTTTTTTTCAAGACAAGAAGGGCTTTCTTTACATACCAGTATTTATATTATGTCATATATTGTATTTAAAAAAAATAATGAAATATGGTGAAAAATAAAAAAAAAAACATGTTTTTGGACTTTTACTTGAAAAATCTTTTACTTATCTACAAAAGCTAATGAAAAAAACTGCTAAATAGATTCAAAATTTTGTCCCGAGTTTAAAAACACCCAGTGTTTACATGCTTTATTGCTTTTTTTTGCAAGTTATAGGCCTATAAATACAAGTAGGAAATTGCTGTTTCAATATATATATATTTTAAATGTATCAATAGTGACATTGTTACACCGTTATCTGTCATAAATCCCCGAAACACACCTAACATGTACATATTTTTTAAAGTAGACAACCCAGGGTATTTAAAATGGGGTATGTCCAGTCTTTTTTAGTAGCCACCTAGTCACAAACACTGGCCAAAGTTAGCATTTATATTTGTTTGTGTGTTAAAAATGCAAAAACCGCTAACTTTGGCCGGTGTTTGTGACTAAGTGGCTACTAAAAAAGGCTGAACATACCCCATTTGCAATACCTTGGGTTGTCTTCTTTTGTAAATGGTATGCCATCATGGGGCTAATTCTCATTCCTTGGCTACCATACGCTGTCAAAGGCAACCTAACCAATCTGACAAATTTCAATAAAAAAAATCAAGCCTTATATTTGACCCTGTAACTTTCACAAACACTATAAAACCTCTACATGTGGGGTACTGTTATACTCAGGAGACTTCGCTGAACACAAATATTAGTGTATCAGAACAGTAAAATATATCACAGCAATAATATCCTCAGTGAAAGAGCTGTTTGTGTGTGAAAAATGCAAAAAACTTCACTTTCACTGACAATATCATCGCTGTGATATGTTTTACTGTTTTGAAACACTAATATTTGTGTTCAGCGAAGTCTCCCGAGTAAAACAGTACCCCCATGTACAGGATTTAGGGTGTCATAGAAAGTTACAGGGTTAAGCACAGTGCTAGCAAATTAAATTATCTGGACTTTTGGCCTGGGTTGGCAGGCAGGTCCCTCAAATTGCAATCATTAAAATTACTTAATTAGGTAAAAATATTACATAAATATGCACGTAGAATTTTAATATATATACATATTTATATATTTGACGTCTACGTGTATATTTATGAAATTATTAATGTAATTTTGTATGTGGACATATGTATATTTCGTATTATTTTTATTTATTTATTTATACATAGATATATATATCATTACATTCTAAGTGTATTTTGATATAAATATATATATATCAATATCAAAATACTGTTAGAATAAAATTGAATATATATATATAATTTTTTTT
This sequence comes from Pelobates fuscus, assembly GCF_036172605.1. Taxonomy (NCBI): domain Eukaryota; kingdom Metazoa; phylum Chordata; class Amphibia; order Anura; family Pelobatidae; genus Pelobates; species Pelobates fuscus. Next base: position 122,259,470 of record NC_086322.1, on the reverse strand, counting down.
TAATTATTAAAAATTATTTTTATTTTTTGTTATTTATTTTTATTAACATATTATTTGTATTTTATAATAATATATATATACCATATATATAGCAATTATATATATTGTATATATTCGTGTGTAATTTAAATATAAGTGTATTTTTATATTAATATACGTATATATAAATATAAAAATACACTTAGTGTGACATTATATATATGATACATATACATATATTATATATATAGATATAATACATGTATATATATCATATATATATACACATATTATAATTTTTTTTACACTGATTGTTTTTTTTTTTAACTTTATTTCTGATTTTTCACTTGCAGGGAGACTGCCTGTCAGCACAGACAGTCCCCCTGCAGGCAGATACAAAGACCCCTATTGCGGTCATGTGATCGAGTGATCACATGGCCGTGGGGTCCTGATCTGCCGAGGGGGGACTGCCCGGGCAGACAGGCAGTCCCCCTGGACCGGGAGGAGAGCTGATCGCCGCCGTGGGACCGACGGCGATCAGGTAAGTAGCCCAAAACCGTTATGACGGTTCAGGACCGTCAGCGGTCCAAACGCACGTTTTACCGCTGACGGTCCTGAACCGTCAGCGGTCCTGAAGGGGTTAATAGCCACTGAATTCTTGCAAAAACATAATATTCAGGGATATCAGTTTTAATAGGTGGGTATGTTAGTATATCTATCACCTGTTAAAGGGACATTGTAGACACCTAAACCACTTCATCTCATTAAAATGGTCTGGTTGCACTGCACTTGTTCTCTTAACCCTGCAATGTAAAAAAATTTTACATTGCATGGTTAAGACACATTCTAGTGGCTGTCGCCCACTCAGTGCTTTCCTATGAGGAAGCAGTAAAACAAATGCGGTCCTAACATTAGGTTCCTCCATCATCATGACATTGCTGGAGGAGAAAACCGAGTGAACCGCCATAGACTTCAATGGGCAGGCAAATTTTAAAACCCACAGGGACTCTTTCTGGCCACAATAGTGATGGAAAAGTTGTTTCAAGGGGACTAACACCTGGACTGTGGCATGCCGGAGGGGGATCCATGGCAAAACTCCCATGGAAAATTACATAGTTGATGCAGTGTCTGGTTTTAATCCATAAAGGGCATAAATCACCTAACATTCCCAAATTGTTTGGAATAACGTGCTTTAAAGCATCAGGTATGATGTTGTATCAATCAGGTAGTGTAAGGGTTACGCCCGCTTCACAGTGACAGACCAAACTCCCCATTTAACGCACCGCAAACAACTGCAAACAGTCCATTTGCACAACCGCAAACTCCCCATTTGCACAAGGTTGGATACCAAGCTAGCCATGTCCCGTTCCTTGTCCTCACTGATGTCATTGAAGGTCTCTCTTCCTCCACCCAGGAAGCGGGAGATGGAAAAAGATGCTTGGTTGGTCCTCCTACTTCAAATTTGGGGCACTGCGCGTGCAATCTAATGTGCCACCAGATAGGAGAGGTGCGTTAAGTAGTACTATTCTTATCAGTTTAATCCCTGTTATGTCCCCTATCAGGGGATGTGTATGTAAGGCATCTATTTTAGGAAGCGGGAGATGGAAAAAGATGCTTGGTTGGTCCTCCTACATCAAATTTGGGGCACTGCGCGTGCAATCTAATGTGCCACCAGATAGGAGAGGTGCGTTAAGTAGTACTATTCTTATCAGTTTAATCCCTGTTACGTCCCCTATCAGGGGACGTGTATATAAGGCATCGATTTCAGGAAGCGGGAGATGGCAAAAGATGCTTGGTCGGTCCTCCTACTTCAAATTTGGGGCACTGCGCATGCAATCTAATGTGCCACCAGATAGGAGTGGTGTGTTAAGTAGTACTATTCCTATCAGTTTAATCCCTGTTACGTCCCCTATCAGGGGATGTGTATGTAAGGCATCTATTTTAGGAAGCGGGAGATGGAAAAAGATGCTTGGTCGGTCCTCCTACTTCAAATTTGGGGCACTGTGCGTGCAATCTAATGTGCCACCAGATAGGAGTGGTGTGTTAAGTAGTCCCCCTCATCAGGCCTTTTTTAGTCGAATGTATCGCCCACTGTCAGTCCCTTCGGGATCCATCCCTCATTCATCTTAATAAAGGTGAGGTAATCTAGACTTTTTTGACCTAGGCGACTTCTCTTCTCAGTGACAATACCTCCTGCTGCACTGAAGGTCCTTTCTGACAGGACACTTGAAGCGGGGCAGGCCAGAAGTTCTATCGCAAATTCGGATAGCTCAGGCCACAGGTCAAGCCTGCACACCCAGTAGTCAAGGGGTTCATTGCTCCTCAGAGTGTCGATATCTGCAGTTAAGGCGAGGTAATCTGCTACCTGTCGGTCGAGTCGTTCTCTGAGGGTGGACCCCGAAAGGCTGTGGCGATGCGTAGGACTTAAAAAGCTCTGCATGTCCTCCATCAACAACACGTCTGTAAAGCGTCCTGTCCTTGCCGGCGTGGTCGTTGCAGGAGGAGGATTACTTTCACCTCTTCCCCTGTTAGATTCCCGTTGTGCTGTGACATCACCCTTATACGCTGTGTAAATCATACTTTTTAATTGATTTTGGAACTGCTGCATCCTTTCCGACTTGCCGTAATTCGGAAACATTTCAGGCACTTTCTGCTTATACTAGGGGTCTAGTAGCGTGGACACCCAGTACAGGTTGTTCTCCTTCAGCCTTTTTATACCAGGGTCCCTCAACAGGCACGACAGCATGAAAGACCCCATTTGCACAAGGTTGGATGCCGAGCTACTCATGTCCTGTTCCTCGTTCTCAGTGATCTCTCTGAAGGTATGTTCTTCCCCCCAGCCACGTACAACACCACGGGTACCAGATAGGTGACAACGAGCACCCTGGGATGCCTATTGTGGTTGGTCTTCCTCCTCCTCCTCAAAGCCACATTCCTCCTCTGACTCCTCTTCCTCACAATCCTCTTCCAACGTTGCCGCCGGTCCAGCAAGCGATGCTGATAAGGCTGTTTCTGGTGGTGATGGTGACCACAACTCTTCCTCTTCACGCTCATCTACGGCCTGATCTTCGCAGGGCACGCTCCAGGAAGGAAACAAATGGTATGATGTCGCTGATGGTGCCTTCGGTGCGACTGACTAGGTTTGTCACCTACTCAAAAGGACGCATGAGCCTACAGGCATTGCGCATGAGCGTCCAGTAACCTGGCAAAAAAAATCCCAGCTCCGCAGAGGCTGTCCTTGCACCCCGGTCATACAAATACTCGTTAATGGCTTTTTCTTGTTGGAGCAGGCAGTCGGCCATTAGGAGTGTTGAATTCCAACATGTCGGGCTGTCGCAAATCAAGCGCCTCACTGGCATGTTGTTTCGCCACTGGATATCGGAAAAGTGCGCCATGGCCGTGTAGGAACGCCTGAAATGGCCACACACCTTCCTGGCCTGCTTAAGGACATTCTGTAAGCCTGGGTACTTATGCACAAAGCGTTGTACGATCAGATTACACATATGTGCCATGCACGGCACATGTGTCAACTTGTCCAAATGCAATGCCGCCAACAAATTTCTTCCGTTGTCACAAACCACTTTGTCGATCTCCAGTTGGTGCGGAGTCAGCCACTGATCCACCTGTGCGTTCAGGGCGGACAGGAGTGCCGGTCCGGTGTGACCCTGCTTTCAGGCAAGTCAACCCCAAGACTGCGTGACACTGCCATATCCGGGATGTGGAACAGTACCTGGGGACCTGGGGGGGTGCCGTTGATCTGGAGCAAGACGCAGGAGCAGAAGAGGACTCACCTGAGGTGGTTATGGAAGAGGATGGAGTAGGAGGAGTAGAGGAGGTGGCAGCAAGCCTGAATGCAAGTCATGGCGGTGCCACCAACTCCTCTGCAGAGCCACACATTCCATGCTTGGCAGCTGTCAGCAGGTTTACCCAATGCGCAGTGTAGGTGATATACCTGCCCTGACCATGCTTTGCAGACCAGGTATCAGTGGTCAGATGGACCCTTGCCCCAACACTGTGTGCCAGACATGCCATTACTTCCTTTTGCACAATCAAGTACAGGTTGGGGATTGTCTTTTGTGCAAAGACATTTTGGCCGGGTACCTTCCACTGCGGTGTCCCAATAGCTACAAATTTTTTGAATGCCTCAGACTCCACCAGCTTGTATGGTAAAAGCTGGCGGGCTAAGAGTTCAGTCAAGCCAGCTGTCAGACGCCGGGCAAGGGGGTGACTTTGTGACATTGGCTTCTTAAGCTCAAACATTTCCTTGACAGACACCTGACTGTGGGCAGATGAGCAGGAACTGCTCAAGACGAGAGACAGAGGGGCGGATGGTTGAGAGGGGGCAAGGAGGACAGCAGTGGTTAACGTGGCTTAAGATGCTGGACCAGGAGGAGGATGGCGGCTTTGAGTTTGTGTGCTGCTTGTACTCATGTGTTGATCCCATAAGCATTTGTGATGTGAGATCATGTGCCTTCGCAAAGCAGTTGTACCTAGGTGGGTGTTGGACTTCCCACGACTCAGTTTCTTTTGGCACAGGTTGCAAATGGCATCGCTGTTGTCAGAGGCAGACACACAAAAAAAATGCGACACTGCTGACCTCTGCAATGATGGCATTCTGGTGGTGGCAACAGCATGCGTTGATTGGCGTGCTGTCTGGCTGACCCCGGGTGCCGATGCATGCTGTCTGACTGTGCCACTAGCTCATTGCGACGACCTCCCCCTGCTTCCAACTCGTCTCCTCCTCCTCTCTGTCTCCCCATCTGAACTTTTCCCCTGTTCTACTTCTCTTCTAGCGGGCACCCACGTGACATCCACGGATGCATCGTCATCATCAACCGCTTCACTTGTATCTGACAACTCAGCAAAGGAAGCAGCAGTGGGTACAACATCATCATCATCACACCGTACGTGTGTAATGCTGCCTGACTGAGACATATCGCTGTTATCTACATCTGGCAATAATGGTTGCGCATCACTCATTTCTTCCAACTGATGTGTAAATAACTCCTCTGACATACCAAGTGAAGTGGCTGTGGTGCTAGTGTTGGTGGTGGTGGCAGGCGGGCGAGTGGTAACTTGAGAGGTGCCCGAAGCTAAGCTGGAGGAGGATGGTGCGTCGAGGTTCCGAGCGGAAGCTGTAGAAGATTGGGTGTCCTGTGTTAGCCAGTCAACTATGTCCTCAGAACTTTTCAAGTTCAGGGTACCTGGCCTCTGAACATTGGGCATTATTCTAGGGCCAAAGGGAATCGCAGCACCACGACCACAACGGCCTCTGCGGGGTGGCCTGCCTCTGCCTGTCATTTTTTTTTCGATTAGTGGTACTATGCGTGCAAGCTACTGTGACAACAGATATGAGTGGCACTGGTGTGACACTGTGCCCTGGCAGGCCCTGAAACGCACACTCATGAAGGAAACTGACTGCTATTATATTACAGTCCAAAAAGTTGTTTTTTTGTTAAACGCAAGCTATTGTGACACCAGATATGAGTGAGTGGTGGCACTGGGCAGGCCCTGAAACGCACACTCGTGAAGGAAACTGACTGCTATTATATTACAGTCCAAAAAGTTGTTTTTTTGTTAAACGCAAGCTATTGTGACACCAGATATGAGTGGTGGCGCTGGGCAAGTGGGCACAGTATACGCTGTGAGCCTGACACACACGCTGGCAGACAACTAACTGCTATTCAATCTATTACAGTCAAAATTGTTATTTTTTTTTTAAATGTACTCTACTGTTACACCAGATATGAGTTGCACTGGTGTGACACTGTGCCCTGGCAGGCCCTGAAACGCACACTCGTGAAGGAAACAGACTGCTATTATATTACAGTCCAAAAAGTTTAGTTTTTTTTAAATGCAAGCTATTGGGACACCAGATATGAGTGAGTGGTGGCACTGGGCAGACCCTGAAACGCACACTTGTGAAGGAAACTGACTGCTATTATATTACAGTCCAAAAAGTTTAGTTTTTTTAAAAATGCAAGCTATTGGGACACCAGATATGAGTGAGTGGTGGCACTGGGCAGGCCCTGAAACGCACACTCGTGAAGGAAACTGACTGCTATTATATTACAGTCCAAAAAGTTTAGTTTTTTTTTAAATGCAAGCTATTGGGACACCAGATATGAGTGAGTGGTGGCACTGGGCACGCCCTGAAACGCACACTCATGAAGGAAACTGACTACTATTATATTACAGTCCAAAAAGTTTAGTTTTTTAAATGCAAGCTATTGGGACACCAGTGAGCGAGTGGTGGCACTGGGCAAGTGGGCACAGTATACGCTGTGAGCCTGACACACACGCTGGCAGACAACTAGCTGCTATTCAATCTATTACAGTCAAAATTGTATTTTTTTTAAAAAAATTTACACTACTGTTACACCAGTTATGAGTTGCACTGGTGTGACACTGTGCCCTGGCAGGCCCTGAAACGCACACTCGTGAAGGAAACTGACTGCTATTATATTACAGTCCAAAACGTTTTTTTTTTGTTAAATGCAAGCTATTGTGACACCAGTGAGTGAGTGGTGGCACTGGGCAAGTGGGCACAGTATATGCTGTGAGCCTGACACATAGGCTGGCAGGCAGGCAACTGCAATTACATTACACAGAAAAAAAGAAAAAAGCAGACTGATGTTCTAGCACTAAAAATGGCTTTTTGGGGTGCTGTCCTTACAGCAGAGATCAGATGAGTCATTCAGGACTGTAGTGGACACAGAATACACTAGCCTAGCTATCAATTTCCCTATCAAATCAGCAGCAGCTACACTGTCTCTACTCTGACTAAGAATGCAGCTTCACAATGAATGTAAAATGGATGTTGTCCAGGAGGTGGGAGGGTCTGGGAGGGAGGGTCTGCTGCTCATTGGCTGGAATGTGTCTGCTGACTGTGAGGTACAGGGTAAAATTTTACTCAATGATGACGAATAGGGGGCGGACCGAACAGCGCATGTGTTCGCCGTCCGTGGCGAACGCGAACAAGCGATGTTCGCCGGGAACTATTCGCCAGCGAACAGTTTGGGACATCACTATTGACTATTAATGGAGCCTCATAATAAATGATGTTCACTCATTATATAATAAACATACTTGATTTATTATATTAAGACAATATTGTGATTGTATTGTTTAGAGTGTAGAATCAATAATGAGCTGGTAACAATCTTGTAAATTTCATATCACTTCATATTGCTGTATGAAATTCAATGGAAACTTTAATACAAAATATAGCAGAAGGAAGAAAAGTTTTAATTACCGTATATACTCGAGTATAAGCCGACCCGAATATAAGCCGAGGCCCCTAATTTTCCCCCAAAAAACTGGGAAAACTTATTGACTCGAGTATAAGACTAGGGTGGGAAATGCAGCGGCTACTGGTAAATTTCTAAATAAAATTAGATCCTAAAAAAATATATTAATTGAATATTTATTTACAGTGTGTGTATAATGAATGCAGTGTGTGTGTATAATGAATGCAGTGTGTGTGTATAATGAATGCAGTGTGTGTATGAATGCAGTGTGTGCGTATGAGTGCAGCGTGTGCGTATGAGTGCAGCGTGTGCGTATGAGTGCAGCGTGTGCGTATGAGTGCAGCGTGTGCGTATGAGTGCAGTGTGTGTAGTAGTGCAGTGTGTGTGTGTATGAATGCAGTGTGTGTGTATGAATGCACTGTGTGTATGAATGCACTGTGTGTGTATGAGTGCAGCGTGTGTATGAGTGCAGCGTGTGTATGAGTGCAGCGTGTGCGTATGAGTGCAGCGTGTGCGTATGAGTGCAGCGTGTGCGTATGAGTGCAGCGTGTGCGTATGAGTGCAGCGTGTGCGTATGAGTGCAGCGTGTGCGTATGAGTGCAGTGTGTGTAGTAGTGCAGTGTGTGTGTGTATGAATGCAGTGTGTGTGTGTATGAATGCACTGTGTGTGTATGAATGCACTGTGTGTGTATGAGTGCAGCGTGTGTATGAGTGCAGCGTGTGCGTATGAGTGCAGCGTGTGCGTATGAGTGCAGCGTGTGCGTATGAGTGCAGCGTGTGCGTATGAGTGCAGCGTGTGCGTATGAGTGCAGCGTGTGTAGTAGTGCAGTGTGTGTAGTAGTGCAGTGTGTATGAATGCAGTGTGTATGAATGCAGTGTGTATGAGTGCAGTGTGTATGAGTGCAGTGTGTATGAGTGCAGTGTGCATGAGTGCAGTGTGTATGAATGCAGTGTGTGTATGAGTGCAGTGTGTGTGTGTGTGTGTGTGTGTGTGTGTGTGTGTGTGTGTGTGTGTGTGTGTGTGTGTGTGTAAGAGCCTTGGTGGGGGGTGGTCAATTTTATTATTTTTAAAAAAAATATATTTTAATTTTTTTTATTTATTATTTCTTATTATTTAATTTAATTAACTTTTTTATTTTATTATTATTATTTTTTTTTTTTCGTCCCCCCTCCCTGCTTGATTCATGGCAGGGAGGGGGGCTCCTTCCCTGGTGGTCCAGCATTGGCAGTTCAGTGGGGGGAGAAGGGGGCTGTCAGAGCTGTACTTACCTTTCCTGCAGCTCCTGTCAGCTCTCTTCTCCTCCTCTGCGCCGTCCGTGCAGCTCTTCTGTCAGCAACCAGTGTAAATCTCTCTCGCGAGATTTACACTGGGAGCTGACCGAGGTGCTGAACGGACGGCGCGGAGGAGGAGGGAGCTGACAGGAGCTGCAGGAAAGGTAAGTACAGCACCCCTCTCCCCCCCAGTCTGTATTATGGCAATGCAAATTGCCATAATACAGACTATTGACTCGAGTATAAGCCGAGTTGGGGATTTTCAGCACAAAAAATGTGCTAAAAAACTCGGCTTATACTCGAGTATATACGGTATGTGCCTAAAATAGCTTTGTTAACAGACATAATTAGGGTATGGAAATCATTGAGATAAGATAATTCTGTGAACATCATATTAAAATCAGATTAAATACTGTTATTTATTTTAACTTTTTACACTCACATTACTGTTTTCTAATTACATTAAGTCCCACTTTTTAATATTGACAGCTAATTTAAAACTGTACAATATATAATTTCTCCATTATTTTTTCCCCTTTCTGTTCAAGATATAATGCAACTTGTTTGATTACTGCCCAGCTGAAGCAAGTCCTGCTTTATATATATTTTTATTTTTGTTCTTTAAAGCATACCTTTATTTGCCCTGTCATTTAATTGTATACACCTCACAGTGTATGCTGAAAAGTAATATGCAGGCTATGATAAGACAATGGCGTTATCAAAAACAAAGTGATATTTCATTGTAGGTTCATGAAATTACATTAGGGGTTGTCACACATGGCTTACACTGCAGTTCCACATAAGTGGATTATTTGCAATCCTTGTGACATGTCTCCTGTTGTGTTTACAATCTGCAGTATTTTCACAGAAAACTAATCACATGCCCACGTAATGAATGATTATTTGTGTTTTTTTTAAGTTGTAACAATTCACTTAGAACTGTAGAAAGGATATCACATAGCAGTTTCCTTGGAGAGCTTACAATTTATTAATTTGATAAGATAAGGCACAAGGAAGTACTGTACCTTCACAAAGGTCAAATTCATTACCTTTCCACCATGCTAGTATATCTGAGCTGAGCACCTTTCATAAGAAAAATGTGGCTTTGAGATTTTCCTATATTGAGCATCTTCATAAAAATGTTATATTAAAGATGCTTTTGGACATCTAATAACCCAAATAGCTGATTTTCCACAATCACAAAAAGCAAAAATCCTGATGACATATTTATCATATTGGTTCAAATGGGGAAAAAGTAACCAGTAGAGGAAAAACAGGAGGTGCACTAAAAAAATTAAAATCTGTATTTATATGTTTACAGATTATACATTTATTAAATATATAATATATAAATTGTAGATTTTTTTACTACTGCCAATGTTTTCCCTCTGTAGGTCACTGCTCACTTGGTCTGTCAATAAAATCAACATTTACTGACTGTCCTCAAATCATCAACCGTTTTTCCCCATCAACCCTCTCTTTTTTTTTTTTGCACCCTGGGTGGAATTCCAAATCCCAAAATAAGACATTTTAGTATTGCACAGTTCATTTGCTCTGTGATTTAGGTACATTTTGGCTAAGAGTTTGGGAATTTGACAGATCACCTGATTGGCCCACATTTGGATAACTAGCAGTTTGGACTGAAATGATTTACCAAGCCTTATAAAAAGCAGCAACACTCACTAAGTTATTCACTAATGTGAGAATTGTCAGGAATTTAATGTGAATTCAAAGTAAATTTTAAATTTAAGAATAACATACTGGAAGCATAACTGACTTGGAGCATTTTTCAATTTGAAATTTACTTTGAATTTGCTTTGTATTCCTGGCAATTATCCCTTTAGTAAATCACATCTCAACTTTAATATATCACAAGAGCTAACCTGTACCATGTTATGTATCTGTTTATTAGAAATTAATTTTGCATTTGATCCACTGAAGTGAGAATTCAACGTTTATTTAAATTCCTTTTCAACATTAATTCCAAAGTAGCCAAAATGAAAAAAAAAAGAAATCAAACTAAGCTATGAATTCACTTTGAATTCTCACTTCAGTGAATAATCCCGCAAGTCTTTTAATATGCGTTAGTGTAAATTTAAAATATAAATAACACACCCTCAATTTACAGGTAAAAGTGCTGTAATAATTCACTGTTCATAAGGCAGTTTATCTGTTCATATGTCCATCCTCCTAACATCTCCCACCTGGGTTTGGAAATTAAATCTCTACAATAAATCCGAGTTTCTTAATTCAATTCAATTCAACAAAGCAAATGTTTGCTGTGGTGTAAGCTGAGTCTCCTATGCAGAGTTGACATAGTCATTCAAAATGTAAGAATAGATACATTGAGTTAGGTTCATGAATTAATAATAGAGAAGATGGGCAAAAGGGAAGTGCACAATCAGACCATCTTTGTGGGTATCTGATTTCTGAGTTGTCCCCGTTCTCTCCCTTATTCTTTCCAGTGCTCTTCCCTCTAACTTTTGCAGGTCGCTGTGTTTCGTCAGAGGGGGCATGGCCACCTACAGATGGGGCTCCTCAGACTGAATGCAGCGATCCTAGAGTCCTGCAAACACAGGTAGGCAGTAGGAAGGGAAATTTTAAGAGGCACAGCAGATACCCCCTACAGGACAGGCGCATGTAGGCAGGTGCCTACTCTGACTTAAGACAAAATCTGTCTTCACTGGCATAGAGAAAACATTCAGAGAAGAGGCAACATGAAGCATGTTTCTATTTCTCCTCTTCATTTGCAATATTTGCTCAGGTTTTGCATTGTCTGAAATGGAATTTAATGTTATTTACTAAATCCTTAATATGAATTTTAAAGGAAACAGAGTATCTCATGAAAAAGCTTAAGATATGTAATTTTCTCTGCTATATTATATGCTGTATATTCCAGATAAGTGGCAATACCCATTTAAGTTGTTAGACCTCAAGAACTAGACATCTGAAGACTTTATATGAAACCAAGCCATCATCGCAGGCAGTTGAAATGCTGTAGGCCAATTTGCACAAAAAAACAAAGTTCTGATGTCACCATTTGATGTCTCATAATTTAAAAATAAATTATATTCTGCTTAACATTCTTCTCTCTCACAACATTTTGTAGATGATCAAAAACTGTATAGATGTAGGGTAAAAAGTACTACTATTTTTAAATTAGCACTTCTCAAGCACTAGTGTCATCAGAGGCTTTGTATGCAAAAATAAAGTCTTACTAAGTTTCAAACAAACATGATTCCATTGAAACACAGGAGACCAATTTTCCTAAAATAACTTTCTGATGTCACCAAACTTTGATGTCTATAATTTAAAAATGGATATACTTCCAGATTAATCTATAAAACATTCCAAGTGAAGTCCTTCACATCACCTTTTTCGTCACAATTAGACTGAATACAAAACTTTTTATTAAATTCCAAAAGAACACTATCACTTATCTCTAGAGTGACCAATCAGGGTTAGGGGAATATTTAGAAAGATTAGGGTTAGAAATCCATAAATGCAATCCATGCTGTTATAAATGCATATCATATCATAAACACATTCAAATTGCAAAAAATTAAGGGGGCACATTGTGTGGGCTCAACCACTTAGGGCCACCCCATGGGCATTTGTCAGCAGGGGTCTAGTTGGGCTTTGTGGCCTTTTAACACTGTGTCCAGGCCCCTTGCTTACTGGCAGCCCAGGAGTAGGTGACAGCTGGTCACTTCCTCCCAGAGAGACTGGAGCTGCATGGGGGGGGGGAGGAGGAAGAGAGGAGCGGGGCTGGGCCAGGAAAGTCCGATGGACAGAGGACAGTTCTGGAGGGGTGCAGACTGCAAGAGCCAGCACCTATCTCCCAACAGCCTCAGCCTACAGACTGCCAGACAACAGGGAAGCCACCCTATTATTATTATATTTATTTATTTTTTAATATTATTATTTTATTATTATTATTAATATTTTATTTTATTATTATATATTTTTTTTCTTCCCCCCTCCCTGCTTGATACATGGCCAGGGAGGGGGGCTCTCACTCCCTGGTGGTCCAGTGGCATTGGCAGTTCAGTGGAGGGGGGCTGGCAGAGAGCGCTTACCTCTCCTGCAGCTCCTGTCAGCTCCCTTCTCCTCCGCGCCGGTTTGGTCAGCTCCCCTGTCAGCTCACACTGTAAGTCTTGCGGCCACACTATGACCCCGCGGCTCTCGCAAGACTTACACTGGGAGCTGACAGAGGTGCTGACAGGACCGGCGCGGAGGCGAAGGGAGCTGACAGGAGCTGCAGGAGAAATAAGCGCTCACTGCCAGCCCCCACAGCCCCTTGTCTGTATTATGGCAATGTAAATTGCCATAATACAGACAATTGACTCAAGTATAAGCCGAGTTGGGGTTTTTCAGCACAAAAAATGTGCCGAAAAACTCGGCTTATACTCGAGTATATACGGTAAATTTTAATTTAAGATTTGAGTTTAGGAATTAAAGAGCTATCATTCTCTGATTGTACTTTTTGGGGAATAGGGTCAGTGCAGTTTGAGTCAATAAGGGTTATTCACAATCTTTTTCACGTCAGTTTTTTAAAGAACTTTTGAATTTCCAAAAATAACATAAAAGTTTGGGGATTTTTTGTTGGTGCACATTTTAATCCTTTGGATAATAATGATAGTTGATCATTGCTCAAAGAAAATCCTGATAAGTTAAAAATTCCTTCTGTGCTGATTGCTGTTGTCTGTGTGGTATCGCTAGATGTAGTGTTTCTGTGTTGTCTTCTATTTCTACATGTGGTCTTTTCTTTATAGGGATCTTAAGCTTGAGAACCTGTTTTGGGTAGGAATAGAGTAGAGTTGACGATGTCCACTTTGGTCTTGCCCTTGTCTAAAAAAATATTATACTGTCTTTGGTGAGAGCTTAGAGGGGTATGAGTATTAGCTTTGCAGAAACGAGGTGAATCTCTGGCTATGGTCTTACTAGAGGAAAAATGTTTTCTATCATGATTTCTAAAAAAATTCTTCTGATAATTGGGTTTGTACGGCCTCTAAAAAGAGGGATTGGTGGAACGTTCTCTATGGTCATTATGATAATTCTTTTTCGGCCAATTTTTTGGGGTGCACTTTTTGGTGATATTTACTAATTTTCTCATTTTTGTTTTGTAACTTTGTGTATATCTGTATGTCTGTCAGTGTCTGTGTATCTGTATGTTAGTGTGTATCTATGTGTCACTGTGTATGTATCTGTATGTCTGTCAATGTGTGTGTGTATTTGTATGTATCCGTGTATGTGTGTGTATCTGTATGTCTGTCAGTATGTGTGTATATCTATATTTTTATATGCAATTTTATACCTTTACTTGTAAAGTGAGGTACTAAAAACCTATCTGCGACCCGAAGAAGTTAGTCCTATTTAATTTTGGCCACTACATACTGCCAACTTGTGCAGATCTGATCTAGGTACTTACTCTATTAGTAAAATACTCACAAATTACTTTAGTCTGTAAAGCAAGTTCTGAATACAACTGTCATTATTTTCATTTTAATGCAGACTGCATTACAGGAGACATTGTTTCTCTTTTTTTTTCCTGATCTTTTTACGTTGACCAACAGGGTCAAAGGGCTGAGCTTATGACATGGAATCAATCCAACAAAGAGTTTAATACAGTGCATATTTTTTCTAAATAAGTTAAAATTAATTTGAATTCTTGATGATACTACAGTGCTATGTATAAACAAACGCATGTAGTATACCATTATTTATTATTTTTTATTCATATGCAATGACACCTTATTAAAATAGTACAATCAATGATTTGCGCCAATAATTTAAAAAAATATATTTATATATATTATTTGAGTCATATTTTAAGGGATGTGTTTCATACATGTTATGTACATGTTCTCCAAACTGTATCAGATTTTTTTTTTTAGAAACCTAAATCCCCGTTTATACAGAGTATAAGCACAGAACAACTCTAAGAGTTTGTAATGGTTAGATAACTCACAAACCATGATCCTTGCCTGACCTTGTGGGATCCTTATGTCTACTGTGCTAGCTTAGCTGTACTTTTGCTTTACTATTGTTTATACAATATATACTGAAAAGCGATATTGAGTTAAACACACAAAACAGATAAGATAATTACTATCACACAATACACAACTCAGTTAAATCATACACTAATCAACAACAACATTGAAATCATTGACAGGTGAAGTTTATTACATTGATTATGTCACTACAATGGCTTATGTGAAGGGGTGGTATATATTAGGCAGCAAGTGAACAGTCAGTCCTTGAATTTTATGTGTTGGAAACTAAAAATGGGCAAGCAAAAAGATCCGAGTGACTTTGACAAGGGCCAAATAGTGAATTCTAGACGACTAAAACAGAGCACCTCTGAATCGGCAAGTTTGTGTACATGAATGCAGAAGATACCATAATCTACATTGAAAAACCAAACCACATTACAACTGAGGCTACATGAAAGTTCGCTTTCTCAGCTTGAGAGATTTTTTTTAAGAAACAAAATGTTTCAAAATAATTTCAATATTATCTCAACTGTGTTTGAAACGAAGTTCACATTAATTAAAACACCCCCAGTTAAACATCAAAGCAAAACTGAATTATACCTTAGCCCAGTTTAATTTCTATAAAAATGCTGTTATGTTTCTAGACCCAGACTGATGATAAACTGTGACTCAAGCTTTATATTCTGTTTCAAAACAAAAATTTCTAAATCCCACGATCAAAACAAAATAAAAAATTACATAACAAATGCAGTTATTGATTATAGGAATATAGTACATGCATCTATACTGCAAATCAATTTCAGCTCATCACTCTGTATAATTCACTATGCAACTTTGTCCTTCAATGTGATTACAACACTCAGCAGTGTTATATATTGCAAACATACACTGACCAGCCACAACAATAAATCAACTGACTAACATTGTGTAGGTTCCACTTGTGCTGCTAAAACAGCTCTGATTCATTGAGGCATGGGTTCTACAAGACCTCTGAATGTGTCCTGTTGAATACGACACAAGACACCATATCCTGTGAGTCCGCATGTTGCAAAGTGAGGCGTCCATGGACTGGATTTATTGTCCCAGCAAATCCCATGTTCCTCAAACCCATTCTCAATTTATTTGCAGTGTGACAGGGTGCATTATGCTGCTGAAAGAGGCCATTGCCATAACATCATTGTAATGAAAGGGTGTACATTGTCTGCAACAATCTCTAGGTAGGTATCAAAGTAACATTCACCTTAATGCCAGGATTCAAGGGTTCACAGCAGAACAATGCCCAGAGTATAACACTTTCTCTGCCAGCCTGCCTTGTATCCCATAGTGCATCCTGCTGCCAAAAAAACCTTCTTCATTGCTCCATAGTCCAGTTATTATGCTCATGTACCCATTGAAGGTGCTTTTAGTGGTGGACATGGGTCATCATGGGTACTCTGGCTGGTCTGTGACCACGCAGGCCCATACACAGCAAACTGCAATGCACTGTGTTCTCACATCTTTCTATTAAGTCAGCATTGTTTTTCAGCTACAGTAGCTCTTCTGTGTCATTGGACCAGGCAGGCAAGCCTTTGCTCTCCACATGGGCACCCATGACTCTGATGTTGGTTCACTGGTTGTCCTTCCTTACACTACTTTTGATAGGTACTAATGACTGCATACCTCTAAATAGTATAGCCATCACTACTTCACCTTGTCAAAATCACTCAGATAGTTTTGCTTACCCAATTGTCCTACTTCCAACACATGAAATTCAAGAACTAACAGATCACTTGCTGTCTAAAATATCCCACCTATTGACAGATGCCACAATATCCAAACAGCATGCTTACTCCAGCCCTATACTTACTGCCTCTGTTCTACCTACAACATTTAATTCATCGTTCCCTAAAGAATTTGGTAAAAAATACTTTTCTCAGTTCCGCAGCAGTATTATACATTTAAAAAACAACAACGGGCAAAAACGGGCAGAATCTTAGCAATCCCGGCTAAATTAATGTGGCCAGCACCACACGGGACCCAAAAACAGGTCCAGGACCTTACCAGGAACGGAAAGACACCCGATTTGTACAGTTTCGCACTGCGAGCACAAGTTCTGACCATGCGGCCTACACTGAAGCGGAGCCCGAGGCCTGAGGGAGGCGGCCGATCCCCCGGCTTAGGACCTGCTCCCAAGCGCAACCTAACGACTGCCCTGCTGCCCCCCCCTCTGGACCGGCGGGGGATATCCCGGTCCTCGTGGGGGACGATTACCCCCCACACACAGCTCCAAAAAGCAACGACCCTCGAGACTAACCAGGACTACTAAGGGCCAATCAAGATGGCGGCCAAAGCACAATCAGCGCCAAAACGCTCCCTCACTAAGCCACCTGAAAACATTTGGGTATTCCTTGAACGGATCGGCAATCTATTGTGGACCAAACTCCAGATCAGAGGAAGGTCCCTCCACTCAGCAATGTGTGCACTGGCGACATGGATACGACCAGCGACCCGGCGTCAACTAGGCAGACACATACCCCCAGCCACTGGAGCGGTCTCCGGCCAGAAACAGAACCGGGGACCGAAGCGGCGAGTGCGGACGACATCTCCCTCCGAGACTAGCAGACGGTCCTACGACTACCGGAACGACACAACCGATCCCGCTCGACACACTCCCCACCCAGAGGAACCTGACCCTTCCGACCACCAAAGCGCAACCTGGCATATGCAGACCCGCACAGCAACTCGGGGAACGGCACAGCCTCACATCACCAAATCTGACCGGCTCCAACGTCCCTCGCAACACCCCATCGAGACCGTTTGGCCACAGCATATTGCCGAGCGGATTCTTGCTGCCGGGCGGCGGGCCGCAAGGACTGGCGTGGGCTGAGGGCCTAAGACGGACTAGCGGCAGGTGTCCCATACCTACCTGTTATTTCGCAGGGATACCTGCTGCTCCTACACACGAGATGGTCATGAGCACCACTGGACTGCCGAGGACTCAGTTTCCTTTTCTTTATCTTTTTCTTTTCTAAACCACTCACTGAGGTGCTCCTCACCCGACTACTCAGGTACCAGCCTTACTTGCCTCAGCAGAGTGTAGCAGGTACCTCTTAGCTTAACTCACCTGCATCTTAGGTTATTAAAGCCACATATGGCAATGTAGTCCATAAGCATAGCACATATTGTTTTACCTGCTAATTAGACCTCCTTGGACTCCCTATGCTCGACTCATTTCCTCTTTTACTATTATCTTGATAAGATATCTAACACTGTCTTTCCTATGGCGCATATAGGAGTTTCCAGGACCTTATTTGGCCTAAAGCTGTTTCTTTTCGTGCAACAACTTGTAAATTAGCAGTACACTACACTGAATAGGACCCTACATGCAATATAAGTACACGTTGTTTATGTTTTAATTCACTGATCGACACTCATAACATTTAACCTAATGTCTAACCACTGTTTCTTTAAACTGTGAGCTTCTTGTCTACACATGTGTAACCAACTGTATGACCTCTAATATTTTAGCATGTTCCAACCGGATCTTATGATCCATAGCCTGTATTTTCTAACTAAAGTTTTAACGACAAAAATTTAAAAATTGAGGCATCGCAATTCAGGAAATGTAATTTAATCTTGCTGTACTGACTCTATACTGTAATTCATTTGAACGTTTCCCCCAATTTCTCTTATGTACCCCATCTTATTTGCCTCTAATAAAAGAAAGATTGCCAAAAAAACAACAACAGCAACAACAACAGATCTTTCTACCATTTAAAAATACATAAAGAGATTTGCCTATTTTGTAAAAAATATTTTTTACAATATCGTGATATTAATAAAGAAACCCTCCTACCCCTCCTCGCAATAAAAAAACCGAAAGGTTACAGGTACACATGGATTTCATTACTGGTCTGTGTACTTGTTGAGATTTTAGTCACATTGCAGGATAATATAGAATAATGACTTGCATACTATGTTGAGTTTACATAAATCAGAATTGACAACAGATGCATATACTACATCTGAAGTGTCAGTGACTGGCATTAACATTTGTTGTACAATCTGCTTCATTGCCACACGATTTAAATAGGATTTGTTTCTGAACAAAGCACCTGTTTTTTACAACTGTTTATCAATTTGATGTCCATATAGGAGGTCCAGTTCTAAACATCTATTCTTGTAGACATTAACTTTTGCTACTTTGTTCCAGAGAACATTGAAAAAAGTTTGTTAATTTTTAAAATAAATAAATAGATTATTGAATTATCTGCATTCAAAAGCTCCAAAGGCATTGTTATATGGGAAGGACTGTCACTTCATATTCACTTAATATTGTCTTTACTGGTCCCTATTTTTAACCAATATGTGTTTTCTTGAGGTCTGAAAAATACAATTGAATGCAGAAATCCATAAAGTGGCATTTACCTCTAATCAGTAATTAAACAGCTCCATCTTGACTCCCTTTCATTATTGTTATACAAAAGCCTTTGTACCCTTGCACTCAAGTCTGCGTGAAGAAAATTGGTGTGGTGCTATGCACAAATGGCTGTAATATTCCATAAATGCCTAGCTTAATGGCTAGATCATTTTGCACTGCATATTCTGAATTGCACTAGCTCATTTTAATATATATATGGATTGGAAAGAAATAATAAGAGATGTTATAATTAGCAGGGTGACCAGATCCACAATGTGTTCTGGGACACATATCATACATACAATATTGATGGGCAGCACATGAAAAGGGTAACCCTTTAGTATGTAGAATTCAGAAGAAAATGTATAAGATTAAGCAAATAGGCAACGAAGAATGCTGTAGAATATGCATTATACATTGTCATCATGCATTTTCATAAATATGACATTATTATATGTGTCCCTGTAAACATGGTGGATCTGATCACCTTGATAAAGACTGATTGTTATCATGTTAATAAAAAAATAGGGAGCACAAGTCATTTTAAGTTAAACAAAATGAGAGAAAAAAGTGGGCAAATAAATGTTTTTTTTCAGAGCGATCACATGCCCTTGGGGTCCTATTTTGCAGAAGGGCGGCTGTCTGGATAGTCCCCACAATGGAGAAGAACACCGATTGCCGGTAGGGGAGCGGCGGCGATTGGGTAAGTAAATAAATGCATTTATTTTTATTATTATTTTATTCTTCACTGAGTGCCTCCACCCCTCGAGGCACTCAGCACACAGGCAGAGCATCGGAAGCTCTGCCTCACTGCCGGGAGCCACGTGGGGCAACCTGGAAGTGACTGCTCCGCGGTAGCGATCAACCGACGGCCCAGTAGTCAGGGGGTATTGCAGGATGCCTCAACATCGAGGTATCGCTGCAATACCATTAGTGCAGTTGGAAGCTGTGATGTATTACCAAATTAATATATATATATATATATATATTACACAAGGTTCGTTACAAGGTACAAGGTACATTACAAGGTATTTATTAGAAGGCAACAACACAATACTATAAATTTATCACAAACACACAGCCCAGACCCAAGCAGCAACAACCCATTTTAATCTATGTCTCTCTTTTTCTCTCCCTCTCTCCCTCTTTATATATTTCTATATATATAGTAATCCCCTTCCCCACACGTTGGAACTCACCCACGGTTAGGCCTTCACATCTAGTAATGGCTTACTGCTGCAAGTTCAACATCACATCCACCAAGGAAGAAAAGGAAGCAACAGACTGATTTCCTGCCTGGCAATATCTTATATACCCTTAGTTGAGATGATGTGTTTTACATCACATCCTGGTCATGCATCACTTCCTTTAGCAATTGTGGGAGGGAAGGAAAGATTCTTAGCCCTCCTACCTAGATCTGTTTCTTTGTTTAGGGAGATCCTGAAAGGAAGACAAATTACCATGCAAGGAAGACAAGTTACCACAGAAGCAATAATGATCGCTTCCATCGCTCAAATGTGCCACGGACGTATCAGGTACGCCGAGGTCGTTAACGGCCAGTTTTTGTTGGATGTACCTGATACATCCTTGGTCACTAAGGGGTTGGTCAAGCCTTTATCTGCTTGAGGAAGGCTCATGTATTGAACTGAAATGTTTCTGTAACTGTTCCTGAAATAAACTTCTGCTATTTTAGATACTACACTCTGTGCCCAGGCCCTCTTTACAAATCGACTTGTTGTGAACTTGCCCATCCCTTCGTGGTGCACCTAGGTCCTCATTAGAAAATGTGTGCACTTCCATTTTGGTTTATAAAAATTAGGATTAACAGAACAGGTTATCTTCTGCTCAACGTTTGCGTGAATACCACTGTGCCACAATTTCAAAAAAAATATTTGTAATTTGTCCAAACAACTAACAAAAAAAAAGAAAATTGGTGATTCCAATTAGTGGCAGTGTTCCAAGTATGTGACAATGGCTAGCAGTATACACACTTGATCTGTGAATATAATAAACATTTACTGGCTGTCCTCTTACCATCAATCATCTTTTTTCCAACTCTTGATTGGACAGGAGATACAGCCCACATTATATTAGGTAGCAAGTGAACAGTCAGTTCTTGAATTTCATGTGTTAGGAGCAGAAAAAATGGCAAGTAAAGGGATCTGAGTGACTTTGACAAGGGCTACATAGTGATGGACTGAGTCAGAGCAGCAAGTCTTGTGGGGTGTTTCAGTTATGCAGTGGTTAGCAACTACCAAAAGTAGTGCAACGAAGGACAACAGATGAATCGACATTAGGTTCTAGGTTGCCCAGGCTCACTGATAAACGAAGGCTAGTCCACCTGGTCCAATCACACAGAAGAGTTACTGCAGCTAAATTGCTGAAACACCTAATGCTGACAATGATAAAAAGTTGTCAGAAGACACAATGCATCACAGTTTGCTGCACAGTCACATACCAGTCAGAGTGCCCATAACGACCACTGTCAGCACCATCAATGGCGATGTGAGCATCAGAACTGGACCATGCAGCAATGGAAGAAGGTTGCCTGGTCTGATAAATCACTTTTTCTTTTATATCAGGTGAATAGTTGGGTGCATGTGTGTAATTTACCTGGGGAAGAGATGTCAGCAGGATGCACTATGGGAAGAAGGCAGGCTGGCTGAGGCAATGGTATCCTCTGGGCAATGTTATGCTGGGAAATCATGGGTCCTGGCATTCATATGGATGTTACTTTGACATGTACCACCTACCTGGAAATTGTTGCAGACCACATACATCCCTTCTAAGCAATGATGTTCCCTGATGGCAATGGCCTCTTTCAGCAGGATAATGCACCCTGTCACACTGTAGAAATTATTCAAAAATGATTTTAGGAGCATGACAAAGAGTGTGTGGCCTTGGCTTCCAAACTCCTTAGATCTCAATCCCATTGGAATGCTCAGGTAACAACAAATCTGATCAATGGAGACTTCACTACACAACTTGCAGGACTTAACCCCTTAAGACCGCAGGACGTACCATGCCGTCCTTAATTGTCCGGCTCTAAACGCCGCAGGACGGCATGGTACGTCCTGGGCGGTCTTACCCCCCACGTGGCCGGCGGCACATGGCGGCTGCATATCGCGGTCGAGGGGCATGCCTGGTCCCCCAGGCAGCCCCCCTGTGCCTGGGGACCGCGGTCTGCAGCTTCCAATCGCAGTGACAGGCTGTCACTACGATCGGTATTTACCATGTGTCAGACGATTTTAAAATCGGCTGACACATGGAGCCGGCCGCATTTTCACTCTGCAGATCACGGTCGGGGGACATGCCTGGCCCCCCAGGTAGTCCCCCTGCGGTCAGTGACCGCGATCTGCAGAGTATGATCGCAGGGAGAGGCTGTCTCTGCGATCTGAATGCAGAGACAGCCTCTCCCTGCGATCTGATCACAGTGACAGCCTGTCACTGCGATCAGAGGTTACTATGTTTCAGCCTATTGGCTGACCCATAGTAACTGCAGGCAGGATCCCCCTGCAGATCGCGGTGGGGGGCATGCCTGGCCACCCAGGCACTCCCCCTGTGGCCAATTACCGCGATCTGCAGGAGGTGATCACAGTGACAGGCAGTCACTGTGATCACTGATCCTGTGTGTCAGCCAGTGATGTAAAATCACTGGCTGACACTGTCTCTGCCCCTCTCCTCCCCTTTTAACCCATTAATGTTAAAAAATAAGATATTACAGTTAAAAATAAAATATACTTAGATCATTTATATATATATATATATATATATATATATACACACACACACACATTTACACATACACTAAGTGTATTTTAATATTTATATATATATATAATTATAGAAAAAAGGGGAAAAACCTTGCACTCCTACTTACAATATTAATGACCCGGTGCTCGATTGCACTATTCAATATGTGTAAAGGATAATCAGCACTCCCAGGTTTTGTAGAAAAACAAACTTCTATTTATTCCGAAATGTCAACGTTTCAGTTCCTCTAGGGAACTTTCATCAGGACAGCAAGCAACAAACAAATGATGCACAAACTGAGTTTAAATAAGAACAACAATCAAAATAAACTTACAGATCAGCTGTGTATGGGGGCCGGCCATTCCAATCAACGGACACATGGGCAAACACCATCTGAAGTCCATGTCTCATTGCGCGATGTGTACTTCCGTATGTGGGAAAGAACATATCCTTAAGAAGTACTCAGGACATATTTTAAAATATTTTCGGTACATAGATGATATTTTAATCCTATGGAAAGGCGGTCCAGAAGATGCAACAAGATTTGTTGAAGACATCAATGGTTTGGATTCAACTATCAGAGTGACATCAAACATTAATAGTGAGAAAATCCAATTCCTGGATCTAGAGATCATGCTCGACCAGGGAATAATTGAATATCAATTATATACAAAACCAACGGACCGAAACACATTACTTCATTACGAGAGTGCTCATCCCAAG
The DNA here is from genome assembly GCF_036172605.1 of Pelobates fuscus. NCBI lineage: Eukaryota > Metazoa > Chordata > Amphibia > Anura > Pelobatidae > Pelobates > Pelobates fuscus. Next base: position 122,236,095 of record NC_086322.1, on the reverse strand, counting down.
CATGTGAGGGACTCTTTGCCATATTCACAATTTTTGAGAGTTATCAGGAACAACTCCAAAGTGGCCCAGTGTGAAATACAGCTACAACAAATGTACAACAAATTCATGGTCAGGGGCTACACACGGAAAGTTTTGGATAGAGCACTCAAGAAAGTGAGGGACCACACAGCAGGGAAAGAGAAGCAACCGCGTGAGAGTAAATCTAGGATTCCTTTCCCGATGACTTATAATACTTCTACCACTCGATTTTGCCAAACAGTGACCAAGAATTGGCACATCATGGAAAGTGACCCTAGTCTTCCTGATAGCCTTCGAAAGAAACCGATGTTTTCTTACAAAAACAGCAGGAGTCTGAGAGACCTTCTGGTCCACACAGATCCGACTCAAAGTTATATGCCGACCAACAAGAATATCGTGAATAATGGATGTGTGAGGTGTTTGGGGTGTGTCACTTGTGGACACCTCATTCCCTGTAAAAGTTTTAATCATCCACACACAGGCCAGCTGTTTAAAATTCAACACAGGATAAGCTGCCGAACTGAGTTCGTTATATACAAATTATCATGCCCATGTGGGCTGAACTATGTTTGCAAGACTGAAACTGCCCTATGTGAACGAATAAGGGGCCATAGGTCGAGCATTCGGCTTGCCTACAGGGATAATAAGTCGGACAAACCAGTGGCACGCCACTTCCTAGAGGAAGGTCATCCTTTAACATCATTGAAATGTGTCGCGATTGACCATCTTCCCCTTTCAAGAAGAGGAGGCAACAGACGGGAGAAATTGTTGCAGAAGGAAACATGGTGGATTAAAAAATTGGGAACGCTTGCTCCTGCTGGACTTAATGAAAAATTATCATACATTTCTTTTCTTTAAATATTAAGTATCAGATTGGAGGAATTTATATGAATATATATGAATTTCTTCATTAATATTATTCTTTAGTCCAGGTGCCGGACTTTTAAGCTTATATTACTATATAACTAAGTTTTTAATAATTTTGAGTGTACAACATACATATACATCTTTTTGTCACTATAGACTTTTAGACAGATGCTGACCTATCTATATTTCAATTGGGGTATATTGTTGCCCTTTTCCCCTCATCCTCTCATTTGATTTCGTACTATATCATTATTTGGACTGATAGGGATGGAGATTATGGTTATTATAGACATTCTCCACTATACCAGACAATTAGATGATGAATATTACAGCACTTATAGCACTGACTTTTGGTCAATATTGTTAGCACATGTTATAGCACCAGTAGTCTATCATAGACATATTTGTCACTGTTTAAATTTAATTCACATTTATTCACTTAGTTTCTTTTTCTCTCCAGCTATACCAAGGACAGGTTGTCCGGTATTACACTCTTTTTTCCTGATCGTATAATGTATCCTAGGCACACCAGGGTACTCTTATAGGAACACCCCTGCCCATAGAGAGGTCAGGCTTTACCTTGTGCCCAGCAGATTTTTCGGTGTTACAGTCTCGATAATACACAGTTCTCACGAAATAGATTAGTCATGTTGGTTTTATTATGTATATGGTACCACAACACTTAGCCAGAGATGGGAGAAGGGCTTAGGGCTGTTATGTATCCCTGTTTTTATGAAGCGATTAGGTATTTGGTCGGGCAACAGGCTATATTTCTGATCCGTTCCGGGAATTAACACTATATCGGAATTCTATGTCTCATGCACATGCGCTCGAATCTCCGTAGTTACAAGTAACGCTGGCGCTTGGGGAATAAGCCAATGAGTGAAAGGCAGGCGCTTTGCGTCATAATCACCTTGGCAACCAGCCCACATACGGAAGTACACAGCGCACAATGAGACATGGACTTCAGATGGTGTTTGCCCATGTGTCCGTTGATTGGAATGGCCGGCCCCCATACACAGCTGATCTGTAAGTTTATTTTGATTGTTGTTCTTATTTAACCCCTTAAATCCGGAGGACGTACTATTACGCCCTGCAGGAACCGGCTCTAAACGCCGGCGGGCGTAATAGTACGTCCTCGCCATAATGGCCGCCCACGTGGCCGGCGCTAATCGCCCGCTGCAGATCGCGGTCGGGGGGGATGCCTGGCCCCCCAGGCAACCCCCCCTGTGGCCGGTGACCGCGATCTGCAGTCTCTGATCGCAGTGACAGGCTGTCACTGCGACCAGTATTCAGCATGTGTCAGCCGATTTCAAATCGGCTGACACATGCGGCCGGCGGCTTTCCCCTTCTGCAGATCGCGGTCGGGGGACTTACCTGGCCCCCCAGGCAGTCCCCCTGGGGTCAGTGACCGCGATCTGCTAAGTCTGATCGCAGTGACAGGCTGTCACTGCGATCTCAAAGCACTCTGATCGCAGTGACAGCCTGTCACTGCGATCAGTGTTACATGTGTCAGCCTATTGGCTGACACATGTAACTGGCACAGTGATCCCCCTGCAGATTGGAAGGGGGGAGTGCTTGTACCACCCAGGCACTCCCCCTTGTGGTCAATTACCCAATCTGCAGGAGGTGATCACAGTGACAGGCAGTCACTGTGATCACTGATCCTGTGTGTCAGCCAGTGATGTGAAATCACTGGCTGACACTGTCATTGCCCCCTGTCCTGTAATACAAATAAAATATTAGTTAAAAAAAGAAAAAACAAAAATTACAGTTACAAATAAAATATACTTAGATCATATATATTATATATATATATGATCTAAGTATATATATATATATACACATACACACACACACACACACACACTCATTTACACATACACGACGTGTATTTAAATATTAATATATATATATATATTAATATCAAATTACACGTAGACTGATACTGATTAAATATATATATAATTATTGTTATATATATATATATATATTTAAATGGAAAGAGTGCACTCAAAGGTCTTCTTATGGATATAAACGATTTATTGTGCCAAATTTCAAAAGACATACAAGTCGACGTTTCAGTCCTCGTGGGACTTTTTTCAAGACAATGAAAGGCGGAAAAACAGTGATTTAAATATACATTGCAGGTGATTTGTTTGGAGAGTAGGTTATATGAAAGAGAGGCTGTGCAAACGTGAAAGTGATTATTCAACTTTGAAAATAGGGATTAACCCCTTGAGTGCCTAAATAAAAAAGGCCTGCCGGTGATAGTGGTTACGGCCAAATATCTAATAATCTGCGCTCGCAGACATATATTAAAATTCAAGGATAAGAAATAAGAAATATCGAAGCCGCCTTGGAGTGACTAAGTGTTTAAGATTCTATTTGAATATTTTAACAAATTTGTTAAATTGAGTTAAACAGTATTTTACGTTTGCTACATTTTTAAACATTTTTAAACTTGCTACATTATATCCTTGAATTTTAATATATGTCTGCGAGCGCAGATTATTAGATATTTGGCCGTAACCACTATCACCGGCAGGCCTTTTTTATTTAGGCACTCAAGGGGTTAATCCCTATTTTCAAAGTTGAATAATCACTTTCACGTTTGCACAGCCTCTCTTTCATATAACCTACTCTCCAAACAAATCACCTGCAATGTATATTTAAATCACTGTTTTTCCGCCTTTCATTGTCTTGAAAAAAGTCCCACGAGGACTGAAACGTCGACTTGTATGTCTTTTGAAATTTGGCACAATAAATCGTTTATATCCATAAGAAGACCTTTGAGTGCACTCTTTCCATTTGAATATATTGAAGGCTGAGGCAGCACCGAGGCAAGCACAAGACCGGTACATTGAGTGCGGGACATTTGCAGTTTGTATTGATTACGGAGAGCCCGTCAAGCCAGGGCTCAATCCACGCACCAGACCCAGGAGAGTTACATCATTTTCAAGGATTTGATCTATGGAGGAATTCCTGACTAGAGCCGGAGCGTATGCAGACCACGCAGAGGTATTGCAATACACAGAAGCAGAAGCTGCAGCTATTCTGTGGCCGCAAACGGACTCGGACCTACCAGTATCTACTGAACCTCGGGACGTCATCAGAAATCTGCTTAAACTTAAACAAAGACAAATTGATCTCGAACTACATGCCACCTACTTATCCGACTATTACCGCATGAAAAAAATCCCTAGAGGTTTTCGGATTAAAAACGTTCCAACTATTGGAAGAAACAACCCTGAAGTGTGTCGGAAGTGGATTGGTATACTAAACAAGTGTTCCTTGGACCTGATGCTGGTGGTGATCGAGGAGGTAGGTCGTGAATTAAAAATCACTAAATTTAAAATTTCAAATTATGAAGTATTGCATACAACTACAATTACAGCACCCAACTGTGATACATTGATTCAGAAACTAACAGAAGATCTGAAACAATATAAAAACGATTTGGTCAGGTTCAAAAGAGAAAAACTTACCAAAGTACAAGCTGATTACTCAGAGCACAGAGTATACAGGTGGCTGTCAGGAGATAACACCAGACCCGCATATAGAACCTACAAGCCCAGAATTAGAAAACCAATTGCATCTACTGTCGACTTTACCTCGGGAGAGTCGGCTTCTGACTCTGATTATAAGGATTCGCAAAGAGAGGGGGCTTACTCTAATACCACAGCATCATATAATACGTCTTTTTTAGAACCGGGACTTGGCCTGGTGAGAGAAACCACAAGTGGGAACCACCAAGGCACAGAGCGCCCCCCAAACATCAAAACTACACCAGGAGGGGACAGAAAGGGAAAAGGCACTGGACACAGGGGACGACCGCCAAGGAGACGCTAGTTAACCCTATCATCAATTTATCCACTAGGAACCTTACCACTACAGAAATTATGCTTCTTAATAAAGGACTTTCATTTGTTCCGACTGCTAATATTAATAAATTCCAATGGGAAATTGAGCAATTTCAATTTAATAGAAAACTCTGTTTAGCAGATTTCTTCAAGAGCTCTAATCAACAACATCAAAGTGAGGAGAACAGTGAAAAGTTCAAAATGAGAAGCACCTTTGACCCCTCCAACCTAAACCCTACATTAAAAACGTTCTCACAAATGTTAAAATTTGATACTATGAAGGTTATAACCACCCGGAACCAAAGACGTCCGAATTTATCTAAAGATGAAAGAGAAGCCTTAAACAGCCTGGCTAAAGATATGTCCATTACCATACGTCCAGCGGACAAGGGAGGCGCAATAGTCGTCCAACAATATGACGACTATAAGGAGGAAATCCTTAAACAATTAAAGGATACCAGAGTCTATGAATACACGCAAATAGACCCCACCTATGAATTCAGTAAAGTTGTCCAACAGACACTGCAAAGGGGCTTAGAAGCAGGCTTCCTCACCACCACGGAATATGAGTACTTATTTGAAACCCACCCTCGGTGCCCGATCATATACACAGTACCCAAGGTTCATAAAAACCTGGAGCGCCCACCAGGACGACCGATTGTATCGGCGATCGGGGGATTATTAGAACCCATAGGGAAATGGTTAGACGCAAAATTCAAAAAACCGGTAATGTCACTACCTACCTATGTCAAAGACTCGGCGCAAGTCATAGCAGCCTTAAACTCTATAGAACTCCCCCCACACGGAGTCTACTTAGCAGCCATCGACGTAAGCAGTCTATACACCATAATTCCCCATGAGGAGGGAATCCAGGCGATGCGCCAAGTACTAACACAGTACCAAGAACGTATAGAGCCCCCGATTGAATATATACTTGAATTATTGGAACTATGCCTCACACTTAATTATTTTCGATTTGAAAAAGCATTCTATATACAAATATCCGGAACATCGATGGGTGCCCCTATGGCACCCATGTATGCCAATGCATACATGCATGCATATGAACAGGTACACATTCTTCAAAAATATGGTCATCATATCCTGAAATACCTGAGATACATCGACGACGTGCTCATCATATGGACAGGTGAAGAACAAAGTCTCCATGATATGATAGGGTCATTGAATCAACTGGATTCACCAGTAAGACTTACCCATCAAATTAACAACCAACAAATTGACTTCTTGGACCTTCGAATTTTCATAGAAAATAACAAGCTGGGGTATACTTTATTTGCCAAGGAAACTGACCGCAATACGTTACTACACGCCAGCAGTCACCATCCACCCAACCTTATAAAATCTTTACCGGTATCTCAATTTATGAGAATACTGAGGAACAACTCTGATTCTACAAAAGCAGCAAACCAGGTACAAGAAATGTTTGAAAAATTTTCACAACGTGGATACCCAAGACAATTGCTGGAGTGTGCATATTCAAAAGCACTCAAAAATTACACAGACGGCCCTAAAATTAAAAACAACCAAAATAGAATGATTTTCCCTCAAACGTTCCATTCATTATCGGGAGAGATGTCCCAGAAAGTAAGACACAACTGGGAGGTTCTTAAAAAAGACAAAACACTACCGACGATATTCCAAAATACCCCTATGATTAGTTATAGGAGAAACAGGAACCTGAGAGATTATCTGGTTCATACGGATATATCCATAGCGCATCAGTCTGTTCAAAGCCCAGGTTGTTATCGTTGTCTGAAGTGCATGGCTTGCAATAGTATGACCCCGGGCAAAGCGTTTTACCACCCTCGCTCAGGTAAAGAATACAAGATACGGCAAAGGATCACGTGCACCACTACACATGTAGTATATCGCATCACCTGCCCATGTGGACACAGATCCACTATCAGGACTGCGTTATCTAGCGGCATAGCATCCACCCCCATAGCCAAACATTTCCTGGAAATGGGGCACACACTGCCCACATTGAAATTTATGGGCATTGAACATGTTCCGGCCCCGAACAGGGGGGGTGACAGAGATGTCCTACTTCTTCAAAGAGAAGCCTTCTGGATTTTTACATTGGGAACTTTGTCCCCGGGGGGACTTAATGAAATCAATCCACTCAGCTGCTTCATCCCGAAAAGATAAAGAAGATAATAGTAATTGATATATCTGTACTAAAGGTCATAGAAAAATCATAACTGGTGATTAATTCATGAGACTTTTCCCCACTACATATTATTCATATAGTATTCATATATTATTTTTATTTAGCTAGAATATGTTGGCTGATGGTTGCTCCTGTTATACTCTATAGACTGTATGGCCGTTAATTTGTAATATAATCTAGTACATACATAGCACCCCAGTGGGGTATTTAAATATACTTTGAAGTTCTGTTACAATGTATCTATTGACACTGGGAATTCCAATCTATACGCAGCCACCTTATGTTAGTGTTTAAAAAATGTAGCATGTTTAAAAATGTAGCAAGTTTAAAAATGTTTAAAAATGTAGCAAACGTAAAATACTGTTTAACTCAATTTAACAAATTTGTTAAAATATTCAAATAGAATCTTAAACACTTAGTCACTCCAAGGCGGCTTCGATATTTCTTATTTCTTATCCTTGAATTTTAATATATGTCTGCGAGCGCAGATTATTAGATATTTGGCCGTAACCACTATCACCGGCAGGCCTTTTTTATTTAGGCACTCAAGGGGTTAATCCCTATTTTCAAAGTTGAATAATCACTTTCACGTTTGCACAGCCTCTCTTTCATATAACCTACTCTCCAAACAAATCACCTGCAATGTATATTTAAATCACTGTTTTTCCGCCTTTCATTGTCTTGAAAAAAGTCCCACGAGGACTGAAACGTCGACTTGTATGTCTTTTGAAATTTGGCACAATAAATCGTTTATATCCATAAGAAGACCTTTGAGTGCACTCTTTCCATTTGAATATATTGAAGGCTGAGGCAGCACCGAGGCAAGCACAAGACCGGTACATTGAGTGCGGGACATTTGCAGTTTGTATATATATATTTATATATAATATAAAAAATATATATATGTAAATACGTAAAAAAATAAAATTAGAAAAATATTTAAAAATAAATAATTAAAAAATATATAGATGTGTTATTTCGTTCTAACTGTATTGTGATATTAATATATATATTTATATCAAAATATACGTAGAACAAAATAATATATATATCATAATATATATATCTATATACATAAATATATACGTATATATCACTATATATATACCTATATAAAAATACAAATATTTAAAAAAAATTATATATATATATACGTATATATACACATATGTATATATATACATATATTAATTCTACACATATATTTATGTAATAATTTTACATAATTAGGTATCCTAATTAATTACAATTAGCGGGACCTGCCTGACCACCCATGCCGAAAGTATAGGGAATTTAATTTGCTAGCACTATATTTAACCCTATAACTTTCCAAGACACCATAAAACCTGTACATGGGGGGTACTGTTTTACTCGGGAGACTTTGCTGAACACAGATATTAGTGTTTCAAAACAGTAAAATGTATTACAACGATGATATCGCCAGTAAAAGTGACGTTTTCTGCATTTTTCACGCACAAACAGCACTTATACGGACGATATTATTGCTGCAATACTTTTTACTGTTTTGAAATACAAATATTTGTGTTGAGCGAAGTCTCCCGAGTACAACAGTACCCCACATGTACAGGTTTTATGGTGTTTTCAAAAGTTACAGCGTCAAATATAAGGCTTGTGTTTCATTTTTTTCACATTAAAATTCGCCAGATTGCTTACGTTGCCTTTGTGACCCTATGGTAGCCCAAGAATGAAAATTACCCCTATGATGGCATACCATTTGCAATAGTAGACAACCCAAGGTATTGCAAATGGGGTTTGTCCAGACTTTTTAAGTAGCCACTTAGTCACAAACACTGGCCAAAATTTGCGTTTTTTGCATTTTTCACACACAAACAAATACTAACGCTAACTTTGGCCAGTGTTTGTGACCAAATGGCTACTAAAAAAGACTGGACATACCCCATTTGCAATACCTTGGGTTGTCTACTATTGCAAATGGTATGCCATTATGGGTGTAAATTTAATTCCTGGGCTACTATACAGTCCCAAAGGCAACGTAACCAATCTGGCGAATTTCAATTTCAAATGTAACACGCTATATTTGACCCTGTAACTTCCCAAAACACCATAAAACCTGTACATAGGGGGTACTGTTTTACACGTGAGACATCGCTGAATACAAATATGTGTATTGTATTGCAGTAAAAGCAAACAGTATTTTGACATCCACAGTTAGAATGTCACATAGAACTAAGAAAATGTAAAAAAAATCTTATTTTCTCTCATTTTTTTATATTGTATTCATATTACGTTATGTTCCAAACCTAAATATTTGATGTTAAATGAAAGCCCTGTTTCCCCTGAATAAAATGATATATAATAAAGGGGGGTACATTTAATATGAAAGAGGTGAATTACGGTTGGACAGACATATTGCGCAAATGCCAGGTTTTGTTTACGTTTTGTTCTGTTCACAACTTGTACATTTGGCTGCGGTGTTAAGGGGTTAAACTCAGTTTGTGCATCATTTGTTTGTTGCTTGCTGTCCTGATGAAAGTTCCCTAGAGGAACTGAAACGTTGACATTTCGGAATAAATAGAAGTTTGTTTTTCTACAAAACCTGGGAGTGCTGATTATCCTTTACACATATAATTATATATATATATATATATATATATATATATATATATATATATATATATATATATATATATTAATATCAAAATACACGTAGAAGGATATTGATTAAATATATACATAATTATAATTATATATATATTTATTTTAGAATAAAAAAAATATGTAAATACGTTAAAATAAATAAATAAATAAATAATTAAAAATATATATGTGTGTAATTTCGTTCTAACTGTATTTTGATATTAATATATATATATAGATAGATATCAAAATATCAAAATACACGTAGAATAATATATATGCATATACCTAAGTATATACGTATACATCACTATATGTATACCAATATATAAATAAAAATAATTGTAAAAAAATTATATACATATATATACATATATATATATATTTTCACACACGTGTATATATAATAATTTTACATATATATTTATGTAATCATTTTACATAATTAGGTCCTTTTATTAATTACAATTTGCAGGACCTGCCTAACAACCCAGGCCGAAAGTATAGGGAATTTAATTTGCTAGCACTATATTTAACCCTATAACTTTCCAAGACACTATAAAACCTGTACATGGGGGCTACTGTTTTACTCGGGAGACATCGCTGAACACAAATATTTGTGTTTCAAAACCGTAAAAAGTATTACAACAATATCGTCAGAGAAAGTGAAATTTATTGCATTTTTCGCCCACAAACGGCACTTACACTGACGATATTTTTGCTGTAATACTTTTTACTGTTTTGAAACACAAATATTTGTGTTCAGCAAAGTCTCCTGAGTATAACAGTACCCCTCATGTACAGGTTTTATGGTGTTTTCAAAAGTTACAGAGTCAAATATAAGGCTTGCGTTTCAGTTTTTTCACAATGAAATTCGCCAGATTGGTTACGTTGGCTTTGAGACCGTATAGTAGCCCAGAAATAAGAATTACCTCCATAATGGCATACCATTTGCAAAAGTAGACAACCCAAGGTATTGCAAATGGGGTATGTTCAGTCTTTTTTAGTAGCCACTTAGTCACGAACACTGGCCAAAATTGGCTTTCAAATTAGTTTTTTGCATTTTTCACACACAAACAAATATCAACGTTAACTTTGGCTAGTGTTTGTGACCAAGTGGCTACTAAAAAAGACTGGACATACCCCATTTGCAATACATTGGGTTGTCTACTTTTGCAAATGGTATGCCATCATGGGGGTAATTCTCATTCCTGGGCTACCATACAGTCTCAAAGGCAACGTAACCAAACTGGCAAATTTCAATGTGAAAAAACTGAAAAGTGTAACATGCTATATTTGACCCTGTAACTTCCCAAAACACCATAAAACCTGTACATAGGGGGTACTGTTTTACACGAGAGACATCGCTGAATACAAATATGTGTATTTTATTGCAGTAAAAGCAAACAATATTATGACATTCACAGTTAGAATGTCACATAGAACTAAGAAAATGTAAAAAAAATCTTATTTTCTCTCATTTTTTTATATTGTATTCATATTACGTTATGTTCCAAACCTAAATATTTGATGTTAAATGAAAGCCCTGTTTCCCCTGAATAAAATGATATATAATAAGTGTGGGTGCATTTAATATGAAAGAGGTAAATTATTGTTGAACAGACATATAGTCAAAATCTGGGGTTTGTTTACATTTTTTTTGGTTCACAACTTATACATTTGGCTGCGGTCTTAAGGGGTTAAAGGAGTTGCTGCTAATATTTTGGTGTAAGGACACATTCAGATGACTTGTGGAGTCCATGCCTCGATGGAACAGAGTTGTTTTGGCAGCACATCGGTGATCTATACAATATTAGGTAAGTGGTTTATTGTTGTGGTAATTAGTGTATACACATACTGTTCTGAAGAAAATGCTTTAGATGGAACTAGTATTAATCTTACTTGCTAGTGCACGTGTGTGTGTGTGTGTGTACTAATAGAAGTGCTATTACTATAGTTTCATTAATTGAATTATTATTACATTAAAAATCATTGTAATTAATAATTACAATGTTGTACCTTATTTATTCTTAGTCGAATGCAAGCGGAGCAGGCTTATGATTTTATACATAAAATCAAACTAGCCAGACAGTAAAAGATAACTGCATTTAAAAAGTGATAAAGAATATATATGAAACTTTAGCAGTAACTGCATTGCACATCAAGTAAACAAGCTAGTGAATGGGCAAAATAATACAAATGAATAAAACTGTTCATATCTAATAAGAATAATAATAGGAGCTTTAAAGCCAAAAAATATAAGATCTATTGATGCAGCTAAACTGAATTAGTCTTATTAAAACAAGACAAAAATAAAACAATTAAAAGAAGTGTAAAAGAAATATCATATTTGACACACAAGGAACTTGGGGTTCTTCATTTTAGTAGTTAACACAATAGCAGTTATTATCGTTTCTTTTATATATTCCAGTAAAAATGTAATAGTGTTTAAATTGTGGAGAAGTCTTAGACTAGACCAGACTATTAGAGTAGAAGGTGTGTGTCTATTGAATTCTCCTGTTAAAGTACAATACTTTAAATGCTTTCTAGATAGCGGATTTTGCCCTCTAATTGTGGTCTTTATGGTATATTATATTATACAAGAACACACATTGCTGCAACAAAATAGAAACAGTATTGAAATACAAATGAAATAACAAATGCTCCAAGGAAGCATGTAATTGAGAAATTTCGGCAGTTTCTGTTACAAGACTCATATGCGTTTTATGATGCATCATTACTTTTTCAAGAATACTTATACAATTTCCTATATGTTTTCTTTGATTTCCACAATAATCACAATTGAGTTAAGTACCTGACTGTTGATTCTAACTGTCTAGTCTTTGATATTTGTTTTTTAAAGTATCTATTTGCCTTGGAGATGTGTAGTAGTAACTAAAAGTATTCACACTATTTAGAAAATAATCCTGATTTGTGTAATAGCTTGCTTTAACCCCTTAAGGACACATGACATGTGTGACACGTCGTGATTCCCTTTTATTCCAGAAGTTTGGTCCTTAAGGGGTTAAACTTTATTGGCAAGTCACTGGAACTGTTTATGAAAGGGACACTGTAGTCACCAGAGCAACTACAGCTTAATGTAGTTGTTCTGGTGAGTATATAGATTATATGCAGGTATTTGCATGCAAACATAGAAAAGGCAGTGTTTACATGGCCCCTAGCGACACCTCCATGAGGCCACTCCTCAGATGGCTTCTGGAGGTACTTCCTGGCTTAATGCTGCACAGTAAGCAGCAGTGCCGTTTAGCATCTCCACGCTCTGCATGGGGACGCTGAATTTTCCTCATAGAGATGCATTACTTTAATGCATCTCTATGAGGAGGTGCTGATTGGCCAAAACAGCGTTTGGCCCGCCCCCTTGCCAATTTCAGCCAATCCAATGCTTTCCACATGGGAAAGCATTGGTTTGGCTAAAAAGCGTCAATTCTGATGATGTCACCAAAGGGTTAGAGCTAGCGCCTGCAGACCCACGTAGTGCTGGAAATAAGGTAAGTTTGAATTGCTTTTAAGCAGGCAAAGGGGGTCAAGCCACCTAAATATTGGGTTTAGCACTATAGGGTCAGGAATACATGTTTGAGTTCCTGACCCTATAGTGTTCCTTTAATGTGGAGGAGCTTGAAAGAAAAATATAAATGATAACGAAGTAAAAATAACTTGTATCATCTGCAATGGAACTTCTAGATTGACCATATACTGGTGGAATAATATTATCTAAGGTCAATGATGACTATAAAAACATAGTTTACAGAGCACCTACAAGAATTAGGCTATTAACACAGATAGTTACATAAATCTGTTCAACAGTCTGATTCATTGGTGGAATGTTTCTTCAAAAAACAAAACCATGAAGATACCTAGCTAAACTTTTTTTTTTAAAGACATGAAACATATACCTGCACCTACAACTATATAAAGGGTAACAACAATATCAGGCAATTACAGTATACGCTCATCAACAGGCTTAGAATGGCCATTGCACAGATTCCTGATTTACAACAATAAACATGGGTGTTTAGGGAGATCAGAGATATTCTCAACTGGCCCATTATAATTTTCTTTTATCGCTGGTGCTGACCAATATGTGGTTACCAGATTAAGATATGAATTGGTAACTATTATTAATGGATTGTGGCCCATCGCTGCTTTCAGTAGACACCGTTTCTCCAGGCCTTATCAGTACACTCCTATGTGATGCATGCTGTAGAACACTGTGTGAAGAGGTTGGATAATTAATAGTACATACTATCCTTATTCTAAATCTCCCACATAGCTACCAGCAACTAGAGGCTAAACACAGGAGAGAATATGTGCTGTGGTAAGGAGTGCTTGGTCATGCTCAAGGAGAGAATGTGTGCAATTCTCATTTTGGTACAGGGAGAACTAAAAGAATGGTAGACGTGTACAGCAAGATTTAGAGCAAGGGGCAAAGACAATGTGGAGTGTGCCAAAAAATTCTAAATATTTCACAAAATGACAATACTCCATGCAACAAAATGGGTATCCAACAGATAATTGCGAACACTTTTCACACATCAGAATATTTAAGATAAAAGTTCATGAATGTGAATACTATCGATCTCAAATACCTATCTAAGAGGGTCAAGCTATGGCACTAACCACTAGATAGAATATGTGTAAAATAAGTCAAGGATGTCAATAATATGCATATTGCTACCCTCCAAGAAACCAGTATACAAGTTGCAAAAGATACAGATCACCAGTATGACATCATATACCAATTAAAACAGTCACCTTCTAAGAACACTTAAACCTTTAGAGTCACTACATATATTACAATTTCTGGAGACTTTTCAGACATTTCAGCAGAATGCACAATGAAGCATCAAATTGGATGCATGGCAATACATACAATCCATATGTAATCTACAATAATAAATTGTATTTTTTCAGCACTTAAATTTAATATTATACAGATGTAGGCAATCTGGAATATAATCTGCAAAAAAAAAAGGTATACAATGTAACAATACATTTACCATTTCTCACAGAGTATAAAAATACATCAAATTTATATTTCTCAGATCCCAAGCTACTATTACAATCTATTAACGACTTACTATGGAAAACCAGATGCATATGTATGCACATACAAACTGGATGAGATATTATACATCCAATGGAAATGTTTGGTGGAGTTGTTGGCTCATTTGGGATACCTGCAGCCATTTACTGTAAGAGATTATCTTACAGTGAGAGAAGAGACCTCAAGTGAGCAAATCAATATGAAATAACAAAATACAATGCAATATTCTGAACAATTTCCAATAAAACAGATGTTACAAGAATGGTACAGCAATAGGTAGAAATAAATATACACCAGTGATCAGTGGAAGGGAACTCGTCAACATATATTTAAACATATGCAAGTCAACATTACTTCACAGGTCTAGCACAACTTGTAAGTTATAAAATCACATTTACGTATTGCCTCAGCTACGCAGACAATGCAATAGATCTGATCCTGAGTGACAGAATCAGATGACTCAGACTGATATTTCATAAAGCATCTAAGAACAAACTACTAGATGGACAAAACACAAATACGATCTAGGAGTGTGGTATAGCACAATACCAAAAGGCAAAATACTTTAACCTAGTGTAGCTATTGTGTATAAGCTGCTGTAGCCCCAACCGCAAGCAAAATATAGCAATCCAAAGTATTCATCCACAAAGGAGGGTGTTTATAATTTACAAAGAGACAGGGTCCTGAAACGTCTGTACTTTGAATACTTTTTGAATAAATTTGGGCTGCACTAGTGGGCTCCTATAACTAAGCTGCACTTTGTGGATGAAAACTTTGGACTACTAAATGGACATACCAGCATACACAAGAAACAGCAGATTGACTATTCATGAAGTCATTGTGATTTGTACATTTACACCCCTGCAAAGTAGTGAAGACAGGTTTAAACAAGATTTGTAGAGAGAAATGTACTTTAAAAAATGGCTTCTTATGGGATGATAAAATCAGATAATGTAACATTTTTTTTTGCTTTCCAGCCAATATGCTTTTACAGAATTTGACTATATTTATTTACCTATTTCCTTTATTGCCTGCCTTATATTACCAATTTCTTATCTGTTTTGTTTTGTTTTGTCTGTATAGCTGAGGCAAGACGTAAATGTGATTTTATAACTTACAAGTTGTGCTAGACCTGTGAAGTAATGTTGACTTGCATATGTTTAAATATATGTTGACGAATTCCCTTCAACTGATTACTGATGTATATTTATTTCTTCCTATTGCTGTACCATTCTTGTAATATCTGTTTTATTGGAAATTGTTCAAAATTTTGCTCACTTATTAGTATAACAGCAGTATATAATGTCTCAGCTGTCTCTTTATAATTAGAAATGCCAATTTGTATAGAGAGAGAGGTTGCGAGAGAGAGAGAGGAATAGAGAAAACATAATGATGAGCCATGTATGATGAGAAAATAGTGCCATCGAAGGGTTCTGGAAACACTGTAATGAGACCAAAGGTTGAGTATTTTATATTATTTCTTAACCCTGAAATTACTGACTTGCAGTTATGTATCCTATAAATATTACTGCATAGTTCAAGGTTAGGGTTAGGTTAGGGTTAATGCTTATATAAGGGTCAGTGCAGTGCATAGGTTATTGTAGTCTAGTGGTTACTATATAGTGATAGGGGCAGGGTAGTGTGATGTTAATGTTTAAGTGATAATATAGTGTAGTCAACTAGGGGAGAATAGTGGATTGCTCTAAGGGCATCCCTGGGTCACACATATCCCAGTACTGCCTAAGATTAGTGGGAGATACATGTTCCAGGTCACAGCTATTTCAGCGGCAGAATGATGGTTGGTGTCACTTGTGTTTATAACTTGCACTAATCTTAGGCAGAGCAGGACATATATAATCCCAGTTCCGCCAGATAGTAGGGAATCAGACAGTACAGAGCTGATCTGTGCATTATTACCTGTTCATTACAGGGGATAGTTGCATGGATGAAGTCACCATTCAGGAACTATTGTTTTTTAAATTATGATCTGCCTGTTGAAACACACCCACATTGATATCCTAAAATGTATATATACCTAAATAACCATTTATTCACAAACTGCACAAGTATGCAAAAAATCGTCACATTTTGTGTATTGTGTGGGAGAATGTGTGCATGGGTGTTTGTGTATGTGTGTGTAAGAGATGAGAGTGAGGAGAGGAAGGAGATCAACATAGAGACAGAAAGAAAGTGAGAGAGAGAGAGAGAGAGAGACGGTAGAAGATAGCAGATAGAGTGCAAAGGTGGTATACCACAATATTTCAATTAATTCAAAACATTTGTTATTTAACAAATAGATAGATAGATAGATAATAGATCGATTGAGAGAGAGAGAGATACATAGATAGATAGATAGATAGATAGTTAGATAGATAGATATAGAGATAGATTGATAATAGATAGATAGATAGATAGATAGATAGATAGATAGATAGATAGATAGATAGATAGATAGATAGATAGATAGAAAAAGAAAGATAGACAGATAGACAGATAGACAGATAGATAGATAGATAGATAGATAGATAGAAATAGATAGATAGATAGATAGATAGATAGATAGATAGATAGATAGATAGATAGATAGATAGATATATAGATAGATAGATAGAAATAGATAGATAGATAATATATAGATGGATAGATAGATTAGATTAATCATCCCATTTTATAACTGTAAATGATCTACTGCAACAAAATGTATCACAATTTACTAAATGACTTTATCTAAAAATATTATCTGCTTATTGGTTACTTTGAATAAACAACATATTTACATATGTTCGATTCCACCCTTAAAGATGGCAATATCTGCTTATATCAGTAAGCACGTTACACAGTTTCCAAAAGTACAGACATTAAACGTTCCCAGACTAAGCGACAATCGTTACATAAGATGGAAACAATGTGACAAGTAACAGGCAGGTGTTACAGGTTCTGCACTGTCTGTGACACATAGCTTTGCCTTTCTACCTCTCCTAATAAAACACATAGCATTATGCTTTGCCATTGGATGCCCCTTTCAATCACATAACTGACAAACTGCCCTACCTTTAACTGCAAACATAGCATAGGGTTACAGTATGCTTACTTCAGGTGAATGCAATCGAAACACAGAGATCCTTATGTATAGCAGAGGAACAGCCTGTGTTTTCATCCCCCCCCCCCCCAAAAAAAAAATATGTAAATGAGAGAGAGAGAGAGAGAGATAGAGAGAGAGAGAGAGAGAGAGAGAGAGAGAGAGAGAGTGTGTGTGTGTGTGTGTGTGTGTGTGTGTGTGTGTGTGTGTGTGTGTGTGTGTGTGTGTGTGTGTGTGTGTGTGTGTGTGTGTGTGTGTGTGTGTGTGTCTAATAGTCCCTCAATCTGATCAACAGTAACCGATACAGCACGTTCTATAGAATTCACACGTGACCAACCTTCCCAAAAAAGTAGTTGGAGAAGTACCCTTTGCTTGATGCGATTCTATGCTGCAAACATGCCATGATCTGCTATCATTTTTTTGTTTTGTTTTTAAAGTATAACACCATGCTTCTTATCACTCAATCATAGCGATTAACATTCATTCATGCACCTTTACGTTAGGCAACAGTTCTGTGCAGCACAGGATCAGTAACTGCACTAGTACATTACCTTGTTAGCTCCACAGCTGTTCCTTGTGGCACATAAAGGATAGACTGAGAGATGTACGAACGAATGGATAGACAGAAAGAGGATTCATATCTCCAGTAAATGCCCTGCCTGAGATTGAAAAGATTGCTGAAGATTTAGGGACGCCCTCTGTAGTTGAGCTCCACCTCGTTATACTCACATCACAAGCTGATCTGCAAAAGCTTCAGATCTTGCATAGCTGGCCATAAACCCACATCACCTTCACATTACCCATCTGGGGGTGTGTTGCTTAGTAATCCTTAGAGAAATGCAATTCAATATCAAACCAAAGGAAAAATACTTGAGCTGAGAACATATTTGAAGTGTGAGGAAGTATGAAATGCTTTAGGAGTTAATAGTTCTCTGGTGACTGTGGGCCAGAGTGCCACCTGGTGGTCAAAATCATTTTATTTTTCCCCAGAGGTTATAGTTCCTTTAGACATACATTGTATGAAAATAATGATTATATAGATTAGTCTGTTCATAATTCGTGCATTAGTGGTTGCATTAAGAAGAAGAAGGAAATTAAACAACAACAAGAACGATAAAACCAATGGGGGATCTCACGATTCACATTATCCAGATATGTAATTGATATACGAATATTTGATGTATGTCCCATATTTAGAAAAAATAAAACAGGATCTACTGTACAAAGGCTGTGTTTGTGTATTATATTGCCAATATATGAAAATGAATGCATCCAATAAATAAAGAACCTTATATAAAGCGTAGGAACCTTATATAAAGCATGGTAAATTTCAGCAGCAGAATACAAATAAAATCCTAAATACATGCATTAACATTTCACAATATTTTTTGGTCACTATGAAAGAAATGTTTTACGCATGTTTATTCTGATTAAATCTGGATGCTATTGAACCATGTTAGATTTCCCCATTCTACATACACTACTCTACAATATATTTAACAATAAACTACGTGTTGAGAGAGAGAGACACCTACATAACTCAGTAGAGCTAATGGGCTGCGTGAATAAATTATCTCTTTAACCAAGTTATTTCAATCCACTGAAACGATCGTGACAGCTCATAACCATTTGATGAATAGCTTTGAGTAATATAATTGCGTGTGTGTGTGTGTGTGTGTGTGTGTGTGTGTGTGAATACACAGAAGTATGCAATGCAATAACTTAAATAAAAAAAAAAAAAAAAAAAAATGTATAGCCACAAGATGGCACTGACCTTCAAACAAGCCTCTGCTGGGACATTGATTGGCACTATAAACTTCCCTCGTCTTGTAATGGCTTATATTTTTAGAGCATTCTGTAATTGCTATGTGCTGGTGAGATGTAGCAGCAGCCTCAGTGCAATAGGATTTGTTATTCTATAGCTTTACAGGACATAGTCATCTTTAAGCCATGTGCTATTGGCTCAAGGTGGAGTTCATCTTTAAAGGGGCGTCCCTAGCTTCATCCAACAATCTTCTGTTTTTCTACAGGAAAAATACACCGGACCTGTTCTTTTTCTCCTATCACTGTATATGTGGCTTTTGGTGTATTTATAGCTCGCACTGACAAACAGATTCCATCCTGATATAACTTAGTTCTGCAAACCGTATTAAGGAATTTGGGGGTTAAATGACCTAAGGTATGTTCAATATTTATTTATTCTTTACATGTGGACGTTTGTGGGTTAACTTACTAGTTTGAACTGCGTGAAAGTGTTGTGGAGAACGCTCTTTGTGAAACGTGCTATAATGTATTGGCATTGATACATGTACAACAGTATGTAGTGGCTGAGTTGGGCTCAGGAAGGCATTTAATACAGCCCCTTCCCATCACACTGTAATATTGTGATTATGCAGAAGTGATAGCAGGCTCATCTCCATTATGCTAATGTTATTAGCTTGCACAAGAGGCTCTAATTCTCACAATACCAGATGCCTACCGCTGTCCAGGGTGCTGAAGTCTGGAAAGTCTTGATTCTTCTGAATTCAAAATCGTTTAATTGTTTATTTGTGAATATAAGAAAATCAGGCAGTCCTACTTATACATCTTTCAGAGCATTCTTTACTGGAGTGCTGGGACTTATTTTCAAAATTAT
Organism: Pelobates fuscus; assembly: GCF_036172605.1. Classification (NCBI taxonomy): domain Eukaryota; kingdom Metazoa; phylum Chordata; class Amphibia; order Anura; family Pelobatidae; genus Pelobates; species Pelobates fuscus. The sequence goes on along the minus strand of NC_086322.1, from coordinate 122,215,755 downwards.
ATATATATATATACAATATAGTGTACCCCAGCCCCCTCAAGAAAAATGATATGTCATTTTGTATTGCTATGTATGTATGTTTGTGTATTTCTTTTATATTTATATAAAGATGTGGCTTATATATGCTCTAGGAAAATATCATCAACAAGATTAGTTTCTGAAAAGTGTGTGATGTTTATGTAGTTTTTAAAATGACATTAATCATATTGTGTCTTATCAGTCAGTCAGTTCACTATGCATTCAGTTGATAGCTTTATGTAGAAATGCATTATAAACGCTCTGCGTGATGAAAGAGTGGGTCAATACACAGATGACATATGGGCTAGAATGACTAGTCACCCTTAGCTAAAATATCTCTTAGAGCGTTTAATTGTCAAACTAATCAGGCTGTGATAATTGTCTGATTCATAGAAGTGCAGATGTTCTGTTGAAAGTTTTAGTGGAGAGGTTTACTACAGGGTATCAAATTGTGCATCCAGCAACATAAAACAGGTTTTGCAAAACTATACTATGTTATTCAAAAGAGCAACCCAGACAATTGTTTACACATAATTACATGCATTTTAGACAAAAAAGTAATTTAGCCACATGAAGTAAGACACAAATACATGTAATGTGAATATTATAATGTTACCCAATATTCACTAATTAAAATCAATGTTTGTTGAATGTGTTCTATTTTCTGTGTGTAACAATTCAGGACTATGTTTTAGCCATTTAATAAAGGTACCTGACCCATATTGATCTTTAGTTTTGCCAGTGGTAACCGAGTTTATGCTAAGAGCACACTAGGCCAGGTACACAGGCAACACATACCATCAAGTTTATCATAACTTAGTATATGTCCCGGTTCTACTGTTGTGATGTAAAAGAGGAATTATTTGGTACAAAGTTTTTTAAAAGTAGAGCAATCAGAATGACAATTCTTTTAGTTTCCACTGTGATTATTCCACTTTTACATCTTTAACCACAGTGGCCCTTTATTCATAATCTCTACTATTCTTCCAATGTTGTTCACTAAAGTGAGAGTTGTCTTTAATTCAAAGTGAATTCAAAGTTATTTCAAATATATGGGCAAAATAGCCATTCGTGAAAAACAAAAACAAACTTCAAGTCACCTGTGCTACAAGCATTCCACAATTTCATATTCCTGTACTATTTGATTTTCATAGAAACATAGAAACATAGAATGTGACGGCAGATAAGAACCCTTCGGCCCATCTAGTTTGCCCAGTATAAATATTTAAAATAAATAGCTTGGCTTCTGAATCCTCAGTCATAGAGCTTAACTTTCACATGTGCACCTTTAATGTAGGTAACAGTGGTGTTACTTAAATTAAATTTGAAAAGCACTTTGTATTCCCATCAATTCTCTCTTCGGTGATTTATTGTGTTAAAGTGTATAGTCTTCTTTAAAACTTTGCAATGTTCTGTCACATTACACTTTGATAGCCATTAAGTTCATTAATTATTATAATATTCCTGCATGCAGATGGAAAAGGATTTCATTTGACAAGATGTTATTATTATTATTTGTATGTTTATATATATATATATATATATATATATATATCTTCTTAAGATAGTATTATATATAATGACAGCAAATGTAATTACTTCATGTTAATGGTAAAGATCAAGAAGCTTGTGGGTTGTGGTGAGTTGGGAATAGATCTGGAAGAGTCGGGCCTAAACAGTCTAACTAAAGACAGTCAACAAAGAGACCCCAAAGAAGAGAAACTATAACTATAAAATTAATGCACACAGTTGAGTATATGGCCATTTCAAATATCTTGTAACAGCAAAATGCGATGACAACTCCATGATAAATGCGTAATATGGAATGGTCATACTTGCTTTAATTATCCATGGCTTAGATTTATAATTATTTTTTATTTAGCTGGCATTTCCATGCCACATTGCACATCTATTAAATAACACAACTGGCATTTAGTTGTTTATATGGGCTATTTTGAGCATGGAATGATTCATTACATTCCTCACTTGTCATGCGGGTATCAGAACTCCGTCTATTCACTAAATAATGAATTATTGTGGACAGAAAACTGAATATTTATGGGACAATATGACTATGTACATGGAACAATCGTAAATAGGGAGCTGTGAGGCATAAAAATTGGAAAGTGTTACATATAGAAAATGTGCTTGTTTTAAATACCATTTTCTGATAGTTGACTTAATTGTGATGTAACTTTGTTTTATTGTCTACAAACAAGGAGCAAATATTTATATATAAATTAACTAAAAATGTGCTATCTATACATATTGACAAGGAAATAAATTGTACACATTTCTTTCCATAAAACACAAAAACAGTACATTTTAATGTATAACTACGTTAGGCTTCCAGTAGCAAATTATAAGCACCTGAATTCATTGTGGACTTTATGCAATGATAATTTTTTAACATGGTTAGACTTACTGCTCATGCCCTCCTATTTTCCTCTCCCCAAAAATATTCTTACCCTTAAAGGGACACTATAGTCACCCAGACCACTTCAGCTCAATGAAGTGGTCTGGGTGCCAGGTCCCTCAGGTTTTAACCCTTTACATGTAATCATTGCAGTTTCAGAGAAACATCTTTGTTTACATATCAGGGTTAATCCAACCTCTAGAGGCTGTCTTCCTGACAGCCACTAGAGGCGCTTCTGCGATGCTGGATGTGAAATTCGCATCCAGCGTGCAGAACATACATAGGAAAGCATTAAGAAATGCTTTCCTATGGACTGTTAGAATGCAAGCATGGATCTTGCTGTGCATGCGCATTCCGCTCCACTTGGGAGCTGACGTCAGTGGGGGAGGAGAGGTCACCAGCACCGAAGGAGCCCGGCGCTGGATCATGGTAAGATGCTGAAGGGGTTTTAACCCCTTTAGCGTCACAGGAGGGGGACCCTGAGAGTGAGGGTCCCCCAAGGATGATATAGTGTCAGGAAAACAGGTTTGTTTTCCTGACACTATAGTGATCCTTTAATTATGCAAAAAAAATATTCTCTGTACTCTTAATGATGCTACATGGGACAATTAAATTGTCCACAATTCCCTGATGCACAGAATGCAAAGACAAACTAATGGTGGATGAAATCTACCTTCACATCCTGATGATATTAACTGAGCATAAATGTATATATATAGGGTGTGGTGTGCTGCTCAGAACCAGACTTTTGAAATAACAATTGTTACTCAAAACTGTTGCCTAAACAAACTGATCAATTGGGAGCAAATCAGCCACAATGACATCATTGGTACAAACATATACTAACTACCCACAACCTCACCCAACATGTATTGTGTGGTAAATTTACACTTATCTGATTAAATTTTGATTACAGCTTCCCCAAGGGATGTCCCAGACAATCTCCCTCTTTAACAAGTTCAAAGATAAAACATAGGAGAATACAGCTGAAATTGTATAATATAGTGCAATACAGTACTGAACAAAAAAATGAGATCTTGATCAAATTGCACTCACAAGATGCATGATGTAATTTCCGCCTCAAGGGTGCCTCCCCTTTGAATACTGGGTGGCTAAATGAGATCTGGTATGTGGTTTCTCATTGTTATATAAATATACACATGTAATGAAACATGTAATGAAACAGAGTGCGAAAGAGAGAAAGAAAGAAAGAAAGGATTGCCTCTACTCTTTAGCCTAAGGTTCAGTTTAATATTTCTATTTAATACATTCATAATGTTTCAAATGATTTAATATTTTTTGGATAAACTTTTAAATTTCTTTTTCAAAATATTAAAATATCAAAAAATATATATCTTACAAAAATATATCAATATGTAAATACATTTAAAAAAATCAGAATATTAAATCATGAAATGCGTATTCAAAAATATTAAATCAGAAATTATTTCTTTCTGGTGGAAAGAAAATGAAAATGAGTTATCTAGAGAAGTCTACATTAAAGTCTATGGTATCTTTTGTAGATAAATCACATGAAACATTTTATTTCTAAAATAATAGTAATCCTTTCTGATTCAACCCATTTAAATTGATGCCATGGTCTGAAAGTATTTGTTGCACAGTCAGCCAGACTGAAATCTGGAAAGCCATAGGGCATTTGAAACAGTTGTTGCAATTGTTGAATAAAGACATGTGTAGGAAACACATGCGAAAAAAGTGATTGTCACTAAGTATATATTAACGAAAAATACCAACATAATATCAGTAATTTAATTTATGTATTTAACACCCATCCCCAAATGGCAAATAAACAAAAATACTTTTTATTATTATTTCTGAAATTTATATAGCACTAACTTATTCCACATTCCTTTCCTATTTTAAAGTACGGATATACCAGCAAATGAAAAGCAAATTAATAGAAATATATACCAGAATCAGGGAGATATTAAGGATCCTGTTCAAATGGGCTTACGATGTAGAAGGGATCAACAATGAAAACACAAGAAAAAGATCAAATTAGGATAAGATCAACAGGTGAATGTGTGGGTTAGCAGCAGACTAGAAGATGGGAGAATGGAGTGGAATGGTGCAGCCCTTCAGAAATCCTGTAGGTGATAGTTAGCAGTAGTGGTGCAAACAGAGGACAGGGGAAATCATTATGGACTGTAGAGAGGCATTATGAGTTCTAAAGAGACAAATTAGAGAGTTACAGTCATTAATGTGGAAAATTGTGAAAGTGTGGAAAAGATCTTCTGTAGCATTTTGAAAAAGTAATGGGTGATTGTGTACAATGTGTTTATGGGGAAAATGACTTAATTTTATAACAGACTGGATATTGGGTGTAAACATGAGGCAACAGTCTAGGATAATACCAAGCGAGTGAGCTTAAAAGCATGGACTGAGAGATGTATCATCAACTTACAGGTTTAGTGAGATTGAAGGACTAATTTTACAAGTAGGGAAGATAAGAAGCTCAGTTTTGAAATTATTGAGTTATAGAAAATGGGGACAAGGAGATGGTGGAGAGGCAGCTGGTAACAGATTCTAAAAGGCCAACAGAGAGATCAAGGAAAGAGAGTATTATCTAGGTGACATTGGCTTATTGGTTGTACTTGAATCCATGGAAGCTAATAGGATTACCTAAAGAGACAGTATAGTGAGAAAAAAGAAGGGGCCATGGATGGTGTCTTGAGGGGATACCCTAAGCAATAAAACAACTTTAGCTTAACAAAGCAGTTTTTAGTGTGTAGATCATACCCCTGCAACTTCACTGCTTATTTATAATTTAGGAGTTAAATAATTTTTGGTTTTGTTATGCAGCTCTAGCTACACCTCCCTGGCTGTGACTGACACAGCTGTCGATAAAAAAAAAGGAAACAATTTTAAATTAAGTCCCACCGCACAGTGTGTTCACTTTAGAAGTTATTATCTTAGGCTCTGTAAATTGAACATTTATCACACATATGAGGTTACTGCAGGTTTTAGCAGGTGATTAACAGAGCAAGAGATAAGACATTTTAGACTAAATACACTGTATAAGAAAGGCAGTTTAAAAAAGAAATCTCTCTTTACAGGAAGTGTGTAGTAATTGAGCTCCTCTCTTGTCGCTCCTCTCACACCTCTCCCCTTTGTCAGTCCTTACATTGGCTTTCTGTATCCTAAAGAAGTCAATTCAAGGTACTTATCCACACCTATAAAGCACTGACCAATTCTAGCCCCTCCTAGAGCTCTTCACTGATCCGCAGGTATGCCACTTCTCGGTCTCTCTCCGCTCTGCCCGTGACCTTCTCCTCTCCACTTCTCGCACCCATACGGCCAACTCACACTTGCAGGACTTCTCACGGGTGGCACCTTTCCTTTGGAATAGCCTGCCTATGACCATCAAGATCTCCCCTAGTCTTCAATCATTTAAAAAGTGCCTCAAAACCCATCTCTTTAGGAAAGCTTATGCCCTCCCAGAGTAACCTCTACCTCACATACCTGTCCCTTGCTCTCTCCTAAAGGGTAGCACTCTATTCTCTCCTCCAATCTCTGCTTCACTCCACCTTGTTTGATTGCTACCTCCTGCCCTGTTGTGTTTTACGCCCCACCTTCTATAGACGGTAAGCTTGATCTAGCAGGGTCCTCTTCAACCTAGTGTTCCTGTAGGTTTTTGTAATTGTCTCATTTATTGTTAAATCTCTCCCTTTGATAATATTGTAAGGAGCTACGGAATATGCTTGTGCTATATAAATACCAATAATAATAATAACTCCTAAATGGCAGAGAATTGAGCAGCAATATTTCGAGGGCATGACCAAAACCAATTAATTAAACTAAAGTTGTCTTGGAGCTTAAAGTATCCTTTTGAGGGACTTCAAATGAGACAGTTCAAGGGGAGGAGGTGTTACCAAATAATAAATTCCTCCCAATGCTGAGCATTTGGGGAAATAAGAAAACAACTAGAAAAGGACAGTTTCCTGAAGGTAAAATTTGTAAAATAAATAGTTTAAGAAAATGTCTTAGGAATAATATTTTTAACCAGAGCACACCTAGGGATTATTGGGGCCCAGTGCAAGTATTAAAGAAGGGCCCTCGTCATCTCCTTGAAAAAATACATCTCAGTGGCATGGGAGGTTGTATGCGGAGTTGAATGAGTGAGTGTGGTGATGGCAGAGTGTAATTTTGTGTGGTGGTTATATATGTGTAAATGAATAATATCGATCTATATAATAATTAAATAGAAAATGTTTTGTTTTTAACCACCTTCCTGCTTACTGCATAAAATGTGGTGGTCCAATGGGGGTATTATCCCTGGTGGTCCTGGGGAGTTGCTGACTGCTTTCCTGAGGGAGTGTGTGGTCTCTCTGGCCAGAGGTCAGCTCCCCTGACTTTGCAGGGGAGATATTTCAGCAATGAGTCAGAGCATTGCCATAGTAAATTATTCTAGAACTCCAGGACTGTGAGGAAGCACTTCAGGTGCTCCCTCCAGTGCTTTAATTGTTATTTAGTATATTTCAGAACTGGCAACATACTTAAAGGGACACTTCAGGCACCCAGATCACTTCTGCCCATTTGAGTGGTCTGGGTGCCAACTCCCACCACCCTTAACCCTGCCAGTGTAATTATTGCAGTTTTTATAAACTGTAATAATTACCTTGCAGGGTTAAGTCCTCCTTTAGTGGCTGTCTATCAGACAGCCACTAGAGGGACTTCCGTGTTTTTAGAACACAAAATGTGTTTTAAACAAAGCTGGACGTCCTCACACTATGTGAGGACCTCCAGCGTTGTCAAAATCCCCATAGGAAAGCATTGAATAATGCTTTCCTATGGGGAGGTCTAATGCATTTGCGTGGCCATTGCCGCGCATGCGCATTAGGTCTGCCCCGCCGAGGAGAGTAGGCAGAGCCTGACACAGCGCTGAGGGACATCGGCGCTGGAGTCCAATAAGTCACTGAAGGGGTTTTAACTGCAGGGTCCTACAGTGCCAGGAAAATTAATATGTATTTCTGGCACTAGAGAGTCCCTTTAATAGGGTTTATTTGTAATGGGGGCCCCCACCTGACTTGTGCCCCTCTTGACAGATGAAACTTCAGGGCCCAGGTACAATAGGAACCTGATGTGACCCTGGCAGGCTCTAAAATAAATGTAACTTTGTCTCCAAAGGAAATTACATTAGAAATCATACAATGTTCACTCCCATTATTTTGTAAGTTAGATACTGTGATACCCATTTACTTTGTAACCAATTAATGTTGAATATTAAATATGATACAATATAAGTCAGCAAGATGTAACAAACATATATGCAAGTATCAAATACACACACCACTCCCTGTGTACAATGGTACCAATAAAAAATGGGCAAAAATAATTAAGAATACTTATACATTTGCAGATGTATGTAGATAATATTCCATGTGGTAGGTTCCTACAACAACACAAAAGAATAGTACATAGTATAGACTATATATACAAATAAATGAGTATAAAAGTAATTGGATACACTCACGAATTCCAGAGCCGTGCCAGGCTCTGTATATAATGCCCAAAGGTGTCTCAAAAGGCTATGTCAAGGATCTTGAATGGTGTTGAATGGTGTCCCCCTAAATCAGGAAAAAGCAGCAATGATGATGTTAAAAGTAAACAAATTTATGACAAATAAAAGTTACAAAATAACTGTGCAGGTCCCATATGGTGACACACAAGCTCACAGCTATGCAGACGCGTTTCAACTCAGTCCGAGTTTTCATCGCCGCTTCTATGGCTGCCGGTCACGTGGGCGGAAGTTCGGCTGACCGGCGTCTGATGTCACTTCCTATATTTTCGGCGCTAATTCCATCAGTTTAGTTTGATTCAGTTACTTTGCCCAATTGAAGCCAAAGGCTCCATGTTGTAAATGGGCACCTATAGTAACTTGTAAAGTGCATTCCTCATAGTATAAAGTGACATAGTAATATATACATCTATAAGAAAGATAACAATAATCATGCATATGTCTTCTCTGTAGATCCCCTACAAGAGGGGAAATAATAGGAGACATGAAAAGTAATAATACATAATGTCATAAAAATGTATATCACATTTGCAATATGTAGATACAGCCCATATAAATAGGATTGGTTGATCAGAGAGGGCAAAATGAAACTGTGAAAGTATATCAAATATATATGTAATGAGCTGGTATTAAAATGCATAGTATATATATTTAAAGGGGTACGAAAATCTTATATAAAATCCAATAAAATACTATAAAAAATGAGCCAGCTCAAAATCTAAATTTAAACCATTGGGGGATAGAGTGTTTAACTCAAATATCCACCTGCATTCAAATTTGCAAAGTTCTTTAAAATTATCTTCGCCTCTCCAATCCTTTTTCTTTTGGGCAATAGCAATAAATAGGAAGGGTCACTATTGTGACATTGTGAAAAATGTGCAGAGACATGTGTTTGGCATACCCCCTTCTGTATATTGCCCAAGTATTCCAGTATGCGAGTTTTTAAGGTCCTTGTAGTCATTCCCACATACTGTAGTCCACAAGGGCACCAGAGGAGGTATATCACATTACTAGAATGACATGTGAGGATAGAATTGATTTTATATTCCTTTTTTGATATATTAGAAATGAATTTAGTATGTTTATCTTTTTTAAATTTTGTTCTTTTACAGGCTGTGCACATTTTACACGGGTAGAAACCGTGCTTTTGACTAAAAACATTGGTGTTGGTGACATGGGTTTTTATATGGTTTTTTAACTAATAGGGTTTGAAGATTCTTTGTGCCCCTATATACAATTTTTGGCTTTTCACTGATGATGTCATTAAGACCTTCATCAGTTCTCAAAATATGCCAATACTTATGGATGATAGATTTTATGGTATTGGCATCATCATTGTAATCCAAAATCAAAAGGGGTTCCTCTGTCTGTTTGGCTACTTGCCTATTTTTATATTCTAATAGGGACTCTCTATTTTGTTGTTTAGTCTCCTGAATCCGATTATCTAGAATAGTCGGATCATATTTCTTTTCCACAAAAAAGTTTTTAAGTCATCCTGCCTGTTCTTCATATTCCATGGTGTCACTACAGTTCTTAAAGATACGGTTGAATTGACTTTTGGGCACATTGCGCAATCACGGATCGTAATGACAACTCGTGGTGTCAATGTACCCATTAATGTCCACCGGTTTGAAGAAGGTTCTAGTGGAAATATGATTATTTGAAATATAAATCTCTAAGTCCAAGAACTGGACCAAACGTCGGAATATTATCTACATACATCTGCACATGTAAAAGTATTCTTAATTATTTTTGCCCATTTTTTATTGGTACCATTGGTACACAGGGAGTGGTGTGTGTATTTGGCACTTGTTGTCTTCAAGTACCTTTATTTTACCATTTGACTTTAGGGTGTTGGGGAACACCTTTCTCACTCCATTACTGTGTTTATATTGTCTATTTTTTTACTGTGTAAGCGCCATTCACTCATTTCCTTTTTCTATTTCCATATATGCAAGTATATACAATGTTTCATCATTACTCTCTGAGCAATCTGACAGTCAAATCTGCCTTATAGTAGATTTACAGGTGAGCAAATGAGTGAGCTTCATCACACCAAATTTTACTTTTATTTTTTTGGTAATAAAAGCAAATGAGTGAGCATTCCCACAACAAATTAGTGAAAAATATTCTTATGTTAATTTTTTTGTCAATAACATCCAATATAAATAGTAAACAGCTCTGCAATAACAGCACATATCTTCACAACTAGTTTCAGAGTTTTCTCTCTTTTTTAACAAAGTACTTTAGCTCATTGACTCACAATGTATCTTATTTTAGGTTCGAGATTAGTTGGCTATAAAGTTAATGAGTTATGCAGTATTTAATTCACAACATAATGTGAGAGGAGAGTGAAAAACAAACCATATTAGAAATTAATCCTTTCTGTTTTTTTCTAACGTTTTGTACCTAACGTGTGAAGATTGCACACATATATTTCTGATGTAATTTTATGGAATATATTCTGTTATGTTTGCTTTAGATTCAGCATAGAGTCCATTTCAAAACTCAGCATGAATTCTTCCTCCTTTCATACTTTGCTTCTTTCAAAAATTGTATTTCGTTGCAGACATATATCATACATATCAAACTACTGACTTGCAGTAAGTGGCACCCTTCAATACATTTGATGATCTTTTCCCTAGTGGATTGGCATAAAAATATGTTACAAATGTTAGAGATATATTAAATTTTAGATTATACATCCATTTTCTCAGTTTCTCATTCTTTCATGGTAAGGTATATTTTTTCTTTTATGGAAGGATACATTATACTACAACTACACAAATTGATTTGTCTCTTTTATCTATGTACTTTCTACACTAACCTGTCAGTCAAACTTTGCAGTTGTATTTTTTCTTTAAATTTGTTTTCATGAAGAATAAAACATCATTATTGTAACATATATTATCATTGTTAAACAGCTTTATTTTACACTATTTTGCAAAGATTCAAACAGGTGCTCTATGAGCAATGTACCATACTGATTTGAAGGTCCATTATTTGGGTACTTGGGGCAGCATTCCACCAGTTTTTATATGGGGAAAAAAAATATTAGCAGTAGTTTGTGATCACCAAGATTTTATTTTGCGGGGGTAGGGGTAAACTATAAAATATGAAAAAAAAAGTTAATTAATATATGTTTGTGTCAAGTAGGTCAGTGCACTATGGCTTGATTAATATAAAGTGTTTGTGTTTCTCCTATCCTGTAAACTGCCAGGCTCCATCCAGCATTAAGAGTCCCAAACAAATGTCTCTGTAAACTACATTGTGGAAATGTTGATGTTTTTAACTACATTGTGTAAGTGTTTGTGTCATTGTCTGCTAGTGACAGTGTGTGTGTGTTCAGCGAGTGCTTGTGCCAGTGTTGGTGTGTTTCAGTGAGTGCTTGTGATGCATGTGTGACAGCGAGTGCTTCTGTCAATACATCAGTGAGTGCTTGTGATCGATGTGTGACAGTGAGTGCTTCTGTCAGTGTTTCAGGGAGTGCTTATGATTTCTGTGTGACAGTGAGAACTTCTGTAAGATTTTCAGTGAGTGCTCATAATTTGTGTGTGACAGTGAATGCTTCTGGTAGTGTATCAGTGAGTGCTTATGTCTGTGAGACAGTGAATGATTGTTGGTGCATATGTCAGTGATTGTATAATTGTGTGTTTGTGAGAGTATGCCTTGTTCCTTATATAGATCCTTCGCTTTTATAAACAGTGTTTTTCATTGGGCAAATTGTAAAAAATAAATAATATTACTTAATTACCGAGAGTGTTATGCATAAATTTAAATATATGTTAATGCATGTATTAGTTTAATATATCTAATATAGAGACATAATTTAATAGAATGCACAAGTATTAATATACATGTACATATGTATTAATATAGTCAGGGCTTGCATTATTCTTAAATAAAGTGAAAGGTGGGTGAAGGGCAGTGAAAAACTGAATGCAGGCAAGCCTCTGTGGAGAGGTCACTCCAACCACAAATATAAACACCAAAAAACAGAAAGCACAGGGCGCCACAATCACTATATCGGCAATATAAAATAGGGGTAAAAAAGGAATATAGAAACAAAGATAAAAAATAGCAAGAATTTATTGATAACAAAGTATACACACTTCGCAGCACAAAACAGGTGCAATAAAAAATGAATAAATATAAAAGTCCACAATAGGCCAAAGACCCTTAACACAACATAATACTGGACTGAATGATCAAAAGTGCAAGTAAAGATAGAAGTAAATGTGCACAGAGTCAAACACTTTCAAGTTCAATATATAATGAACGAAAGGCAAAATATTGCACAAACAATTAAAAAACAGCATTTATGCAAATAAAACCGCTGATACCAAACTGCAGGGTCACAGGATATGCTCAACGCGTTTCGTCTTGCGACTTCCTCAGGAGCGTCTTCTCTCTTCAAGATCTTCTTCCCTTTTGAATTCGCCGGTCTGTGCAGTCACTTCCGTCATCGCCCATGTGCGCGCCGCGTCACGCGCACCGTCATACGTCATGTGCGGCCACGCTGGAACGCAGGATATCTTTATTGATTATTTACACAGCCGAAATAAGGACACTCTACATAAAAAACGTCCGAAACTAATGCGGTCTGTGTGTACACTTCTGCCTACCCCCCAGCTGACCCCTAACAATCCTTACTACCAGCCTAAAGAATAATATAAATAGTACTGGTAAGGGAAGAAAAAACAAAGAATATGTAAAATATATAACAATTGTATAAAATATATATATAAAGAACTTATAAAAATATGTATAGAATAAAGATGTATACAAAAAGGTGGAAAAAAATATATAAATGCATAGAATTAAGTGAGATACGGATCCAGAAGTGTATATAAATATGTTGGGTGGAGATAAGTCTATTTATATTTCCAATAGGCAACAAAGATCATACAAGGTACATTAATTGAAGATTATCACTACATACATCAATAATAAAGGCATGTACAACTTAAAAACCATAGAAAATAGATGTAATACATACATTTAATGGTGCATAATAGGAACATCAGATAAAAAGACATCAGGATCTATAAAATTGTCTTCAGGAACTCAAAAGTAATCTTTTACACATAAATAGTCCTTCTTAGAAATGAAAACATACAAATGAAGGTATAAAAATGAAAGCATAAAGATAACATCATAAAATTGAGGGCATAAAAATGTTAGTGCTTATTCTTAAAAAAACAAGCACTCTCAAAGCCATATTTCAAATATATATTAAAGAACATATTTTGGTTCATATAGTAAAAACATATTTCTCCATAATCAAAAGGAAGTTTTGGACACCAGACAAAAAATATGATAAAAATATAAAAAATGCAATACTATAATCAATCCATAAAAGCCAGTATGTCCAAATCTGTGTTGAGCCCTGAGGGGACAGAGGATTTATTAAATATATCCACTCTGTCTCCCTCATGGCTAACATTCTTTCAGTATCCCCGCCCCTCCAATGCGATACAATCATATCAATTCCAATGCAAATAAAATCCTTAAAATCAAATTCCCTAAAGGCAATGCACTGTTTAGGTACACTATGTTTCATATTCTTGTTTTTAATTCCATTAAAATGTCCCAATAATCTTATGTGAAGTTTTCTAATGGTACGTCCTATATATTGGACTCCACACTTACACTGTAACATATATACCAAAACTTGCTCTGGCAATTAATAAAATGTTTAATTTTAAAAGTTTCCTTGGTCACAGTACTAGAAAATTCCGTAATCTTGTTTTTTTGGAATTTGCATGTACTGCACCTGCCACATTTAAAAAAGCCCTTGGGTCTTTCTGATAAAAAATGTACCTTCTCATTTGTAACATCTTTCTTGGGTAAAACACTAGGGGCTAAAATATTCCTTAGATTATTAGGTCTTTTATATATTACCTTGGGATATTGGGGTAAAATCTTTCCTAGATATTTATCTTGCAGTAAGATCAGCCAGTTTTTCTTGATCGATTTCTGTATTAAATCAGCCTTATTGTTAAACTTAGTCAAAAAGGCAAATTCTGAACAGTTCCTTACATCTTTCTTATTTCTATTATTTTTTACTAGAAGGTCTTCCCTCTGGAGACCCTCAACCTCTCTCTGAGTAATAAATAAAAGTTATCTGGGATAATTCCTATCTAAAAACTTCTTATTTCAAATTTGAACCTGTTCCTGAAAATCTCCCTTCTCTGTGCAATTTCTAAAAACCCTCCTATGTTGTCCTTTGGGGATGTTGGTGAACCATTTACGATGGGCTTGCAATATTCTTAGTTAGTCATTAAACTCTGAATTGCAGCAATTGAAAATCAAAATATTTTAAAGTGGGCCAAAGTAGTTGGTTTGGAAAAAGTCTCCAACTCAGCTTGGCTGTTTTGCCTAAATTTTAAAATTTGGAGTTTTCAGAAAAAAAAACCACTGTTTAGTGAATTAGTATTCCCCTCCCAGACTTTTTAGCCCTGGTGAAAACTTAAATTCTATAACATATCCACTGGAAATGGACTCGGAAGGATTAATAATGAGCTAACTTCTTTATTTTAAGCAGAAATGCAGCATCATATAGGACAAGTTTATGGAGCTTTCTCCAGATGTTAAATGTCAGGGGCTGGAACTTTCACTATCTTTTCTTGTACAGTTTGTACTTAAAGTAACAATACTGGAAAAAAAGAAAAAGAAAATAAATAACAGTTTAATAGACCCTCAAATAAAACATGGATGTAATTAATTTTGTATGTTTTCATTGAGATAATGAAAACTAAGCTTGCAATAACTGCATATCTAGATCAGATCTCCAACTACTGCAAGACCACTCCCATTTGTGCCCAGGAATGACCAGAGCCTGCAGAAGAATCAGCTCATTAGAAGTCTTTACAAAGCAGGTGCACTGTGTAGAAACATCTTACACTTGTGCTTAGCTCCAGAGCACTATGCTAGGTGGAACACACTCCTAACACATAAAGTACTTGAGCTTTCTTTTGTTTGCAGTGTTCCATTAGAATATAGATGTTCCTTTGTTTATTTAGGCATCCTATGAGTGCACCCTTTTGTGTTTGTAAAAATAATTTTCAATTTGAGTTTTTCTTCCAACCTGCATATCTGCATGCTTTCCTGTTGCAATGCATTATAGGGCTGGTATGCTATTTTCTAAGGCTCCTTTTTTTTTTTTGCAAGCCTAGTGGCAGGCTGGAGCTCTAAATAAATATACAATGATGTGGTGACTGGGGAGTAGGTCATCCCTAGAAACTGCTCCTTGATTATTATAATTAGGGTCTGCAGCCCTTGCCAGGGGCATTGCTAGATGGCAAAAAGACCAAGGATTGCAGCCCAAAAATATTCTGGAGAGGGTTTAATGATAGTTAGTTGGCACTGCTGGCACCATAACCACTACAACAAGCTGTTGATGTTATGGTGCTTGGACTGCACTTTAACCCTTATCAAGACAGACCCATGGATTGTATCCACACTTTCTACAGTAGTCCGTGTCTTTTTAAGCGAATAATACAAGAACAGTGTAATTTTTTATGGATGCACACCAATAAAAAAGCTGTTTGACCCTGAATCAGGCTTTTTTTTGTGTGTGCAAAAAGTGCTTTATCTAACTTTGTGTAATACCAGTGCAATCCGTGCCTTTCCTATCAGCTCTTCATGTAAACAGTACAATGGTTGTGTGAATATATTTGAAATTAAATCAGCCAACAACTTGCTATCTAATTAATAAATTACTACTATGGCTTAATGCAAAAAAGCAAGTGATAATTATTTGTTACATTATTTTTAAGCACATTATTAATGCACATCTGTGCCCTGGCGATATGCTTCCAATAACTAAATGCTTAGCAATTCTTGATCCTGAACTCAAGATCAAGGGAGCAGAAAAGCAACACGCATCAATAATAGTTAAGATTTATCAGTAAGTTTGTTATTTAGCTTGCATATCTTATGCTACATTGCACATCTATTAAATAATACTAATGGCAAACAGTTGTTTATATAGGCATAGTTTGTTTATATAGCTAGGTTTGATCAGGTAACTATGCATTACATGGAGATACTGATATCTCAAGAGATATTACATTCTCAATTGTTAAAATATACACATTTTGCTATTTGACACATATATATATATATATATATATATATATATCCATATATATATATATATATATATATATATATATATATATATATATATATATATATATATATATATTAATGTTATTTATATAAATAATAATTGGAATAATCTTTCTGTCTGTCTGTCTCTGTCTTCCTATCTGGTCACAATAACAGAAACCAGAACAAGCATAGGTCAATATTCTAAAAATCGGAATAAACATTTGAATAATATGGAACTTTAGTGTAACAGGAACAACATAATTGTTCGCAAGATACAATAGACTGCACAATGTCAATGAACCTACATCCATCTGTTCACTAAACATCAGAGACACACATGGTTATTTGCTAAAGGGAGAACTCCAAGTTAATCTAAAGCAAATTTCAAATTTAAAGCCAGTGTAGCTTAATGGAAATCATAGCTGACTTAGAGAATTTTTACAGTTTGGCTATTTTGACCTTAAATTTGAAACTCATTTTGAATTCTCACTTTAGTGAATAACCCTGTTAGAATGGAAATTCACTCTTCAGCAGAAAAAAGGAGAACAAACAATAGTATATCACAGTTTTATGTGCAACATGAAAAATAGAAGTTATACTAAAGACCAGTAAAAATTAAAATCCCAGTCTCTTTTTACATTAGATAATCATGGTACATAAACTGCGTGGCGTGTTACCATTGTGAATAATATAAAGTTTATCTCCCAATTTCTAATGATACAGAGTGCAAAGCTACACAATGCACTGTATACTAACAAATGTAGAAAGGGATATAAAATAAAATAAGTACAAAGCTAATATTCAAAGATATTTTTACCTTTCTTTACATATTGTACATACAAGCATCACTATTGCAGAGTTGACACATATTTCTTCAGGATACCTCATTCACATATTAAAAAGTAAATAATTGTAGATCTTTCAACTCTGCAGAACATAATATCTCAAAATAAAATATATTTATGGGAAGAATTAAATTAAGAATAAGCAGTATTGTCTTTAAAATGACTCTGAAAGTATTTGTTACGGTTGCAAATAGTTGTTAATGACTATCATCAATGATCGTCTTGTAGCATATTTCCCTAATATATCAAATGTAAAGGGGGAACTATCACTTCTCTGGAATTTATACCAATCAATAAAATATTGAAATCACTTATAACGTGAGTTAACTTAATTTTCATGAAATGCTCTGTTTTCTTTTAAATTTCTACTAAAGAGTTAATACGTTACATCTTTACCTAGTTCAGAGAGGACAAAGCCAGGGCAAGCATTCCAAGAAAAAGGAGACATGTAAACATTGTTTTGTTTCTCTTTTCTCTGTAAGCTTTCTCTATCCTGACTGTCAAGTGCAAAGAATAGAGCAAATAAAAATGATTGACAGGGAGCTAAAATGGATTTACCCACTGGCGGGATATAAACGTGTAGATTTCTATATTAATTTTATTTTTTACACTTCACAAATACATTTCCTAAATATAGGTATAAATAGACATAAAATGAAGACAATCAATAAAAAAAAGAAATAATGTATATTATATTGAGTAATATGTTTAGGCGTACAAGTCACTAAAGCAAAACCAAAATGTTAAAAATGAGGTAATATAACTTTTTATAGCAGTGCTTTATGCACACATAAAAAGAAAAAAGCTCAATAAAATAATCGTTCATAGTAGTAAACTAAAACAATAGTAACATCATATAGAGCGTGAAACAGTGGAATACTAAATTACTGCCCAAATACAAATCAGATCTGAAACAACCATTGTTAAATTGTAACCAGAGTGCAAAATGCAATTGTAAAATGTAACTTATAAACACTTAGCACGACTAACCCTCTTCCAGATCTAAGCCCATACAAATAACTGAGGTGAAAAACAGTTAAGTCTCTTAAATTAAAAAAATATATTATCCAAAAAAGCAGTGGGGCTTCGCCGCAAGAGATTGGAGACTCACTACAGATTGGTTTGCCGGCTGCAGCATAAATAAACTATCCCAGTGAGCCTCCAAGGGTCTATCTCACTTGCATGATGTTGCCTTCTACCTTCAGCTAGGTGACCTGCGGGGCCTGATACCGGCAATATCATGACTGGACTCAATGTTCCCACAACAGAGTGTCACTTTCTTTATATTTAAAAGGACACTATAGTCACCCAGACCACTTCAGCTCAATGAAGTGGTCTGAGTGCCAGGTCCCCCAGGTTTTAACCCTTCAGATGTAAACATAGCAGTTTCAGAGAAACTGCTATGTTTACATAGCAGGGTTAATTCAGCCTCTAGTGGCTGTCTTCCTGACAGCCGCTAGAGGGCGCTTCTGTGACGCTGGATGCAAAATTTGCATCCAGCGTGCAGAACATCCATAGGAAAGCATTGAGAAATGCTCTCCGATAAACTGTTAGAATGCCCGCGTGGCTCTTGCCACGCATGCGCATTCTGCTCCACTTGGGAGCTGACGTCAGCGGGGGAGGAGAGGTCACCAACGCCGAGGGAGCCTGGCGCTGGATAAAGGTAAGTGGCTGAAGGGGTTTTAACCCCTTCAGCGCCAAGGGAGGGGGACCCTGAGGGTGGGGGTCCTAAGGATGCTATAGTGTCAGGACAAAAGGTTTAAACCAAAGTAACCATCTCTTGGTGTGTTCTATACTCTTACCCTTACTCAGAAATATTATTTGTTCCATTTTGCATATCTCATAAGCCACATAACACCATTCCCTAAATGAAGGAATTTGTGCTTGTTTCCAGTATTATGGTGTCAAAATCTTAGCTGAATCAATCAGCCTAACTGTAAAATAATTCCTATAATTCTTACTTGAGTGCTTTGTGTTATGAATTCAAATTTGTGAGGGGTCCATTTCCAAATCTAGGTCATCTAGAGATCTTATGATACTGACCATTTCTTTTTCAAAACTGACTCAAAAGTAGGCATGTCCACCAGATATGAACATATACTATATAATTCAAGCTTCTCCAGCAATTTTCTGGACTACTTTGTTGGATTTTATATGGCATATGGAATCTTACAGGAATTCTCTTTTCTTTTTTTAGATAATGAACATTTATATGTTAATAATGCAGTCTTATGCCATTGTTCGTTTGTGATATTTATATTACAATAAGTCTCCCACAGATTAAAAAAGTACAATTTGACAAATTATATGCTTTATGTTATTACTTTATAACCTGCAGAGATCAATCCAGTCTGAGGTTCTTGTAAAAATCATAGTTTCTCAAAAGGGGATAACATTTATGATATCTGGCATGTTTGTTTCAGAGTAGCCACATTATGAAGAATTTGAGAATATAATATAGCTGAAAATTATTTAAATGTTGTCCAGTATTTGTTGAAGCTCTCTTATAATCGATTACGAAATGCCCCAATCTGGGGTATAGAACCTACAACTATATCTTCTTCCTTCTCATTTACTTAATTTTGCAAGTACATGCAACAGTAGGGTGTTTATGTATCTTTAAAGACTGTTTGAGTATTACATAGCCAAGGGGCCAGGTGTCAGGTCGGCTGCCCACTTACCCATCAGGTCTTCTGCTCTCTCCCCGCCTTCCTCTGGCATTCCGTTCGACACTGCATGCTTGCACACAGCGTGCCTTTATGTGTGACCAACTTTGGTCCTGAATCCAGAATTTGCCAAAATGAATTCAACAAATTGAATTCAGCACACAAATATAAATGTCAACCTGAAAAGATCAATTACTGTCCATAGTTATACAAAACTCCAAGATGACCTAGACCAATGGGAGTTAAGACCTGCCAATATATACTTACATTTTTCATTCCTTGTTGCCCTGTTGTGGTTCTTGTTGGCCCAGTATCGCTTTAGTGCAGTATTCTTCTTTGGTAATTATTCTGGTTATGGTTTATCATTATTCCTGTCTTCTGTAATCCTTTGACCTTGGCTTGTGTATAGTTTATCCAGTATTCTGTATAGATTTGACCTTGGATATTCGTATTGACTCTATTTGTCCATTAGTCCAGCCATTCTAAGGACCGGTATACAAAAAATTCAGTTTTTTGTGATTTGTTCTGTGTGTTTTGGTTCCACTCGATCCTGACACCAAGGAGATACCTTAATGGGACTATTAAATGCATATTGTTCCAGATCTATCCAAACTGTATCTAAATGATTCCAATTTATTACTCAGGACAGATGTTCTGATTTATAATATTTGCGAGCCCCATTCCACCTCTTTTTTTTAGGATTATTTAAATATGAGTAACTCAACCGAGGTTCTTTTGGTTTCCAAAGGTATTTCCTATATAGAAATAAAAAAACCTTTAGGAACTTCGATTGGTATTGTTTGCATAATATATAAAACCCTAGGTGTCACATTCCTTTTAACTACAATAGCTGTACAAAGTCATTAAATATTTTGCTTGGCTCATTTTTGCAGGTCTAATTTAATCTCCCCCTAATATTTTGAGGTAGTTAAGTTTGTATCATCTTTGTAAATTGTCTGAGAGATAAATACCAAGATGTATAATTTTATCCTTAACCCATCTAATTGGGAATGATTCCTGTAAGGCTTTGGAAATCTTCTCAGAGATAATAAGAACTTCAGACTTGGAATGATATCAGGTATTGTTAGCTATTTCATTATGTTGAGTATAGATATTTGGGGGTTAGTAACAAAAATTAATAAATCGTCAGCAATGGCCGATATTTTATAGTGATAAAAGTCTAATTATTTCTAAGTGATATCATGATTATTACATATTTTGGAAAGAGGAGGTGTGTTCCCTTAGAGAGGGATTTTGGTCTTGAATATGAACCATTAACACTCACCTGAGTTGGTGTATGATATAGAGAATTTATCCAGGTTGTCATAACAGGACCAAAGCCCATGGATTATAAGACATAAAATAGAAAGAACCAATTCACCCTGTCGAATTCTTTATGCAGCATCAGTTGACAGAATCAACGCAGGAATTCCCTTACTCCTAGATTCATTTATCAAATTCAGGACTTTTGTTGTAGCCTTCCTATTCCAGATAAAATCAATGTGATTTACCAAAAACAGAGTAGATAATGTTTCTTTAATTCTCTCACTTAAGATCTTTGCAAAGATCTTAACATCACAATTAAGCAAAGAGATAGCTCTATGGCTGGTAGGGATGTGCAGGGGAAAAAATGTGTCTGCTTCAGCAGTTCGGACTAATGGCATTCGGTTCGGCACTTCGAACTACCAAACTTCAGCAATTTGGAACTTTGGCAATTCAGAACTTTGGCAATTCAGAACTTTGGCAATTCGGAACTTTGGCAATTCGGAACTTTGGCAATTCGGAACTTCGGTAATTCGGAACTTCATCACTTCGGACATTCGCAAGCATCCGAATGTCCGAATTGCCTGAAAAGAATTGCACATGTCTAGTAAGTGGTTGTGGTGGCAGTCCAGGCACTGGGAGCCCTATAGTTGTGCAAGTGGTTGTGGGGGCAGTCCTGGCACTGGGAGCCCTACAGATTTGCAAATGGTATTGGTGGCAGTCTGGGCACTGGGATCACCCTGCACATTAGAGTAAGTTACTGCCTGTAAGTTAGGATAATGACTCTATGACATCTTCAAAATGTTCATCATTTGGATGTAATGGGACCTGTTACCCCCTTTATCTACTAGTTTAATAATAATACTGTTATCCCCTTTATCTACTAGTTTAATAATAATACTTTTGTTATTCTGCAACTCATTCAAAGCTTTCATTTCCTTTAATAGAGATTTACATGGGGTTGGAATTGCAATGTATTTACATCCATGTCTTGAGGTGTTTTATAGGTCACTTTGACAAATGAATCAATGAGTCTACAGTTTTTAAACTTTGGGGTAAATGTACTTTTAGGTTTTAATATTGTGTAGGACATGTGTGTGTTTGGATCATTACTGTCCAACATGTTTACCTGAGGAGAGAAAGATATAAGTAGACGAAACAATAAAAATCATGGGAATTGACAGTTTCCCTTTAATAAAAAAACATCCCAAATATCCCAAAGTCTCTTTTCATCTCACTCTTCGCCTTTAAATTCTGCTACTAACATATACTTTAACTTTAACTTTTGATCTACAATATTTGGCATTAAAAACTTTTCTTTTATACTTTCTTGTTCTTAGCTTTTAAAAGCATCTCTGCATGAAGATAGGGTAGCTGGTGGCAACTTAAATTGTGCATGGCAAAAAATGTTAGTTCTACTAAAACACTTTGGCAGAGAAAAACAATCTCATATCGGCAGAATTTAGTTCATGCCAGTATTCAGCGTGTCACATTTTCTGTATCATAAAATATTTGGGAAGATATTTCAAGCAGCCAGAATATTGGGAAAAAAGCTGCCATGACTGTGCTGACATGCAAACATGGCTACTTTGGCTACACAGTGGCATAATGGCTACACAATATCATGTGTTTTTTTTTACAATGCCAATTCTGAGTTCCAAATATTTTATTATATACATGGATTAAAAAAACACATGAAGGGAGAGAAGGTTAGAGGGCAATTCACCCACTCACTCCTTTCCACTCTGACGAAAATATCCAGTCTATAGCATCAGTGACCATCCTTTAGTTAAAAAAAACACACACAAAAAAACTGTGCCCTAGTAGCAGTGGGAGTCATTTAATTGGAATAAGGAATATATTTTTTTTACATAGTTACATAGTTAAATAGGCTGAAAAGAGACATGTGTCCATCACTGGCGGATCCAGAGTCTTATCTCGGGAGGGGCACTCATAGATTATTTAAAGAAACAATCCAGGCAAAATAACCACTACAACTCTCTGTAGTGGTTATGGTGCCAGGAGTGCCATGGTGCCAGAAGTGCTGTGGAACCCTCCCAGAGTAAATAGTCAAACTGTTTAAGAACAGTAATGTGTGGGTGTATGTGTAGGCAGTGTGTGTGTGTGTGTATGGGAGGCACTGAGTGTGTGAGGGATGCAGAGTAGATATGGGAGGTAGAGTGTGAGGGGCGCAGAGTGTGTGTGTGGGACAGTGTGTGTATGTTGGTGCAGTGGGAGCACTGTGTGTAGGAGAGCAGTGTGTGTTTGCATGAGGGGTGTGGTGTGTGCATGGGAGTGCAGTGTGTATATGTGGGATGCAGTGGAAGCACTGTGTGTATGGGGCCAGTGTGTGTATGAGGGTGTAGTGGGGCAGTGTGTGTATGGGAGTGCAGTTGGTGAAGTCTGTGTATGAGGGTGCAGTGTGTGTGTGTGTGGGAGAAGTGTGTGTGGGGGGGAGACGGGTGGGGCTGCAGTGTTTGTGTGGGGGAGCACTGTGTGTATGGGGGTGTAGTGTGTGGGGGGAGAAGTGTGTGGGGGTACAGTGTTTGTATGGGGGAGCACTGTGTGTGTGGGGGAGACGTGAGTGGGGGGACGTGTGCTGGGGTGCAGTGTTTGTATGGGGAGCACTGTGTGTATGAAGGAGAAGTGTGTGTGTGGGGGTGCAGTGCGTGTGGGGGTGCAGTATGGGTGTGGGAGTGCAGTGTGTGTGGGGGTGCAGTGTGTATGGAGGAGAAGTGTGTGTATGGGGTACAGTGGGGGAAGTGTGTGTATGAGGGGCTGTGGGGGCAGTGTGTGTAGTGGGGCAGTGTGTATATGGGGGGCTGTGGGGGCAGTATGTGTGTAGTTGAAGGAGGGGCAGAGTAAAACATAAAAAAAATATTTCTATCCTCCTTCCCATCTTACCTTTTCCTTGGAGAAGGGATATTATTTCCAATCCCTGGTTGTCCTCATGGTGAATCCCTGGCAGTTCTAGTGGGGAGTGAACTCTAGCCTGCAGCTCCTGAGGCTAGAGTTCATTATTGCGAGAGCTGAGTGTTGCCATGGTAACTGCGGCAACGTTCCGTGCTCACAAGAGGATACCCGGTGGAGCTGCAGGTTAGAGTTCCCGGGTCTCCTCTCCCTCCTCTCTCCGTGCCAGCCACCCAGCAGTGTGCCTGTGGACCGGGGAAGGAGATCTCTAATCTCCCCTCCGGTCTGTGAAGGCACTTAGCAGGGCCAGCGCTTGGATAGCACCGGCCCTGCAGGAGAGAGCATTGGCTCTTGGGGGTAGGGCAATTGCCCCGTTGCCCCCCTACCCCTGGATCCCCCACATGTTCATCAAATACAATGGTGGAACATGTGAGTGGGTATCAGATCTCGCTCCCACACTCACCTACCTCGCGCTCCCACGCCACATCTCTCTCTCACTCCACTCTACCCACCAGGCAGCGCGATTGGCTCAACCACCCACACCGACCACTCACATTCATGTTAACGGCACCTCTGTTCTTGAGAACGTCACTTACCCAACACAGAAGGCAGAACTCCATGCGTATGAAAGCCACCTCGCTCCGTGCGAACGCCACCCACCTGTACTGCATGTAGAACTCTGTTCGTACGGACACCGGCTCCTGAACACAGCAAGAACAGGAGTCTGTTCGTGAGAACGCTGCTGCTTCCACATGTGACCACACAGAAGGTAGAATTTCAGGAGAATCAAAAGGGAAGCGCGCACTGACACAGAGCCTTTTAAGTGTACAGGAGGTGGAAACCAGGGTGGAACCTCAATTATCAAGACCACCCACTTCCCTATTTAAGTCGCATACAACCTTCACTCTTTGCTCAGTTGTACGGTGCTCCTAAATGTGTAAAGACCTTCAGAGACTGTCCTGTTGTATCCTGATCCTGATTTTGACCCTTGTCTGTATCATCGCTTCTGAACCTGTGCCGCCTGTCCTGACCTTTGGCTTCCCTGACTACTCTCTTTGTCTGACACTAAACTGTGAATCTGACAGTGGGTAATCAATTGCCTTCTTACTTTTTCCTTTTTTTTTTTAAATCCTTTTTTAAGATTACATTTCTCCAACTTCCTATTTTTCAAATGCCTTTCATTTTCATGGTTTTGCCCTGTCTGACAGAATCTTGCAGTGCCTGCTACATCTGAAGTCACAGTTTGTAGAAGTTATTGATAGGGCACTGTTTTTCAACATACTGAAAGAGAGACAATTAAACTACAAACTGGATGTATATGAAAGCTTTATTCTTCTTAAGGTGGAAGGGGTGATTGGGTTATTACTTGGCCATGCCCACTAACTTTTGTCTTAGAAAAATAAGTGACCATCCTTCAGTATGGAAAAAAAACAGTGCCCTATCAGCTGCCCACAACTATACCTGCAGAGCTAATAGTCAACACAAGACTGCAGGCAGGGCAAAAACTCTGTGAAAGAAATTTGAAAAAGGAGCAGTAGGAGTAATTTAATTTTTTTTTAATGTGGGTGAGCAAGAGGGTGACCACTAGCACCATTATCACATTGTAAAATACTTTTTTGCTACAAAGGATTAAAAGAAAGATCTGCTACACTCAGAGTGAGCAGTGTTTACTTGTGCAGTAAACCACAGCCACACACTGTGTATAATACTTTGCAAAAAAAGCTTGCAATTTTTAAAGCACATGTTATAGAAATAAAATAAAATAAATATCACAAGTCAGTAAAACAATTGTAAAGCAGTGAATCAAAGTGGGTGCCAGGGCACAGGCAGTAGCTTCTAGGCAGGAAGACCTTTTATAATTTTTATGTTTTTTCTTTTTCAATTCACCAGATGATGAGCGGTGCAACTGTTCCTGTCCAACATGTTGGATTTGGGGTTTTAATGAGCTGTAAGCCATAATCATTGCACTTATGACAAATCACGGCTTGAACTATCTTGCTTTGCATGTAATGCGTCTATCTAATATATTAGTTTCCCCTTTTACGTTGCATTACTGAAATAAATGAACTTTTGCACGATATTCTAATTTTTCGAGTATCACCTGTACTCCACTACTACTACCACCAGAGCTAGGGGTAGGATGCCTCTGATTTGTCATATTTAAATGCTTTAAATGCCCGTTTCTTAATTTTCGTTTCTTGATTTACTTTCCCACTAAGCCACATTGGTTTTATTAAGCTACTTTTATATTTATTACCCAATAGCACATACTTAGAAATATAAATTTATAATCTTTGTTTGAAGATATTCCATTTATCCTCTGTGTTTTTATCCCTAAAGAGCTTATGCTAGTCAATATATGGTAAAGCTGCCCTTATCTTATTGAAATTGGTCTTTTTAAAATCATATGTTTTGGTATAACCCATGTGCATTTGATTTTTTTAAGTTTATTTTAAAGGACACTATATTGTGATCATTATTTCACCTTCTTGAATGTTGGTCAAAAGATCAACATTATTTGTTATAACCAGATCCAGCCAAGCATCCTTTCTAGTTGGTGCCTGTACAAGTTGTGACATGAAGGTGTAATTTAAAGGACCCTTTATAGTGCCAGGAAAACAAACTCATTTTCCTGGCACTATAGTGCCCTGAGGGTGCCCCCACCTTCAGGGTTCCACTCCCGCCAGGCTAAAGGGGGAGGAAGGGGGTTAAACACTCACCTTTCTCCAGCGCCGGACTCCCGCGGTGCTGGGGACTCTCCTCCTCCTTCGGTCGTCATCGGCTGAATGCGCATGTGTGGCAAGTTTCTGTTATGTCTTATATGTCATTTGCTTAGTGGAGCTATTGCTTCTAGTTTCCCCATGTTGTTATTTAGGCTACTTGCATTAGTAAGCATACATTTAATATTATCATAAGTCACTGTATTTGATGATCATAGCCTCCCCCTATCTCCACCCCACTTGTACTGAGCTAAAGCCTATCTGCTTTCTGTCCTAGAAAATACTTTGTTACTCTTTGATAAGTCTTCACTTAGTGAGGAGTGGCTCTGATGACCCCTAAAAAGTAGACATTGCTGTGCTCTCCTTGTCTTAAGGCTGAATATTACTGGTGGGGGTGGAGGCACATGACATTGATGATGGTGGGTTTGCACTATATTTTGACATGCTTATTTGTTGCCTTAAGTATCATGAAGTATTGTGCTCTGTCCCCATTTGAACCTTCTGACTACTGACTTTTTGTATTATTTTAAAATCTTTTATAAATAAAGATTTTTTTTTAAACTGTTACCTATATAAAAATTGTCAATAAAATCTAAAACACATTTTAAAAGAAAACAAATTTGCTCCTCAATAAATAAAAGATGTGCTCCTCAATAATCGAAACCTGAGAAATACATTTATGGTGTGCAGTGCCTGGAATATATTCTTTTATATGCCATTTATATTTCAGAAGGAATCTATTCCACAACTGAGCATGAGGTATTTCTATCTTTAAGCATCTACGTTCTAAAAAATACAAAAATGTATTTCTTTCTAGACATGTGATTTAGGTTTCATCTCTCTAACTGGCGTAAAGCAACATTTTCATCAATTTCTTTTACTATCCTAATATAAACTACGTGATATAGTAGTAAGCATCTATTTTTTTTTTTTTAAATTAATGTATACTAATATTTATGAAAAAAAAACAGTTTTATACTTTTCCCATGCTCCCTTTCTGACACTCCTCTTTTCGCACCTAGAGTCAAATTGTCAGTTATCCTAGCCAGTGTTTGCAGTCCATTGCATTTCAAAATTGTCTGACAGAAAATTCTTCAGGCAGAAAAATAATAAAAATGATAAATTTTCTAAACATTTACAAGTAATGTATTTGTTTTTAATTCATAACATTCTACTTCTACAACTACTTCTTATTCTACATGTCTTCTATTAAGACAATAATTGGCTTCATACATCCATGTGCATTTTAGTACAACATAAAAAGGGTTGACCAAAGAAGACTGGTAGCTCTGTTGATGGGAGTCACTTAAGGTCAATTAAAGTCAAATATCTTCAAGGGGATGTTGCATCATTTGAAGTTTCAAACTGGTGTAATAAGCAAGATTGCATCAAGATTGAACCACCATTCAGGCAATTTCATGTAATTCTGAAGCTTTAAAGTGACAGTGGTACATTTCTTTGGAAGTGTACCATTATCTGTTCTTTTTACTAATATTTTAGTCGTAATTCATTTAAAATGACAAAGGTAGACATAATTATATAATCAAGTGAGGGATAATAGTAAAGATATAGTACAACACCTTATCTGTCTTTTTGTTTAGTGTTTACATGCAATTCGCGTAAAAGGTAATGAATTGAGTTTTAAAGGCTATGACTCATAATCACACATAGGCAATAGAAAAAAAATCTTAATGACTAATCCATAAAGTTGGATCATGACAAAAATATTTAGCATATTTTTTTCAACAGCAGAGAAAGCCCAATTATATTATTTTGGTAATTGTTACAATCATGTTTATAAAACATTACTTGTCTTGAAACCTTTTGGTAATCCCAACTGAATATAGATTACACTTATAGCAAACTGATTGAGTACAGTGGATTCTTGATTTTTGAAATGTGCACTCTTTGCTAGTTTTTGTAATGAATCTATCTTACAATTTATGCAGGAAACAAGTGGCCTTTACGCTACATGAATCAGAAAAACATTAAAAAAAAATTCTTCCTTGAGTCAACTACTGCAGGACATGTTAGTCTACAATTACATTTGTCTAGATAATGAATAAAAATACTTATTAGCTACTTCTAGATTCTATGGGATGTATTTTCTTATAATATATAAGAAACAATTAAGTAAAGTTTGGTGTTTAGGATTTAATTTATGTTTTTGTTGATATAAGGTTTGTTCATGTATATATGCGTAAAACTATTATTTTTGTGTTAAAGAATTAGTTGAGTTTTAAGATTTATATTTTATTATAAGTTTTATTTTTGAAAAAAATAGATTTCCTTAAAAGCATTTTTTTTATATTTTTTACATTTATTGTTTAATATGATGAGAAGGTAATTTCAGGTCAGTTAACAATGAAAACACATTTTATGAATTCAGTTTTATATATATATCACAAGGTACTGGTAGAGAAAAAAACATTTTGGTGTAGCAGAAAATAGTTTCCTAAATATGCCACATATAAAACAATTTCCAGACCTACAGTTATGGAAGTGCCCACAGCAAATTGTTTTGTAGTTACAAGCCAGCCAATATGCATTACAAATATGTGGATCACACTGCTAACTGGTTAACATTCCTTTTTATCAGCTTGTTAAAACCCAAAGAGAATCTATGATGTTTTGCTGCTAAATGGTTAACATTCTTTTTTAGCAGCTTGTTAAAACCAAAAGAGAATCTATGATTTTTTTAAAGCGATTTGTTGAACTAAAATGATGGGGTCAGTGACCATGCATTCCAGCCACTTGCTTCTGTTGTCTCCTTTGAGACCGCTTAACTCTACATTTGGCTTTTTCTTCCTTCTTTTTCAAGATTTTCATATAATCTTGTTATCCCTCTCATCTTTTTATAGGTTTTTATCAAACTTTATCTTTCTATCATAAAATGCTATTTTCTCTGTCTTGCACTCACTTTCTTTACCTCTTTTTTATTCTTTCAGTCTGTCTGCATTTTCTCATATTTTCCCTTTCAACAGTCTTTTTTACAATCTTTCTCATATTCTATTCCCTCTGTTTTCCCTCTCTCTTGTTTGTTCTTTGAGTCATTGTCTCAGTAAATTCCCTTTGTTCTTTGTGATGAGCCTAAATGTTTTTTTCTATTCCATGTTTTTCATTCTTTCTTTTTCTTTTTCAGTTTTTTTCTCCATTTTTTTGTTATCCCTAAATATTACTTCCATCCTTAACTACCTTTCTGTGTCTGTTTGGCTGTTGCTTTTTAAAAAAAAAAAAAATATCTCCAGCACTGTCCTTCAGTCAGTCAGACCATTTTTGTCATAGTTCTGCTCTCTTTTGAATTGTATGGTCATATTGTATAATTGGTGCATGTTGAAATTTAAGTCAGATTGAACAAATTCAATCTAAATTTGATACATGCATGTATTCAAGGGCAGATATACACATATACCTAATTTAAAAAAAATATTTTGCTGGTTGCAATAGATAGACAGATGGACAGACATAGATAGATAGATAGATAGATAGATAGACAGGCAGACAGACAGACAGACAGACAGACAATTTTTCCAACCTCATGCAGGGATGATACTACCTAAGTGTATCGAACAGAGTGTATTTGAAAACTACATTACCCAATAAAAGTACTCTGTAATTGTCTTCCACACTGACTGAATCTATGTAAACTTCATTGAAGAGGGA
Source organism: Pelobates fuscus (assembly GCF_036172605.1). Taxonomy (NCBI): domain Eukaryota; kingdom Metazoa; phylum Chordata; class Amphibia; order Anura; family Pelobatidae; genus Pelobates; species Pelobates fuscus. The sequence goes on along the minus strand of NC_086322.1, from coordinate 122,185,597 downwards.
AGCTTGCACTGGGCTATTGTCGTACTCATATTCCTATTTCTTGTTTTTGTGGTGTTTTTTTGTATTTCTTTGTTTATAAATTATTCTCATTTTAATATAGATTATTAGCACAGAAACCCCATGTATATTTTCTAATAATAATGTTGTTACATTTTTTGTGGCATACTTACCTTATACATGTCCCATAATTCTAAGGAGAGTTATTATAATTGTATCTGGAAGCTCTTATGTAAGAACCAAGTAGATAATTCTTTAGTCATTTGTATTCTGTTTTGACAGGCAATAGTTTTTTTAAAAAAATGGATACTGTTTCAGATGGATTAAAATAAAATATGAAGTGCACTCTTAAGAGGCTTAATCTTTGTGAATCATCTTAACCGAATGTCCGAATTGCCTGAAAAGAATTGCACATGTCTAGTAAGTGGTTGTGGTGGCAGTCCAGGCACTGGGAGCCCTATAGTTGTGCAAGTGGTTGTGGGGGCAGTCCTGGCACTGGGAGCCCTACAGATTTGCAAATGGTATTGGTGGCAGTCTGGGCACTGGGATCACCCTGCACATTAGAGTAAGTTACTGCCTGTAAGTTAGGATAATGACTCTATGACATCTTCAAAATGTTCATCATTTGGATGTAATGGGACCTGTTACCCCCTTTATCTACTAGTTTAATAATAATACTGTTATCCCCTTTATCTACTAGTTTAATAATAATACTTTTGTTATTCTGCAACTCATTCAAAGCTTTCATTTCCTTTAATAGAGATTTACATGGGGTTGGAATTGCAATGTATTTACATCCATGTCTTGAGGTGTTTTATAGGTCACTTTGACAAATGAATCAATGAGTCTACAGTTTTTAAACTTTGGGGTAAATGTACTTTTAGGTTTTAATATTGTGTAGGACATGTGTGTGTTTGGATCATTACTGTCCAACATGTTTACCTGAGGAGAGAAAGATATAAGTAGACGAAACAATAAAAATCATGGGAATTGACAGTTTCCCTTTAATAAAAAAACATCCCAAATATCCCAAAGTCTCTTTTCATCTCACTCTTCGCCTTTAAATTCTGCTACTAACATATACTTTAACTTTAACTTTTGATCTACAATATTTGGCATTAAAAACTTTTCTTTTATACTTTCTTGTTCTTAGCTTTTAAAAGCATCTCTGCATGAAGATAGGGTAGCTGGTGGCAACTTAAATTGTGCATGGCAAAAAATGTTAGTTCTACTAAAACACTTTGGCAGAGAAAAACAATCTCATATCGGCAGAATTTAGTTCATGCCAGTATTCAGCGTGTCACATTTTCTGTATCATAAAATATTTGGGAAGATATTTCAAGCAGCCAGAATATTGGGAAAAAAGCTGCCATGACTGTGCTGACATGCAAACATGGCTACTTTGGCTACACAGTGGCATAATGGCTACACAATATCATGTGTTTTTTTTTACAATGCCAATTCTGAGTTCCAAATATTTTATTATATACATGGATTAAAAAAACACATGAAGGGAGAGAAGGTTAGAGGGCAATTCACCCACTCACTCCTTTCCACTCTGACGAAAATATCCAGTCTATAGCATCAGTGACCATCCTTTAGTTAAAAAAAACACACACAAAAAAACTGTGCCCTAGTAGCAGTGGGAGTCATTTAATTGGAATAAGGAATATATTTTTTTTACATAGTTACATAGTTAAATAGGCTGAAAAGAGACATGTGTCCATCACTGGCGGATCCAGAGTCTTATCTCGGGAGGGGCACTCATAGATTATTTAAAGAAACAATCCAGGCAAAATAACCACTACAACTCTCTGTAGTGGTTATGGTGCCAGGAGTGCCATGGTGCCAGAAGTGCTGTGGAACCCTCCCAGAGTAAATAGTCAAACTGTTTAAGAACAGTAATGTGTGGGTGTATGTGTAGGCAGTGTGTGTGTGTGTGTATGGGAGGCACTGAGTGTGTGAGGGATGCAGAGTAGATATGGGAGGTAGAGTGTGAGGGGCGCAGAGTGTGTGTGTGGGACAGTGTGTGTATGTTGGTGCAGTGGGAGCACTGTGTGTAGGAGAGCAGTGTGTGTTTGCATGAGGGGTGTGGTGTGTGCATGGGAGTGCAGTGTGTATATGTGGGATGCAGTGGAAGCACTGTGTGTATGGGGCCAGTGTGTGTATGAGGGTGTAGTGGGGCAGTGTGTGTATGGGAGTGCAGTTGGTGAAGTCTGTGTATGAGGGTGCAGTGTGTGTGTGTGTGGGAGAAGTGTGTGTGGGGGGGAGACGGGTGGGGCTGCAGTGTTTGTGTGGGGGAGCACTGTGTGTATGGGGGTGTAGTGTGTGGGGGGAGAAGTGTGTGGGGGTACAGTGTTTGTATGGGGGAGCACTGTGTGTGTGGGGGAGACGTGAGTGGGGGGACGTGTGCTGGGGTGCAGTGTTTGTATGGGGAGCACTGTGTGTATGAAGGAGAAGTGTGTGTGTGGGGGTGCAGTGCGTGTGGGGGTGCAGTATGGGTGTGGGAGTGCAGTGTGTGTGGGGGTGCAGTGTGTATGGAGGAGAAGTGTGTGTATGGGGTACAGTGGGGGAAGTGTGTGTATGAGGGGCTGTGGGGGCAGTGTGTGTAGTGGGGCAGTGTGTATATGGGGGGCTGTGGGGGCAGTATGTGTGTAGTTGAAGGAGGGGCAGAGTAAAACATAAAAAAAATATTTCTATCCTCCTTCCCATCTTACCTTTTCCTTGGAGAAGGGATATTATTTCCAATCCCTGGTTGTCCTCATGGTGAATCCCTGGCAGTTCTAGTGGGGAGTGAACTCTAGCCTGCAGCTCCTGAGGCTAGAGTTCATTATTGCGAGAGCTGAGTGTTGCCATGGTAACTGCGGCAACGTTCCGTGCTCACAAGAGGATACCCGGAGGAGCTGCAGGTTAGAGTTCCCGGGTCTCCTCTCCCTCCTCTCTCCGTGCCAGCCACCCAGCAGTGTGCCTGTGGACCGGGGAAGGAGATCTCTAATCTCCCCTCCGGTCCGTGAAGGCACTTAGCAGGGCCAGCGCTTGGATAGCACCGGCCCTGCAGGAGAGAGCATTGGCTCTTGGGGGTAGGGCAATTGCCCCGTTGCCCCCCTACCCCTGGATCCCCCACATGTTCATCAAATACAATGGTGGAACATGTGAGTGGGTATCAGATCTCGCTCCCACACTCACCTACCTCGCGCTCCCACGCCACATCTCTCTCTCACTCCACTCTACCCACCAGGCAGCGCGATTGGCTCAACCACCCACACCGACCACTCACATTCATGTTAACGGCACCTCTGTTCTTGAGAACGTCACTTACCCAACACAGAAGGCAGAACTCCATGCGTATGAAAGCCACCTCGCTCCGTGCGAACGCCACCCACCTGTACTGCATGTAGAACTCTGTTCGTACGGACACCGGCTCCTGAACACAGCAAGAACAGGAGTCTGTTCGTGAGAACGCTGCTGCTTCCACATGTGACCACACAGAAGGTAGAATTTCAGGAGAATCAAAAGGGAAGCGCGCACTGACACAGAGCCTTTTAAATGTACAGGAGGTGGAAACCAGGGTGGAACCTCAATTATCAAGACCACCCACTTCCCTATTTAAGTCGCATACAACCTTCACTCTTTGCTCAGTTGTACGGTGCTCCTAAATGTGTAAAGACCTTCAGAGACTGTCCTGTTGTATCCTGATCCTGATTTTGACCCTTGTCTGTATCATCGCTTCTGAACCTGTGCCGCCTGTCCTGACCTTTGGCTTCCCTGACTACTCTCTTTGTCTGACACTAAACTGTGAATCTGACAGTGGGTAATCAATTGCCTTCTTACTTTTTCCTTTTTTTTTTTAAATCCTTTTTTAAGATTACATTTCTCCAACTTCCTATTTTTCAAATGCCTTTCATTTTCATGGTTTTGCCCTGTCTGACAGAATCTTGCAGTGCCTGCTACATCTGAAGTCACAGTTTGTAGAAGTTATTGATAGGGCACTGTTTTTCAACATACTGAAAGAGAGACAATTAAACTACAAACTGGATGTATATGAAAGCTTTATTCTTCTTAAGGTGGAAGGGGTGATTGGGTTATTACTTGGCCATGCCCACTAACTTTTGTCTTAGAAAAATAAGTGACCATCCTTCAGTATGGAAAAAAAACAGTGCCCTATCAGCTGCCCACAACTATACCTGCAGAGCTAATAGTCAACACAAGACTGCAGGCAGGGCAAAAACTCTGTGAAAGAAATTTGAAAAAGGAGCAGTAGGAGTAATTTAATTTTTTTTTAATGTGGGTGAGCAAGAGGGTGACCACTAGCACCATTATCACATTGTAAAATACTTTTTTGCTACAAAGGATTAAAAGAAAGATCTGCTACACTCAGAGTGAGCAGTGTTTACTTGTGCAGTAAACCACAGCCACACACTGTGTATAATACTTTGCAAAAAAAGCTTGCAATTTTTAAAGCACATGTTATAGAAATAAAATAAAATAAATATCACAAGTCAGTAAAACAATTGTAAAGCAGTGAATCAAAGTGGGTGCCAGGGCACAGGCAGTAGCTTCTAGGCAGGAAGACCTTTTATAATTTTTATGTTTTTTCTTTTTCAATTCACCAGATGATGAGCGGTGCAACTGTTCCTGTCCAACATGTTGGATTTGGGGTTTTAATGAGCTGTAAGCCATAATCATTGCACTTATGACAAATCACGGCTTGAACTATCTTGCTTTGCATGTAATGCGTCTATCTAATATATTAGTTTCCCCTTTTACGTTGCATTACTGAAATAAATGAACTTTTGCACGATATTCTAATTTTTCGAGTATCACCTGTACTCCACTACTACTACCACCAGAGCTAGGGGTAGGATGCCTCTGATTTGTCATATTTAAATGCTTTAAATGCCCGTTTCTTAATTTTCGTTTCTTGATTTACTTTCCCACTAAGCCACATTGGTTTTATTAAGCTACTTTTATATTTATTACCCAATAGCACATACTTAGAAATATAAATTTATAATCTTTGTTTGAAGATATTCCATTTATCCTCTGTGTTTTTATCCCTAAAGAGCTTATGCTAGTCAATATATGGTAAAGCTGCCCTTATCTTATTGAAATTGGTCTTTTTAAAATCATATGTTTTGGTATAACCCATGTGCATTTGATTTTTTTAAATTTATTTTAAAGGACACTATATTGTGATCATTATTTCACCTTCTTGAATGTTGGTCAAAAGATCAACATTATTTGTTATAACCAGATCCAGCCAAGCATCCTTTCTAGTTGGTGCCTGTACAAGTTGTGACATGAAGGTGTAATTTAAAGGACCCTTTATAGTGCCAGGAAAACAAACTCATTTTCCTGGCACTATAGTGCCCTGAGGGTGCCCCCACCATCAGGGTTCCACTCCCGCCAGGCTAAAGGGGGAGGAAGGGGGTTAAACACTCACCTTTCTCCAGCGCCGGACTCCCGCGGTGCTGGGGACTCTCCTCCTCCTTCGGTCGTCATCGGCTGAATGCGCATGTGTGGCAAGTTTCTGTTATGTCTTATATGTCATTTGCTTAGTGGAGCTATTGCTTCTAGTTTCCCCATGTTGTTATTTAGGCTACTTGCATTAGTAAGCATACATTTAATATTATCATAAGTCACTGTATTTGATGATCATAGCCTCCCCCTATCTCCACCCCACTTGTACTGAGCTAAAGCCTATCTGCTTTCTGTCCTAGAAAATACTTTGTTACTCTTTGATAAGTCTTCACTTAGTGAGGAGTGGCTCTGATGACCCCTAAAAAGTAGACATTGCTGTGCTCTCCTTGTCTTAAGGCTGAATATTACTGGTGGGGGTGGAGGCACATGACATTGATGATGGTGGGTTTGCACTATATTTTGACATGCTTATTTGTTGCCTTAAGTATCATGAAGTATTGTGCTCTGTCCCCATTTGAACCTTCTGACTACTGACTTTTTGTATTATTTTAAAATCTTTTATAAATAAAGATTTTTTTTAAACTGTTACCTATATAAAAATTGTCAATAAAATCTAAAACACATTTTAAAAGAAAACAAATTTGCTCCTCAATAAATAAAAGATGTGCTCCTCAATAATCGAAACCTGAGAAATACATTTATGGTGTGCAGTGCCTGGAATATATTCTTTTATATGCCATTTATATTTCAGAAGGAATCTATTCCACAACTCAGCATGAGGTATTTCTATCTTTAAGCATCTACGTTCTAAAAAATACAAAAATGTATTTCTTTCTAGACATGTGATTTAGGTTTCATCTCTCTAACTGGCGTAAAGCAACATTTTCATCAATTTCTTTTACTATCCTAATATAAACTACGTGATATAGTAGTAAGCATCTATTTTTTTTTTTTTAAATTAATGTATACTAATATTTATGAAAAAAAAACAGTTTTATACTTTTCCCATGCTCCCTTTCTGACACTCCTCTTTTCGCACCTAGAGTCAAATTGTCAGTTATCCTAGCCAGTGTTTGCAGTCCATTGCATTTCAAAATTGTCTGACAGAAAATTCTTCAGGCAGAAAAATAATAAAAATGATAAATTTTCTAAACATTTACAAGTAATGTATTTGTTTTTAATTCATAACATTCTACTTCTACAACTACTTCTTATTCTACATGTCTTCTATTAAGACAATAATTGGCTTCATACATCCATGTGCATTTTAGTACAACATAAAAAGGGTTGACCAAAGAAGACTGGTAGCTCTGTTGATGGGAGTCACTTAAGGTCAATTAAAGTCAAATATCTTCAAGGGGATGTTGCATCATTTGAAGTTTCAAACTGGTGTAATAAGCAAGATTGCATCAAGATTGAACCACCATTCAGGCAATTTCATGTAATTCTGAAGCTTTAAAGTGACAGTGGTACATTTCTTTGGAAGTGTACCATTATCTGTTCTTTTTACTAATATTTTAGTCGTAATTCATTTAAAATGACAAAGGTAGACATAATTATATAATCAAGTGAGGGATAATAGTAAAGATATAGTACAACACCTTATCTGTCTTTTTGTTTAGTGTTTACATGCAATTCGCGTAAAAGGTAATGAATTGAGTTTTAAAGGCTATGACTCATAATCACACATAGGCAATAGAAAAAAAATCTTAATGACTAATCCATAAAGTTGGATCATGACAAAAATATTTAGCATATTTTTTTCAACAGCAGAGAAAGCCCAATTATATTATTTTGGTAATTGTTACAATCATGTTTATAAAACATTACTTGTCTTGAAACCTTTTGGTAATCCCAACTGAATATAGATTACACTTATAGCAAACTGATTGAGTACAGTGAAAAAAAGAGAGGCTACTGGTCGGCAACTCGAAGCACGGATTGCCCTCCAAATAGACCTTATATCCTTAAATTTACAAAAAGGCTTGTACTGCAGGTACCCACTAAAGGGAGTCTTTGCATGCAGTTAGCCAAAACAAAAAAACTCTTTAATAGTCCCTCTTGAGGAAGAAAGCAAAAACGTGATTATATATACAAGTGTGAAGTTAAAATAAAGGACCTAGTGGGGTACGGGTCTTAGCTATGCCTGGCTGTTACTTATAGTGAACACAAAAACTAAGGAGATATAAGTGTGGCTTCAAACATATGCCGAATACTCCATTTAGAATAATTGTGTCAAAAAGACCAAGGTAACAGAGTGTGCAGCAACAGTTGCTAAAGCGTCTGATTATATTTTGTATCAAAATGATGGAAACTGCAAAGATGTATACCCAAAAATACAAAATATAAATACAATAGAATATCCAAAAAACACCAAAGATATATACAATAATACTTTAGTATATATCTTTGGTGGACTGTCTTAGATAATACTTATTTGTATAAGACAAGGGTGCAGTTATTAAGGATATAAAACTGTGGATGGCTTAAAGGCTGTGGATTGCAATATAATTGTACCTTAGTTTGCCATAGAGCTTTTTATCCCTTGCACAGATATAAAGACAGGCTCTAAATATCTCGTTAAAATATACAATCGATGTTATATCACCATGTGAAAATATCTGGAGATAATTTAAGAGCTGATTGGGTTACAAATGCAGTTCAAACTGTTAATATACCTTTAAATGCCATAAATAAAGTTCAGTTCAAAAAGCAAATCCTAATTATTAAGGCAGAAGGTATGTGCACATCCATGTTCAATCATATAGAAAAGCATAAAGATGAATAATGTAACAATATGTACTTAGATGCCTAAACAGCTAAATGTGATTTGGGGGTAGGAGTCCCTAGCATCCTGTACATATCGCATACATATATATTCAAATGGTCTTGAAAGTGCTCAGGATCATAGAGATGGCACAGCCCCAGAATTGTCCAAACAGAGAAATTTTAAAAGGTAAAGATGAATCCGCTCATGGTGAGCTGCTCTGCTTGAGCTGCTCTGCTCAACGCGCGTTTCGGCGATACCAGTCGCCTTTGTCAAGAGCCGTTTTCAGAGTGCATGGCGCCTCTTTTTAAATGGGTCTTAGGACTTCCCCCAGTATGACGTTAAACTCCCTGTCTAATCAGAAAATCCGTGCGGACGGGAGGGGGCGGGGTAATCCCTTCAAACGATACAGGGTCTACATTGCAGTTAACCCGTAACGGGAAAGCAAGTGCTGGAATGAATAAGACACTGATTCAAACACTAAATGTAGGTAGCAATATTGGGACCCTGTTGTAAATTTATAGAAATATAGAGTTCGTCCAACATACACAAACGGATGGATTAAGTACTTAGGAAGGGTTATAAAGATTTAACAGTATATAAACCAAAGTACATCCAATTAGTATATAGGACTATATCATTCTATAATAGGCATACAGTTGCCATGATTCGGGATCAAACTGGAGGTTCAAAAAAGGCATGAAGGAACACTCAAAAAATAATAAATGTTCATTATAGATGAAAAAGAAGTAATAAGCATTCTAACATGCAGAGAAACTAAGAGAAATTGTTTAGAATGAACGTGTTGTGTTGACAGTTGTTTTTAAAGGGTTAATAAAAATTAACCTTAAATGGAAAATAAGAAAAAGGGAATTTTAAAACAAACTAATGCACTTATAGATATATATGCAGGGTATTTACATAGTGTGAACAATGTACAGTTATGCAAAATAACTTGACAGGATATATGAATTGGAATATTTAGATAAAAGGGGCAAAGGAGAATCCTTCATTGAGACCTTTTGGGTGTAGTGTTTTAAGTTGAAAGATCCAAAAACTTTCCCGTTGTCTCAGAAAACGGTCATAGTTACCCCTACGTCTATCCTTCCGGACCAATTCTAATCCACAGAAACGGAGTCCCTGTGGGTTACCAGCATGGGCTTCCTTTAGGTGACGACCTATGGGGGTATCAACGAGCAGTTTAGGTGATCTGACATGCTCTTTGATACGCTCCTTGAAGGGTCTAAAGGTTTTTCCCACGTATTGTAAGTGGCAAGAACATGTGAGGAGATATACTAAACCCGCGGTATTGCAATTGAAAAAAGATTTGATCTTGAACGATCTTTTTCCGGTGCTATCGGAGATGGTTTTGGAGTCCCGTTTAATGAACTTACAAGCCACACAGTGGCCACATTGATATGATCCCACCGTGGTATTGTGTAGCCAGGTACGTACAGGGGGCGAGTGAAAATGACTCGGAACGAGAATGTTTCTGAGGTTTTTCCCTCTACGGGCGGTCATTTCAACTCTAGGTCCCAGAACTCTTTTTAGGTGGGTATCGTCCAAGAGGCACGGCCAGAACTTCTGAAAAACAGTTCTGACGGCCTCCCAGCCTGAATCAAATGTGGCTATCAAACGTGGTGGTTGCAGTTTAGTGGAGAACTCCACCTTCTTGGGTAATAGAAGGCTATTCCTATCTGCCTCTAAAGCTCTTTTGTAAGCCTGTTTGAGGCATTTGTTCGGATAGCCCTTGTCCCGAAACTGCTGTCGTAGTGCATCAGCTTGTACTTTGAATTCTTCGATGCTGCTGCAATTTCTGCGGGCTCTAATGTATTGTCCGGTGGGAATCCCCCGTTTGAGTGGTTGGGGGTGAAAACTTTCCCATCGTAGGAGGCTATTAGAGGATGTAGGTTTTTTGTATAGTGTGGTACTGATGGAGTCTCCCCTCAATGTAATTGTGAGGTCTAAAAAGTTCAGTGTATCTCCCCCAAATTCTGATGTAAAAAATAAATTCAAGTTATTAGTGTTGAGAAGTGATACAAAGTTTTTGAATAGATCCTCGCTGCCTGTCCATAGGACCAATATGTCGTCAATATAGCGGGCCCAATGATGGATAAAGGGTCTAAATGGTGCAAAGGCTGAATTTGTCGCCACAACTACTTCCTCCCACCAACCCAGATGAAGGTTGGCATACGATGGGGCACAAGCCGTCCCCATCGCAGTGCCTTGTATCTGGTGATAGAATTTCTCGTTAAAGAGGAAGTAGTTGTGGCTAAGGATGAATTCAAGGAGCTCTAGAGTAAAAAGGGAATGGTCACTGAAGGCAGGACCCCTTTTATCCAGGAAATGTTTCACATGTTGGATACCCCCCTTATGTGGAATCGAGGAGTATAGAGCCTCCACATCGAGGCTGCAGAGTGACACAGACTCAGGGATTTCTAAACTTGAGAGGCGGACCAAAGTTTGCTTGGTATCTTGTATGTACGAAGGTAATTTTTCCACGAATGGGCGGAGAACCCTATCAAGATAGATACTGCCGTTCTGGGTGAGGTTGTCAACACCGGATACTATAGGGCGTCCGGGAGGATTAGTTTGATTTTTATGGACTTTGGGCAGGCAGTAGAAGGTAGCTATCCTAGGTAGTTTGTTAAGAATAAAATCATATTCCTCCCTGGATAGCACCCCTCTACTGCGGCCCATATCCAAAATCACTCGATAATCCTGAAGAAATGTATTCGTAGGATCTTTTTCAAGAGGTTGGTATGTGTCTCTGTTTTCAAGTATCTTAAGTGACATCTTGATATAATCAGTGGTGTTTAAAATGACAATGTTCCCTCCCTTGTCAGCTGGTTTGATAGTGATTGTAATGTCCCCTTTGAGTGCCTGCAGGGCTTTGTTCTCCGATCTTGTAAGGTTCATGTTTGGCTGTATATCCAAATCCTTATGGTGAATATTGTCAATAGCAAATTTCACTGATTCTAGAAAAAATTCAATATTTTTGAAACTACCCAGATTCGGTGTGAATCGACACGGGGGTTTCAAATTTGTCTGGTAAGTAGTGGTATCAGTGTCATTCTCGTCAAGGAGAGATATCAGAGTCATTAGACACTCATAGTCCTTGTCAAGAATGCCTAGATCTTTTAGTTTTTTATCCAGTTTGATTTGGTGATACTTGCATAAAGCAAGTTTTCTAGCAAATAGATGTAAATCTTTTACCCATATGAACTTATTAAAGGGTGGAACAGGCACAAAGGAGAGGCCCTTCGATAAAACACTTGTTTCCTGAGGGGTTAGAGGGTGCATGGAGAGGTTGATAATTTGAAGTTTATTTGTCAGTATCGTCGTCTCCTTGTGGTGCTTCTCCCCCCCCGGCCCCTGTTTCGTGTGTAATATGGGGGTTGGCGTGGTAGGGGGTCGTCCAAATGGCCCATCTCTAAAAAATTCACCCCTTTTTTCAAGATGCCCCTAGCGCTACCCTGGTTAGAGGTGTTAGAGTCAGAATCTGATGGACAGACTTGTGTCCGTGATCTATTCTCCGAATCATTATCGGATGAGTCATAATCCGAAGTTAGTGCGTTTTCGGAGTTGGTTCTTAGGCGGCGTTTGAACGTGCTATATACGTTGCCGGTCTCATAATCTTTCAGATCCCTTAAAAATTTTTGATGTTTTCTAACTTTAATCACTTGTTGATATTTGTCTAAGTTCTGCTTCAGTTTAAGTTCTAATTGATTAAATGTGGGGTCAGACTGGAATTGATGGATATTACTCAGTTCAGATTCAAGTTGTTTATCGGTGGCCTCCAGTTTGAGTTTTTCATATTTACAGATAATTTGCATAAATGTATTGGAACAAAGTCCTGCTGCTACTTCCCATTCCTTAACCATTTCTTGGTTTTCAGCATGGGAGGAGGGAACCGTGTGGACTCTAAGCCCTCTTGGAATCATACTCTTTTTTAGATAGAAATCCAAGGATGAAATCTCCCAACTAGCCCTTATTTGTTGTTTATAAGTTTTGTTAAGTTTGTTAAAGCTCTGATGAATATCAGAGGGAACCTCCATATTTTCCAATAATTCGTTGGAAAAAACTTTTTCGGCATCTTTGCACCACATTGTGCTGTCTAGTTTATTAGCAAGAAAACCTGCCATAGTTTGTTGTAAATAATGGTTAAACGCCCAAATTAAATAGTCAAACACACACAGTATTTACACAACCTAGGTATTGAAACCTGACAAAATGAGATAAAGAACAACCACTGGGAGGAAATGGATATACTCCATCCGCCAATGTTGTGGTGGTTATAGGATATAGTGGGGCTTAACCCACAGTGGATTCTTGATTTTTGAAATGTGCACTCTTTGCTAGTTTTTGTAATGAATCTATCTTACAATTTATGCAGGAAACAAGTGGCCTTTACGCTACATGAATCAGAAAAACATTAAAAAAAAATTCTTCCTTGAGTCAACTACTGCAGGACATGTTAGTCTACAATTACATTTGTCTAGATAATGAATAAAAATACTTATTAGCTACTTCTAGATTCTATGGGATGTATTTTCTTATAATATATAAGAAACAATTAAGTAAAGTTTGGTGTTTAGGATTTAATTTATGTTTTTGTTGATATAAGGTTTGTTCATGTATATATGCGTAAAACTATTATTTTTGTGTTAAAGAATTAGTTGAGTTTTAAGATTTATATTTTATTATAAGTTTTATTTTTGAAAAAAATAGATTTCCTTAAAAGCATTTTTTTTATATTTTTTACATTTATTGTTTAATATGATGAGAAGGTAATTTCAGGTCAGTTAACAATGAAAACACATTTTATGAATTCAGTTTTATATATATATCACAAGGTACTGGTAGAGAAAAAAACATTTTGGTGTAGCAGAAAATAGTTTCCTAAATATGCCACATATAAAACAATTTCCAGACCTACAGTTATGGAAGTGCCCACAGCAAATTGTTTTGTAGTTACAAGCCAGCCAATATGCATTACAAATATGTGGATCACACTGCTAACTGGTTAACATTCCTTTTTATCAGCTTGTTAAAACCCAAAGAGAATCTATGATGTTTTGCTGCTAAATGGTTAACATTCTTTTTTAGCAGCTTGTTAAAACCAAAAGAGAATCTATGATTTTTTTAAAGCGATTTGTTGAACTAAAATGATGGGGTCAGTGACCATGCATTCCAGCCACTTGCTTCTGTTGTCTCCTTTGAGACCGCTTAACTCTACATTTGGCTTTTTCTTCCTTCTTTTTCAAGATTTTCATATAATCTTGTTATCCCTCTCATCTTTTTATAGGTTTTTATCAAACTTTATCTTTCTATCATAAAATGCTATTTTCTCTGTCTTGCACTCACTTTCTTTACCTCTTTTTTATTCTTTCAGTCTGTCTGCATTTTCTCATATTTTCCCTTTCAACAGTCTTTTTTACAATCTTTCTCATATTCTATTCCCTCTGTTTTCCCTCTCTCTTGTTTGTTCTTTGAGTCATTGTCTCAGTAAATTCCCTTTGTTCTTTGTGATGAGCCTAAATGTTTTTTTCTATTCCATGTTTTTCATTCTTTCTTTTTCTTTTTCAGTTTTTTTCTCCATTTTTTTGTTATCCCTAAATATTACTTCCATCCTTAACTACCTTTCTGTGTCTGTTTGGCTGTTGCTTTTTAAAAAAAAAAAAAATATCTCCAGCACTGTCCTTCAGTCAGTCAGACCATTTTTGTCATAGTTCTGCTCTCTTTTGAATTGTATGGTCATATTGTATAATTGGTGCATGTTGAAATTTAAGTCAGATTGAACAAATTCAATCTAAATTTGATACATGCATGTATTCAAGGGCAGATATACACATATACCTAATTTAAAAAAAATATTTTGCTGGTTGCAATAGATAGACAGATGGACAGACATAGATAGATAGATAGATAGATAGATAGACAGGCAGACAGACAGACAGACAGACAGACAATTTTTCCAACCTCATGCAGGGATGATACTACCTAAGTGTATCGAACAGAGTGTATTTGAAAACTACATTACCCAATAAAAGTACTCTGTAATTGTCTTCCACACTGACTGAATCTATGTAAACTTCATTGAAGAGGGAAGCTTGCACTGGGCTATTGTCGTACTCATATTCCTATTTCTTGTTTTTGTGGTGTTTTTTTGTATTTCTTTGTTTATAAATTATTCTCATTTTAATATAGATTATTAGCACAGAAACCCCATGTATATTTTCTAATAATAATGTTGTTACATTTTTTGTGGCATACTTACCTTATACATGTCCCATAATTCTAAGGAGAGTTATTATAATTGTATCTGGAAGCTCTTATGTAAGAACCAAGTAGATAATTCTTTAGTCATTTGTATTCTGTTTTGACAGGCAATAGTTTTTTTTAAAAAATGGATACTGTTTCAGATGGATTAAAATAAAATATGAAGTGCACTCTTAAGAGGCTTAATCTTTGTGTAAAAGAAAAACCTATCCCACACGATTTTCTATTTGTCTAATGCATCTATCTCTGTTCTGAGAAATTACTATAAATAAAATGGTCCTATTTGCATGTTGGTATAAGTGTAAAATATGTCATGCCTATTAGATAATCAAAACAGATGATAGGGCTACCTCCGGCATTACATATTTCTCATCATCACTAGTGCTAATTAATAAGCAGATATTATCGGTAGAGATGTCCCGAACAGTTCGCTGGTGAATAGTTCCCGGCGAACATCGCTTGTTCGCGTTCGCCGCGGAGGGCGAACATATGCGATGTTCGGTCCGCCCCCTATTCCATATCATTGAGTAAACTTTGACAACCCCCCCACCCGCCGCTCGGGGGTGTGGGCGGTGGGGGGGTTGTCAAAGTTTACTCAATGATATGGAATAGGGGGGACCTACTGTCCTCCCCCCAGCCCCCACCCCTGAGCGGTGGGTGGGGGCCCTAAAAAAAACAATAGGGGGGAACTTCTGTCCCCCCCCCCCGGCCCCCACCCCTGAGTGGTGGGTGGGGGCCCTAAATACTAAGAAGGGGGGAGACCTAATGTCCTCCCCCCTGGCCCCCACCTTTGAGCGGCGGGTGGGGGCCCTAAATACTAAAAAGGGGGACACCTAAGGTCCTCCCCCCTGGCCCCCACCCCTGAGCGGCGGGTGGGGGCCCTAAAAAAAAACAATAGGGGGGAACTTCTGTCACCCCCGGCCCCCACCCCTGAGTGGTGGGTGGGGGCCCTAAATACTAAGAAGGGGGGGACCTAATGTCCTCCCGCCTGGCCCCCACCTTTGAGTGGCGGGTGGGGGCCCTAAATACTAAAAAGGGGGGGACCTAAGGTCCTCCCCCTAGCCCCCACCCCTGAGTGGCAGGTGGGGGCCCTAAATACTAAAAAGGGGGGACCTAAGGTCCTCCCCCCTGGCCCCCACCCCTGAGCAGCGGATGGGGGCCCTAAATACTAATAAGGGGGGACCTAAGGTCCTCCCTCCTGGCCCCCAACCCTGAGCGGTGGATGGGGGCCATAAATACTAAAAAGGGGGGGACCTAAGGTCCTCCCCCCTGGCCCCCATCCCTGAGCGGCGGGTGGGGGCCCTAAATACTAAAAGGGGGGGACCTAATGTCCTCCCCCCTGGCCCCCACCCCTGAGCAGCGGGTTGGGGCCCTAAAAAAATGTGTGTCCCCCAGGTGACTAGGGGTCCCCAAACCCCTAGTCACCCCCTCCCCCCCCCAAAAAAATTAACCCCCTACCTACCCCCTTCACCCTAAAAATAATGAGGGGGGGACCTTTAACTAAGTACCTGTAAAAAAAAAAAAAAAACAACCATTCGATGTTTTCTTTCTTCTAAATCTTTTTTCAGCCCCAAAAAAGTCCAAATAAAAAACCATAATAACCGACGCAAAAAAAAAAAAACGAGCGCAAAAAAAATAATCCATGTTCACCAGGCGAAGGGCTCCACGCAGACTGAGCTCTGCAGGGCGGGGGAAGGCTTATAAAGGCTCAAAAATTAGGCTCAGAGCACTCTAATTGGTGGGTTTAAGCCATCCAATCAGAGTGCTCTGACAGGTAAATGAAGAGACTGACAGGTAAGTCTCTACATTTACCTGTCACAGCACTCTGATTGGTTGGTTTGAAATCCACCAATCAGAGTCCTCTGTGTCATTTTACACAGCGTGGGAAAGTTCTTTGGAATTTTCCCACGCTGTGTAATTTGACTCATAACTCTCTGATTGGTTACTTAATCCACCAATCAGAGAGTTATGAGTCAAATTACACAGCGTGTAACTTGTGGGTTTTAAAATTTGCCTGCCTATTGAAGTCTATGGCGGTTCGCCTGGTTTGCGGGTTCACGAACATTTGCCGAAATTCGCGTTCGCCATTCGCGAACCGAAAATGTTATGTTCACGACATCACTAATTATCGGGGACCAGTGCAGTAATCATTGTTTGAGTGTGAGTTTGTTTGTGCCTATGTATGAGAAGGTGTTCACGTGCATATGGAAAAAGGCAACAGCTGATATTCAGGACTTTATTGAAAAACACATAAATAGCGTAAAAGCTCAGAGGAAACATAATATTATGATTTATTATGAGATTTTTTTTATTTATTGTAAAAAATAAGCTGTCTTAAAATTGATGTGTAGTGTCAGACAGAAGATCCTCTGCAGGTTTCAGCTTCAAGAGGTTCCACAAGGGACAGGCTGATAATGACTCAGACAAACGCATCTCTAGAAAAATGTGCACTGCTCCAAATCTGTCAATTTAAGACCAACTCAAAAGCAGAATAAATGATGTCAAGTTTGCAAATCATGGCTGAGGAGATGTAGTTTACAAGCTGAAGATCTTATTTGTGCTATTCCACAAAGAGAAAAAAAGGAAATAGATTTTAATGGTTTAATTCACAAGTATATATCCAGTTCTTGTGTAGATTCAATTTATGGGAGATAATAGCCAAAATTATATTTATCTTATTTTAGCCTTTATCAGTAGTTTACTTTGGTAGACATGTTTTTTAAAAGCATTACTATTCCAATCTTAAAGTATCTGCAAATTTCATTCCTATTCTTAGTGTTGTTATCAGTGCTTTAACAGATCCATTCAGGTTTGACATTCCTCATATGATTTTATAAATTTCTCTTTAACACCTACTGATTCCTTTGGACAATACAATAAAAATATCTAATTGTCGCAAGATTTTCCATGGAATGAAATAAACCATGTGAATGCAGGGAGTTTAATGTATTTATATGCTATCTAAGATCACAATGGAAGAAATGCAAGCTGGAGATTAGTAACAGCTGCAGACCCTGGGGTTATGTACTACCTATTTATAACATTTTATATACTTTCTAACTGCTTTAAAGTAGTGGAGCACCAGTAGTTGCTGTATGGTTACAGGGCTGATGGGAACTGAATTCAAGAGAACAAAAATAGTCAATTGGAAAGGGTTACTTGAGTAACTTTCAATTTTTTAAATTGCTAACCGAATGCAAAATAAAAGGATATAGGCATATAGATGTCACACAGAGTGACACTATTAACAAAAAGGAGTGGGTTGGCTGTCCCTACCATGATAGTTGAACAAGATTGTGGTCCAGGCACTCAAGGATCAGTTAAACAACAGATTTATTTGATCTCCAAGATTGAGAAAGGTCTCTTGGCGATCGAAACGTTGTACTTTTTAAAATAAACCTTCTGTTTAACTGATCCTTGAGTGCCTGTTTTGTTCAACAGAGTGACAATGTCAGTTTAATTCTCTGACTCTTATATATCTAGTCTATATCAGACTACTATAATCTGCCATAAATGACCTCTTATGAAAGACTGCAAAATCTATATCCCGCACATTATCCTCTGCAATTAACTTGAGAAGTATATTGGTTGAAATGGAGCAGGATGACCAAATTAAGGTAACAGATTAAATCATACAGTTTCCCTTATTTTCTGGTAATAAAGGTATGTGTCCCCTTAATGACTCTTGATGAAAAATATACCCAAAATCAAGGAGTAAATGTTTTATATTTTTTGCAGTAGATGCATAGTAGTTCCCTTCTATAGTATACTTTTTCATCCTCTGATAAACAGGTCTCACCTAACTTGAAAAATTTCTCAAGTGGCAATGGAATTTGAGGATTAGTGTATTAAGAAGCTAATTGAGTTTAAAGTTTCCATGGTTACTTTCCCATATGATGGCTCTTCTGGAGCCTCACATCTATATTGGTAACATGGGTGATAATTTCTCAAAATTTGAGGGAAACATTTTAGCAGTCATCCTTCAAACATTCAGAGTGGAGAAGGCCACATCTAGAATACTGTTTCTCAGGTCATCTCGGAGGCAAATGTCCTGAATTAATCTGGTATAATCACATAAAATGTTTTTTACTAAGTTTAATATTTTTGTGATTTATCTTAATGGCACAATTTTGGCAAAAGTAGCTGATTTAAGAAAAACGTCAGCTATAGTCACAGCTTAGTTAGTTTACTCTTTTTTTTCCATATGGGTTAAATTCACAAGAATTTGGAGTTTAGTGACTAATTCTGCTTTTATAGAACATTGGTGTTAATTCATAAGGGTTTTATCAAATGAAGATCTGCCTATGGTTTGCATGAATCACGGATATTCATAAATGATGTCATTGTTGTGCTACCAAAATAAAGCTCTGTGAAATATGTTGCACTATATATAATTCATTGTAATTGGCTGGGCTGGGCTGGGCTGGTGCAAGGTGATGATGCATTTTGCCATCCCCCCCAAAAAGAGAAATGCATCTTCACCTCTTGTCTCGGTTAAACCCCCTTTATAATTTCTTGCATCCCTTTTGTGTTTCATATACCCGGTTTTGAATATCTTACTTCTTTTAGTGTATCATATCTTCTATTTTTCTCATTTGTGCATCTTACAGCCCCCTTGTGTGTCTTTAAACACTCCCTCCAACCCCTTTTTTGGAAAGGCTGTGGGCATAAGTTCAAAGTGTTTAAACCCTTAGAACTTCTTGGGGTTACCACCAAATAGTTGGGATGATAATACCATTCAAAGGGGTCTTTCTGTAAGGTCAGTGCAGATGATTTTATATCCCTGTTTGTATATAATAAAAAAGGATGGAAAGGATATCTTTATGGTTTCTGAATTTAATAAAGTTGGAAAACCTCCTAGAAGGCCTTGTTATATACTTGATTACAAGAAAGGTGTAGCATAAACAAAAAGAAGCAGATATTAAGGAATCCAGAAGTCATAGTAATCAAAAGACAAGTCAATAGGTCAGTAAGGGCAGCAAACAGAGAGTAATTACGAGAAGCCAATGTCAGGAAATGAACAAACAATAAATCAATCAATCCAAGATAATCTGGAACACAAGCAAATGTTCTTCATGAGAAAAAACCAAAGGGCAATGAGGTGAATAAAGCAAAGGTTTCAATGGGCCTTTTCAAGGTTAAGTAAATTAAGACAATGTGTAATTAATAAAGGTATACGTCTTGTAAAGCAATACAGTTTGTACAGTAGATATAATATAATTTATGTCTACAAACCTGCACTCAGCCACAGTCACCACAATCATATTTTATCGAGGTATAATTCACTTACCATAAATGAATTCCCAGTAGATGTACAGATTTCTTTACAACTTGCTGCTACAATTGCACTCCAACTCCCTCCTGACAGACAGACTATCAGCAAAGACTGTATACCAATATCTGTAAACCTGAGTACACACATATAGTCTGTGTTCAGGCATGGTGAAGCTATTTGAGAATTCCCAAACAGGTGAAGTCCAAGAGGAAAGTTGACACCTATGAAGATGAGCAAAAGGCAGTGCTGTATCCATTAGGAAGGAGGTGAGTATAACTAAAACTTGATAAAGGTAGGTGTGATCAGGGCCGGCGCTACCTGTAAGGTGGACTAGGCAGCCGCCTAGGGCGCCCCTTGGGAAGGGGCGCCGCCAGGAGCGCTGGCCCCCCTCATGCTACAGCCGCCCGAGTGCTCTGCAGAGAGCCTCAGGCGACTGCAGCTTTGCCTAGGCTGGTGCGTCCATAAAAGCGCAACGCCTGGGCGCAGCATGAGGAGAGGGGCTGACAGGAGGGAAGCGCTCAGCGCTCCCTCCTGTCACTCCCTCATTGTAGCGTGGCCGAGCCCTGTATGGTCCGCGGGTACAGGGAGCATCTGTCTCCTGTAACTGGCCAGACTAACAGGAAGTGCACACTGAGTGTGCACTTCCTTTTAGTCCGGCCGAGTACAGGAAACAAAAGCTCCCTGTACGCGCGGACCATACAGGACTCGGCCACGCTACATCATAGGTAGGGGAGGGTGGGGGGATAAATTGAAAGGGAGGGGAGGATAAATGGAAAGGGGGGGAATAAATAGAAAGGGAGGGGGGAAATAAATAGAAAGGGAGGGGGGTAATAAATTGACAGGGAGGGAGGGGGAAGTAATAAATTGACAGGGAGGGAGGGGGAATAAATGGACTGGGGAGGTAATAAATGGACAGGGAGGGGGGAAATAAATTGACAGGGAGGGGGAAATAAATGGACAGGGAGGGGGGGATAAATTGACAGGCAGGGTGGGGGGTAAATTGACAGGGAGGGTGGGGGGAATAAATTGACAGGGAGGGTGGGGGGAATAAATTGAAAGGGAGGGTAAAGAAATTGACAGGAAGGGGAATTGACGGGGTTGGGAGGGGAGAAGAGAGTGACAACGGGGGAGACGTGAGTGACAATGGAGGGGGGAGAAGAGAGGGACAAGCAGGGGAGAAGAGAGTGACAAAGGAGGTGGGAGAAGAGAGGGACAAGGGGGGAGAAGAGAGTGACAAGGGAGGGAGAGGGGGAGAAGAGAGTGACAAGGGAGGGGGGAGAGATTGACATCCATCACATACACACACAATGCATCCCTTACACACAAAGACAATGCACCCCTTGCACACAGAAAAACACAATGCATTACACACACAGACACACACACACACAAGCAATGCAACCCTTGCACACACTCAATGCACCCCTTACACACTGCATCCCGTACATACACAGAAACACTCCTTGCAGCCCTTACACATACAAACACAGATTCACACAATGCATTCCTTACACACATCAGGACATCCCCTACTCCACCTCCTGTGAACAAACTCATTGGTGGAACATGAAGGTGGACCATGGCACCCAAACCTTGAGCTGTGTAAAGGGCGTTAAAAAAATGGAGCTGCTTCCCGTTCTCCCAGAACATTGATTTTTGTGACCACAGTTGCAAACAGCCTCCAGAGAGCCTGTTCTACACCAGACCAGTGGAGCCAGACTGCAGCTAGAGCCCATCATCATCCTCATATGGTTGTAAGTAGGCAATCTAGTATATTATTCGTGGCACTAATCTCTAATTTACCTCACATTAAAGAAACACTATAGTCCCCAGAACCACTTCAGCTTAATGTAGTGGTTCTGGTGTCTATAGCCTGTCCCTGCAGGCCTTTTAATGTAAACACGGCGGCACTGCAGCACTTGCATTAGTTAACATGGCAGATCATATGGGTGGGGCATTTTGACGTCATGTGGGGGGGGCTGCAAACTTTAATTTTGCCTAGGGCGGCAAAAATCCTTGCACTGGCCCTGGGTGTGATGAACTGAACCTCACCACGGGGTTTTGGAGGGGCCTGCTGGCCAGTGTCTTGGCTAAGGACTATGGCACCTGCAATAGGTCTTGGCTAATATACTTTAAAAAGGATTTGTTCGTGCAATTGGGATTATATGGTTCGGGAACCGAACAGCCGCACGAACCAGAGACCACCCGGGGAGCTTGTTAAACCCTATTAACACTTGGTAACGATTCTAACCGCAGTGTTCTAATTGTTTGTGTGGGTGGCCGCTGTTCACATGAACGACCATGAGGTGGAGGCCGCATGAAGAATTTATAGCTGAAGAATTTATAGATTTATAAAGAAGACTTGAGACAATATATTTTTCCATATTCAGCTACTATAAGAGAATAATCATTTTGGGGGATTTATGTATCCAGTTTTCTTCTAAATCTTGTAATGACTATTTCTCTGATGTGTTTTTCTGTTTCAATAAGCACAGTGATAATTGAAATTTAGTTTTCCTCTTTTTTTCATAGCTGTTTCAGCTTTTAATTGCTAGCTTACATAAAATGGATGTTATATGAAATACTGCATCTTTGTAGAGTAATTAACACGTAACTTTGTTGATGGTTTTGAAATTCATTTCTAGATCATAAAAACAACTATAGAAAAGAGAGCGCAAATAAATAACTGATATTATGCCAATTAAGCTGTGTAGTGTGGCTGAATTTGCATCACTTTCAAATAGACAAAATTAAATAAATACCACAAGCATGTAATATATACCAGCTGCTAAAACACAAAAATAATTTTACCAAAATTATCAAATAACAATGCAATCCACTGTTTTAGCACTTAGTAGACATGTCCCTATGAGATGTTCTCAGGGAATATAAAATAAAACAGTTCCATAGGATTGGAAATCCTTATTGAAAGTCTATAGATTCCAGGAAAATAAAACATAAAATATATAATGTTAATAAAGATAAAAAAAAAATATAAAAATAATTGTAAGAATAGTAGAGGTAGTTATAGTCACAATGAGGAATAATCAAAGTCTGTGTCCACTTCAATGTTGAACCACATAATGTGTTGGATGTACAAAATAAAAATGTGGTACTTATCTCTAAGGACCACTCTATCAGCTTGGTAAGTAATATCTTAAGCCAGATTTTGCAGAAGGGATACCCGATCCTTCAGAGGAGACAGCGTCTGCATCGTGCACTGAAGCAGACCGTCTACATTCTGAACTCGGAGGAACGCTGAAGGTAAGTCCCGCTGGATGCTGGTGCCTCGTGTATCATTACCAGTTGCTGTGTGTAATGGCTGGCACCTTTAACGCGTTTCACCCTTCTCATGAGGGCTTTCTCGAGATAGGTGCCGCTGCCTTGCAGTTATATACTCTGTCAAGCTGGCATAGATCTTATCTTAAGGTTGTACACTCCTACTGAGTTTTTACCTTAGCTTAGTGTCAAATTTATATTTTATAGCTGAACTGTCCATTTTCAGATATAAATGAGAATAACATTTTCATAAATGACAATAAAAATAGCATAAGCATTATCCCGTAAAACAGTGAAACAGTAAAATCATAATGCAATCAATACATTGTACAGCAGACTTTGAAAACAATCAGACTTTAGAAACAACCTCTTCATTATTGTGTCTCTTTTTTCATCAAGATATCTCTGTTGAAAAATAGCATTCAACTTGAATGTGAATGTTTACATGGTGTGTTCAATAAAAACATGGCAACATTTCATTCTTTGTGTGTTATTAGTTAAAGCAGACTGTGATTGTCTATTGTTGTGACTTAGATGATGATCAGATCACATTTTATGACCAATTTGTGCAGAAATCCATATCATTCCAAAAGGTTCAAATACTTTTTCTTGCAACTGTATATAGAGGACATATCAATGCTGAAGTGTACATGGATACAATGCATTTTTTAACTTAAATAGAATAGTGTCTATCTTGAGTGGATACTTCCATATAATAACTACTCTTACACTATATTGACCAATTCTACCTCTGCATTTAATCCTGAAGGGCTAAAGTTTTAAAATTAAAAAATCCAATACATCTCTTGGTACGTTAGTGTCTTACTTAATTCCCCCCTCTCCGTGGTACACCTACTTGCTGAATGCCACAATATGTGAGTAAAGTTTGATCACTTTTGTGGTACATTTTAAAGTGTTATGATAAAGAATGTTTATCAAACCCTCTTTTGATATTGTAGACATGTTCTCTCAATTTGATTTTAAACATTCTTTTAGTTTGACCCACATATTGAAGGCCACACAGCAACCCCAACATGTAGATCACTTGCTTTGTATTGCATGTAATACACTGCTTAATTTTAAACATCTGTCCTGTTACTGAAGACTGAAATGTAGTTATTTTCTTATGTTTGGAGCCTGTCAGTTTGCATACATTACAATTTCCACACTTGAAGTATCCTTTATCTGTATTTAAAACGTACTTGCCTACAGTGGGGTTCTTATAACTGTGCACTAATTTGTTCCTCAGTGTGGGTGCTCCCCTAAAGATCACCCTCGTTTTCAAGGGTAGTTGGGGGGCAAGTATTGGGCCCTGTCATAGCAAATGCCAATGTTTGTAAATGCTCCTTTTTAAAAGATGAGTTTGTGCACTATAATTGAACACTAGAGGACATATATCACTCATAGATTTATCTAGTGGTTGACAATTTGATGTGTTCCCATTTTTATTGTTTAAAAGTGTGGAGCGGTCTATACTTTCCACTTTCTTTAAGGCTGTGTCCAAGAGTTGTGTATCATAACTTTTATCAATAAATAGTTGCTTTACCCTTTGAAGTTCTCACATTTTATAGGCATATGGGGCATACCTCAGTTAGAATAGATTTACTTAATCACTTAATCAAGTTGATTACTTTTAGCTTCAGCCGGACATTACACACAGCAACTGGTAATGATACACAAGGTTCCAGCATCCCACGGGACTTACCTTCAGCGTTCCTCCGAGTTCTGAATGTAGACGGTCTGCTTCAGAGCACGAGGCAGACGCTGTCTCCACTGGAGGATCAGGTATCCCTTCTGCATATCTGGCTTACAATATTACTTACCAAGCTGATAGAGTGGTCCTTAGAGATAAGTTCCACATTTTTATTTTGTACATCCAACACATTACGTGGTTCAACATTGAAGTGGACACATATTTTGATTATTCCCCCTTGTTACTATAACTACCTCTACTATTCTTACAATTATTTTTATAGTTTTTTTCTTTATTAACATTATATATTTTATGTTTGATTTTCCTGGAATCTATAGACTTTAAATAAGGACTTCCAATCTTATGGAACTGTTTTATTTTATATTCCCCGAGAACATCTCATAGGGACACATCTACTAAGCTATTTCTAGATCATGTTCTGCTAAAGACTATAGTAAATAAACACATAAATACACATATAGTATATCTGTATTATAAAAACAATGTAATAATAGCAGAAAAGTAACTGGTTTAAGACTAAGAATTTGATGTGAGATTTTCAGTGTAATTCACTAAACCCATGAATTTGTCAGGAATTCACCAGGGAAATTTAAGACCAGAATAGCCTAACTGTACACATTGCTAACTTGGAGAATTCTTACCATTCAGCTATTTCTGCCAGCAATGTACAATGCCCTGGTGAGATCATAACAATTTCATGATTTAATGAATAACTCTGCCTGTCTAGATATTTGTTGTCAATGTACCTAGCTGTAAGTGTAATACATTGAAAGTTCTCGATAATAATGCAATTAGCAGCATGTACATTACATCAGATTCAACACCCAGGAGGCAATTGTTTTTTTCTTATCTTTTTCATGCTGCAACAACTTGTGCTTTGACTGGCTCAACAGTTCCTTCTACCACACCTAGTTTAAGCATAGTACCTTCTTGGTGCCTCTTCAAGAGGCAACAGAAGGAGAGCACAGCATAGTCTATGTTGTGAGGATCACCAGAGCCGTGCTTTAGTGAAGATTTAGAGCAGAGTACCAAAGTAATGTCCCCATTATCTAATGTTGGTAGTTTTGGCAGTGATGTATCCAATGATGAGAATTATGTTTCTCCTACCACGGCAGACATAGCACCTCTGGCCCAGGAGCTACTTGACTGTGAGTATGAGGAGTCGAAGGAATTTGAAGAAGAAAGTTTGGTGAGGATAGGCAGCTGCCTCGTATTTATCTTCTAGTATGCACTCGTCGCGTGCATCTTGTCCATCATCTCCAAGTGCACCTATATCTGCTATAGAATCATCACATCAAATAGAGACAATTATGACAGGAGCTGCACCTGCTACCACTGGCACAAGTAGCTTACTCACTCTCATTGTTACCATCACCAGCACTATAATCACAAATACATTACTATTAATATCAACTGTACAGGCACCATCAACATTTCCATTCACATTAATCAACCAGTGATAGCTTTCACTGCCATCAATGCAAATCCACCTGTATCTTCAGCAGCTACAAAGCAATATATTGCACTATTAAATCAAAGTTTGAGATCATTTTGAATGTCTCCAAGAAAATTGACTTGCAAAGTGTAAATTGTGCAGCAAGGAATTGAGTAGGGGGCAAGAGAAAGGTCACCTAGCGTGTGCCGATGTGAAATAACATCTGCAAAGATACCTCAAGTCTGTATTATTGGTGGGAAAAACAGAACAAGAAAGTATTAGGACAGGAAGTAGGTTCACTGCTGCTGTATCAGATTTTGTGAAGATATCACCACATATCAGCGCTATCTACGTTACCACTACTACCGTTACCATTTGACAGAGCAGGTGGGATGTGGGGATAAAACCAGTTGTCAGCAGAGGCAGGTTGGACAGGAACAATCAAAACCCTTCATCATCTGGTGAATTAAAAAAAACAAAACCAAGCAAACAGCATATAGATAGAAAATAATAAATAAAAAGTTCCTCATGCATAGCAAATACTGCCAATGTCATGTACACTCACTTTGATTCACTGATTTAGAATTGTTTACTGATTTATGATATTTTTATATCTAGTAAGAGACTCATTATTTGATTTGTAGTGTGCTTCTGTACAACTGTTTGTGCTTAGGAAATTTGAAGCTTCTTCCCTCAGTAATATCCACAGTATGTGGCTGCAGATTACTGCCCAAGTGAACCCTGCCTACATTGATTATGGCAGGTCTTTTTTTAACTCTATGTATAAAAAAAGTATTCTAAAATGTGGTGGCCATGATGGTGCTAGTAGTTATATCCTTGTATACCCACCTTAAAAAAATATGTTAAAATTAGATTACTCTTGCTGCTGCTCACCCTTTGTCAAATGCCTTTTATTGTAGTGGTGTAAGTGGGTGATAAACTGCCCAAGTTTTTTTTTTTTTTTTTATAAATCCCCTATTTTGATAGAGGGGTGTGACAAAAGTAACCTCGTTTCTGGTTCTTGGAGGAGCCTGCTTGCCAGCCTCTTACCCTGTGACTATGGCCCTGCAATAGACCTGGCTAAAATACTTTAAAAGGCTCTGCTCATGTGAAGTATGTACTTTTGTACTCCAGACAAAGACCGACCGCTGGCACTAATTCTCTGGAACTGTTTTGGGCATGGGACCATGTGCATGGTCAGTCAAAAATAAGACTTCCAGGAAATTCCTGAACCCCTGAACTGATCTGAGTGATTTTTAGATATGTTGGTCACCCAGATCAGGGCTATCACGGGATGTAACATTTGTGGGTATTTATGTATTTATGTATTTTTAGGGTGCTTTTGGGGTGTTTTAAAAAAGTGTGTTTTTTTCTGTGCTTGGAGATAATTGGATTAGAATTAGTACAGTTACTGATTCAATTATCTCCCAAGCAGAGTGTGATGTGTTGGGGAGTGTCATACATTTAATCACTGTTCTGATTGATCTATCTACATTATTGTGATTTATCTACATTAATAAGGTCCATGTGTGCGTACACCTTGCTTGGGTTACTTGCATAAAAGGTCAGCTGTGGCTTCCATTAAACAGAATGCTTTACCCCTTCATGAAGTCTTGGCTCATGTTTGGGGGATTAGAGAACTACATACACTCTGGAGATTGCTATATCACAATACTCCCCTGAGTATAATCACTAGCTCTTCTAAGAGCTGTTCATGCTACACTCTCTGGACTAGGAGAGGTCTACCCACTGGAAGCTGGATCCTGGTCTTGGGTCCAGGGTGGGGGGAGGATGGCGAGACTCCAACCAAGCTGTGGTGGTTTGTGGGGTTTACGGTGGTTATGGTGTTCCAGTGCAGTGTCTATGGTACTCTCAAGTACTAGGAAGCAGCGATTGACGGAGGTACAACTGGGCTGGAGGTGATGGCTGACAGGGACTGAAAGGTAGGGTCCTGAAAAACATCTAATCTAATTTTGGCACTATTTCATTGTTAGTCCCATGTTGTTAGCCCCTTGTAATACTGACAGTGTTATTCAATGCAGATCATTTAATGTGAATTCACAGTGAATTTCAAATTTGAGCTCAAAACAGCCAAACTGAAAAACATATCTAATTCAATTTTGCTTCCAATTCAGCTACTTAGTACATCATTTTGAAATTAATTTAGAACTCTTATTTTACTGAATAACCCTCTAAACACACTGCAAGAAATTAAATTCATCAATTCGACAGGATTTGTCAGAGCTGGCATTACGGTGTTTCAGCCAATCCAAATGGTTAAACAATACATTTTAGCTAGAATCCAACATGTACTTTAACAACATAACACAGGCCATCAACTAACTGCATAGAGAGAATCTATCTTAGAAGTAAAGGAAATAAAAATACTCCAAATAGTTTAGGTGATTTAAGCAATGTTTATAAATTTTATTAAAGGACACGGAGGCTCATATTATGCTTCTCTCTTTCTTTAATATACCTCAGCAGCAAAGAAAAAAGTTTTTAAAACATTAGAAGAATCAATTAGGATAGGTACTCCAGGGGTTAACCTAGTATGCTATCCTTAGCCAATAGGAACAGTCCATGTATCCATGTCCACCCATGTGACCTCTCTTCTCCCTCTTTCTTTGCTGCTGCCTCAGCTAAGTATCACCTAATTTTAGCTCTCTGTATTTGAGTTAAATTATTGTTGATTTTTGGTTGTAATAGATTGATTTGTGTTTATATTACTGTTTTACATTAATATTGTACATAATTTGCTGATTTCAGGGAGGTAGAGTGTTTTAGTGTCCCTTTATATGGATTTCTATAGGTAGAGGAGGGGCAGCCCTGGTGTTTACTGGGGCTTATGCCCCTAACTTCGTACTGTGGACCGGGCTTTTTCCTCCTTTCCAAGTAACACTCTCCCCCCTCCCCTATCCCGCTTGGTAGTTTATTACCCGCAATCTGTCAAGTTTTATTTCCCTCATAGCTTCCGCGGCGGCCGGCTTCAGTGCGGACATTTCACTGAGCCGCCCGCGCATGCGCATTCGCGGTCGCATAGCGCGGCGGCCATTTTCCCCTCTAACGGCAGAAATTTGCCGCGCTTTTCTCCTGACGTTCCCAACCCACTGGGCGGGAGCGCGAGGAAGGGGTAGTGGCTAATAACTGTCAGCCAGCCTAGTGTCCCTTTGCAGCCATTTCGGAGGGAACACTAGGTAAGCTGACAGCTTTTTTGTGCCTTGCCCTATCTCCTCAATTTTAGTTACCTTTTAAGGTAAATTCTTCCCTGTGTCCTTGATTACTAATATTAAAGGGACAATATTGTACTGCATCACAGCAGTTATAATTAAATTGTTTATTCCGAGGGCCAATATTACTGTGCAAAATTAGTGACTTTTGGAGCAGACTTAATTATATATATATAATGCAGCAGCCGAAGGAACAAGAATGTGCCAGGACGGCTGCGAGCAATAAGGACACCACACATGGTGGGTCCCTTGCCCCACAACCTATCTCCCCTCTAGGGGAAGAGGTGGCGTCTGGGGAACAATTGAACTCTGAAGAGTTCCATTCCTTATTAGATGCAACCATGACTAAATCAGTCACGCAAGCAATCTATACGGCTATGGGGGCGATGTCTGACAATCTGACCCTATCCATTAGTAATGCCATTATGGCGTCTGGTCATAATCACAGAGGCCCCAGCTCCAAGGCCCAAGATGAAAAGCCTGCCCCCCTTAGCGGTCGCAAGGCTACTAAAAAGACCCATTATATGGGAAAACAAACCTCCAAAACTGATTTTACGGACAGGTTGCGCCCTGTCACTGATGAGGACGTGGGGCCCCCACGTAAGAGAGCCTCCCACCGGGCAAAAACGGTGAGGTCATGGAAATGGGCAAAAGCCCAAACAGAAATATCCGACACTGATTCGGACCAAGAGGAGGTATTGAGCGAGCCAGAAGAGATGGGCTCATTGGAATCGGAGAACTCTTCTCCAGAGCACAGTTTAACTGGCAAAACAGCCAACAAAGGCCAAAAGCCAGCGGATGATTCAATTATTTTAGATCCGCAAGGGGAACCCCTATTTAATCCTGATGACCTTCAGCACCCGAGGTCGACCGAATGGTTTCCTGCTGACCATGTGGCCCAATATATAGCGGCCAGAATTAGGAAACCCCTGGACAAAGGTACCAGGAATAAGTTGAGGGCAGAATGCCCACGCCCGACGGTCCCGGATATGGCTTGCGCCACACCGGAATTGGACCCCAAAATTGCCCAGTTTCTGGGTAAATCGGGCTGGAAAGCCAAGAAAGGGCTGGATTATTCTCTGCGCCATTGCCAGGACAAGGTGCTGGATTCTTTAGGCCCCAGTGCAAAAATATTCGACATGGTCGAAGCGGCACTTTCAGGGGACACACCAGTGGACCTTTTGGCCATCAGAGAGTGGGCACAACGCTCTATATGCCTGATTGGCAATTCCAATGTGGCACTTTGTACAGAAAGGCGCAAAGCGGTTCTTATGAAAATCGACCCTAAGCTGGTCAACATGGCATTGTCTGAACCTGGACCGCAGGCGAAAGGCCTCCTTTTTGGAGACAATTTTGTCAAAGAATTAGGCAATTACGTTAATACATTCACAGCCCTGGACAAAGCACAAACAAACTTAAAGCGTGTGTTCGCCCCAAAGGTTTTTGGGGGGGCTGGCAGACAACGGGGCCGTCTGTCCAGCCGTTCATCTAGGAGCTCCTACCGGGGCTACCGAGGCTCCTCTTCACCAAGATTCCCACAGGTGGAAACCAGAAACCCCTCACCCTTCTTCCCTGTCAGGGGCAGGGCATGGCAACCCAGAGGACGCAGAGGCGCCACTTACGGCCGACGGCCTTATGGTGAGTACCTTTCAGAATTCCCATTCTTGTACACCATATGTGGGGGGCAGACTATCCCAGTTCATCGAGGCATGGCACAGACTAACGTCCGATGCCTGGGTCCTCAACACAGTGGGGGGGTACCACATAGAATTTGTTCAAACCCCAGTCCAAACTTCGGTCCCTCGGCCAATAGTGTTTACCCCACAAGACAGGGAACTCGTGTCAAAGGAAATAGAATTATTAAAGGAGAAAGGCGCGATCTATCAAGTCGCGCCTCACTCTCCAGGTTTCTTGAGCAACCTATTTCTTATCCCCAAAAAGGGCGGAGGTATGAGACCAGTGATAAACTTACGCCCACTCAACGCATATGTGCGGTATCGCCATTTCAAAATGGAAGGGATTTATTGCCTGCGAGACCTCCTCAGGTTGGGAGACTGGATGGTCAAATTAGACCTACAGGATGCCTACCTCGCCATCCCCATAGCGGAAGAATGCCACCACTTCCTGCAGTTCCAATGGAAGGCTCAAATGTGGAGGTTTCGCTGCCTCCCTTTCGGCCTGTCATCGGCCCCATGGTGTTTTACGAAACTGTTGAAACCGGTAGTGGCGCTGCTACGCAGCAGAGGAGTGCGCATGATCGTATATTTGGACGATATACTGATCATGGCTCAAGACGCACTCCTACTCCAACAACACCTAACTTGGACAATTACACTTTTAAACAACCTGGGATTTCTATGCAACTGGGAGAAGTCAGTTCTGACCCCTTCACAGTCCATAGAATTCCTAGGATTCAATATAGAAGCGGTCCAAGGAACCTTGAAATTACCGCAGACAAAGATCAAAACCATCAAAAGAGAGATCCGCAGAACACTAACTCGCCCAATGCTCACGGTGAGACAACTGGCCAGGATTATTGGACTACTTTCAGCGTCCATTCAAGCAATCTTCCCGGGACCTCTACATTACAGGGCCCTACAAAGATTGAAAGCGGCCCAACTACAATCAGGTCAATCTTACTCAGACTCCGTACAGCTCGATCACACAGCCAAAGAGGAACTCAAATGGTGGCTGCAGCACATGGAAGCGTGGAATGGCAGAGCAATCTTTGGCAACGCTCCAGATTGTATAATAGAGTCCGATGCCAGCACACAGGGCTGGGGAGCGCGTTGTGGTCGTATTTCAACAGGCGGAAGATGGTCCCAATCGGAAAGGATGCTGCATATAAACAGCCTAGAACTTATGGCAGGAGCATTTGCTCTGAAGAGCCTTTTAGGTACCAAGACACACTGCTCCATCGTATTAAGGATGGACAACATATCAGCGGTGCAATATATCAACCGCCTTGGCGGCACCAGGTCCAAAATCCTAGCAGATTTAGCCACGGAATTCTGGCAATATTGCCTGGACCGCAACATATCGGTACGAGCCGAGTACATCCCAGGCCTCACGAATGTTGTAGCGGACTGGAATTCCAGATATCTGCGGGACGCCAGCGATTGGCGCCTGAATCGCGGAGTATTCCTACGATTACAGGACCTGTGGGGCCCACTGCACATGGATCTGTTTGCGTCTCGTTTGAACACGCAACTACCGAAATTCTTCAGCTGGAGACCAGACCCAGACGCAATAGCTACGGATGCGTTCCTCCAGCCATGGCCGACCAGAAAACTATATGCGTTTCCTCCATTCGCTCTGATAGCACGAACCCTAGTACATCTCTACCGCTCTCAGACGACGTTGGTCCTGATAACACCATTCTGGACAACACAGCCATGGTTCCCTTCTCTCATGGAGATGTCTATAGATCTTCCCAGACTACTCCCAGAATACCCATACCTTTTGTCGGACCCCGAAGGGAACCCACACCCACTGATGATGCAAGGGCAACTCAGGCTGTTAGCGTGGCTCCTATCAGGGGACCATGGGTCGTCCCGGAGGTTCCACAGACAACGTTGGAATTATTGGCGGGAGCATGGAACTCCTGGAGTGGTTGGTGCTTGGAACAACAGGTGGATCCCGTATATGCTCCTGTGAATTACCTGCTACGTTTCCTGACATACTTATATGATCAAGGCCTAGCTTATCGTACTATTAATGTCTATAGGTCAGCAATTTCGGCTGGACATCAAGGCTTTGAAGGAACACCAATAGGGAAGCACTTATTGGTGTGTAGACTCTTACGCGGAGTGAGGTTTGCAAGACCTCCACAACCCAGATATGCATCAACGTGGGATGTAAACCTAGTCCTAAATTTATTGGAATTATGGCCACAGAATTCTGACCTTACACTTAAACAGCTATCAGCGAAACTGGCCATGCTCTTCTGCTTGATATCTTGCAAAAGAGTATCCGATGTGAGGGCATTGGACGTGGATGCACGTTCGTTCACCCCATCAGGGGTCACTTTTAATATTACCAGACGGACAAAAACAACGATTACTACGGTATCTTACCCAGCATTCCCTCACAATACAAACCTATGCCCAATAGCGTGTCTCAAAGAGTATGAAAAACGGACGCAACCATTTCGGAACCCTAATCGGCACGAACTATTCCGAGCTATCAACACACCGCATCAACCAGTAACCTCGGTTACCATAGCCCGATGGGTAAAATGGGTGATGACCTCCGCTAACATTGATACATCCATGTTTGGAGCACACTCCACTAGAGGAGCTATGGCGACTAAAGCATTTAATCTGGGATGCAGGTTGGAAGACCTGTTGCGGACGGCCGACTGGTCAAGGGAATCCACATTTAAAGAATACTATTTTCACCCTACAGAACACATAACATCATCAGTCATTGCTCAGCTTTGAACTAGCATAATATGAGCCTCCGTGTCCTTTAATAAAATTACCAGATTTTACTAATTTCATGACGTAAAGTCATGATTTTATAAAGGACACGGAGGCGAATATTAGCCCACCCGGTAAGTATCGCGAAACAAACATGATAAGTATCGCGAATGATGATTAAAATATCAAGAAAGATGTGAAATCCCACCCAGTAAATTGTATGACTAGTAATATTGTGGGTTGGTATGAAATGTAATGAATGAACTAGAATGACTCTTAAACAATATCGCTTACAGTAGAACATATGGTCTGTAGAGGTTCATATATTATAGGATTTAACCTTCATAACTGCGACACACAGTTTCTAGACCACACATTACCATTTCTTTTTTCTCTCCTTTAAGCTTAACGAATCACAGTAAATGATATGGTTGATCGAGTTTCATCTCAATTCAATTGGTTAAAGTTCATTGTTGGTTATGAAGATGAAGGTCGACGCACAGGTTATGGACCCAGTATCTACGCAAGTTGATGAATTGAAGCTTCGGCATGATCAAAGAAAGAGGGAGAAGAGAGGTCACATGGGTGGACATGGATACATGGACTGTTCCTATTGGCTAAGGATAGCATACTAGGTTAACCCCTGGAGTACCTATCCTAATTGATTCTTCTAATGTTTTAAAAACTTTTTTCTTTGCTGCTGAGGTATATTAAAGAAAGAGAGAAGCATAATATTCGCCTCCGTGTCCTTTATAAAATCATGACTTTACGTCATGAAATTAGTAAAATCTGGTAATTCTTACAAGTGTACATCTTACACATTTGATAAGCTAATCTATTTTCTTGTACTTATTCTTTTTTTTTTTTATTTTAGATCCTGGAAATTCTATTTTCCTCATATTCCAGTAATGACCTTGATTTCATATTTTCTGATACGCTTTATACATTATTTAATATTTTTGGAGAAAGTTCTAAATTTGTTATTTAAAAATATTAAAATATAAAAAATACACTGTATCGTATAGAAAAAAAGAATGAATATAAGACATTTCAAGATTTTGTTTTAAATATTAAAACATTCAAACATATTAAATCTTTTGAAAAGTTTTTCCAAAAATATTAAAATCGAGACCAACTTCCTCTGAATTTCCATATCAAAAAGCTTTAATGATTAGAGGGTCTTCTTAACCCACACACTACTTTCCGACCTTTTGGCATCATTTGGAAAACATACCTTCCTTATTCTGTTTTACAAGTACTTGCAGTATTCGCTTCAGCGCCAGGAGCCAATGTTACTGCTGTACTCTTACACGTGCGCAAAAGTGCTTCATTGAGGTCTATGGAGCATCCATAGATAAAGTCAATTCCCTGATGCTGTCACCGGTGATGACTGGGGGGATTGATAGCTCTAGATGGCCAAGTATCTAGTCTCAGGTGAAGGACATAAACATAGTCAATGCTTTGTCTCACTAAATCTTTTGACTGTATAGTAATTTTAGTGAAATTTACAATGAGTATATTATAAAAATTATACCTTCATGATATATTACTTTTTCAGGAGGAGGGTGTCAGTACCACTTTAAATTGAGGCCATAGGCCTTGATTTAATTATTTTAAATCAGAAATTATTGCAATCTACAAAAATTTCCATAGACATTAATGTAGATAAATCATTTGAAAATTTTTTTTTTGAAAAGATTAAAATAAATTCTGATTCAAAATAATTAAATCAAGTCTATGATGTCCTTTAAATTAACATTACAAAGCAACTAGGCATTAGCTGTACAAAAATGCATAATTTAGTTAGGTAATTTAAAGGTCTACGATGACAGGAGGTTATAAGGAAAGAGTCACAAGGGGGTTAGCGCTGTTTCACTCTGTACATCTAATGCCCTGAAAGGGGGTAAGGTAGATGCGTAACTAGAAACCACTGGGCCCGGTGCGAAATTTGTCCTGGCTCACCCCCCCCCCCCCCGGCCTCTCGATGTTTCTCATTCCCAGCCACTCGAAGTGTCTCATTCCCAGCCCATCCATGTGTATTATGCCCTCAGCTCCTCCATGTGTCTCATTCCAAGCCTCTCCATGTTTCTCAGGCACTCAGCCCCTCCATGTGTCTCATTCCCCATGTGTCTCCTTCCCTCCCCCAAGCCTTGGAGGCATGTGTTTCATCCTCCCAAGTGTCTTGTTTCCTCCCCACAGCCCCCATGTATCTCATTCACCACAAGCCCTTTACTGTGTCTTATCCTCCCCACAGCCCCTCTATAGGTCTCATTACCCCCAGGCACCTCCATGTGTCTTTCTCCCCCTCCACTCTTGCCCCTCTATGTGTCTCATTTCCCCCCATGTGTCTCATTCCAACCCTTAAGTGTCTCATTTGCTCACCCTAGATCCTCCATGTGTCTCCTTTCACCCACAGGTCACTCCATGTGTCTTTCTCCCCCCTTCCCTCCATTTCCCTCTCCCCCTTCAGCCCATCTATTTCTCTCTCCCACATTTCTATCTCTCCCCTTCCTTCCCCTGCAGCCATTCAATTTATCTTTGCCCTCCC
This sequence comes from Pelobates fuscus, assembly GCF_036172605.1. NCBI lineage: Eukaryota > Metazoa > Chordata > Amphibia > Anura > Pelobatidae > Pelobates > Pelobates fuscus. The sequence continues at coordinate 122,149,228 of NC_086322.1, read as the reverse complement.
CTCCTCTGCAGCTCCTCAATTTATCTCTTTCCCACCTTTTACCTGCAGCCCTCCATTTCTTGCAGTGCCTCCTCCTCTCTCTCCCCTCCCCTGCAGCCCCTCCATTTCTCTCCCCCTTCCCCTTCAGCCCCTCTATTCCCACCTCACTTCCCCTGCATCCCCTCCATTTCTTTCCCCCCCTTCCCTCCCCTCCCCTCCATTTATCTCTCCCCCTTCCCCTGCAATCCTGCAATCCCTCCATTTCTCTCCCCCTTCCCCTGCAGACCAGCCATTTATCTCCCCCTTCCCCTGCAGACCCGCTATTTCTCCACTCTTCCCCTGCAAACACAACATTTCTTTCCCCCTCCCCTGCAGACCTTCCATTTCTCCATTTCTCACCCCCTATCCTGCAGACAATCCATTTCTCTACACCTTTCACCCCTACAACTCTCTATTTCTCCCCCCTTCCCCAGAGGCCTTACATTTCTCTCCCCCCTTGCTCTGCAGACTTTCAATTTCTAACCCCCCCTTTCCCCTGCAGACCCTCTATTACTCCCCCCTTCTCCTGCAGACCGTGCATTTCTCAACCCCCCCAGACCCTCTATTACTCCCCCCTTCCCCTGCAGACCGTGCATTTCTCAACCCCTCCCCCCCCAGACCCTCCATTTCTCCCCCCTTCCCCTGGAGACCCTTAATATTTCCATCCTTCCTCTGCAGACCCCTCCTTGTGTCTTAGTCCCCCCAGGAACCTCCATGGGTTTTTCTCCTCCTCCTTCCCATGCAGATCCTCCATATTCACCCATCTTCCCCTGCAGACCCTCCCGTTCTCTCCCCCTTGTACCTGTTGGCCGCAGTCACGGTTTCCATGTGACTCTGACAGGATGTGCTCTAAAGGTGGGTTAGGGGTCAAACTGACACAACATAGGACTAGGTGGAATGACAGTGACACAGAGCTAGGAGGATTAGAAGGGCCAAGTGACATAAAGCGAGAAGGACAGGAGGAAAGTGGCAAAAGGCCAGGTGAATTGGGAAACAGAGGACTAATTGGAATGACAGTAACACAGACCTAGGGGAGATACCAAGTGACATAAAGCAAGAGGATAGGAGGAGAGTGGCAAAAGTCAAGGGAATAGGTAAACAGAGGATTAGGTGATGAGAGTGAACATGACACAGAATTATGGAAACAGGGGATTAGGGGGATCAGTTGAGAAAGGGTGAGAGGGACAGAGTGACAAGAGGCTAGATGATTAGGGGAAAAGGGTGACACAAAGAGGGACATGAGATTAGTGGATGAGAGAAAAGACTAGGGTGACGGGGGTCAGAAGGAAAGTGATACAAAACCAGGGGGGCAGGAGGATTATAGCATCTGACCCCATGTCACTCTGTTGCTCTAGCTCTTTGTCACTCTGTCCACCTAATGCCGAGAAAGGCTATGGGGTGGTCAGAGGGTATATCTTACATTGTCCCTTACAGCCTTGCTGGTGGTGTCTTCTAGTGTTGGAGAGCGGCACACTTGGCCTTGGTGCCTAAGAATCCTCTCCAGAGAGTTCCTGGTCCACTCAGGCAAGCTGCCTGATCTGCTGAGGAGGCTGGGAGGATGGAGGCAGACGTCGCATCCTCCTGACCTCATAGAGGGGCCGGACAATACTGCTGTCATATTGGAGCCCATTTAGAAGGGCTCTCTGGAGGTTGTAACAGGAGCCTAAAGGTAGCAGGAAAGTAAGTACTGACGTCGCTGCCCAGGATATTGTTAACACGTATGCGCGATTTAGTATTACTATTTCGTTACCATGACTTACCTATGTTGTGCCCACGAGATAATAAAAAAAATAATTGTGGATGTCACCTGTGCAGCTCCGTACTCTCATGTCGCTATTTATTAATATATACAAAGACATATAGCTAATTTATTAATGTACAAAAAAACATTTAATCTACAGCAGAGGAAAATGTTTAACAAATCCATACTTTAAATGTAGCAGATGCTTCTAAAAACTGTGGTTTTAGCAAAAATAAAAAAAAAAGCAGCAAAATGGATATTCAAAGGTTGATCTTTTTTTGTGTGCCTGATTTATAATGGTGCTGTGTCAATAATTGACTGGATTCATAGTCTAATAATCATAGTATTCCTGGTATTAAAATGATTGCCTCTGTTTTCTTAAAAAAATATGTAAAACAAAACTTGCTAAACTATTTTTTTATAACAATCTATAATTGTATGCTAAGCTTGACTGCCAAGTAACATCATGATTTGTTTTACTAGCTATTTATACATGTTTTTGAAGATCTGATTGATCAGTTAGCAGAGAGTAAAGAATATCGTATTTATCAATATCAGAAAAAACTAAATAAAAAAATATGCAATTGTCAAAATTTCAACAGTCTTTCAGATATACATACTCACTGACAAACAAAGATACACATGCATAGTGACACAGGGTCAGAATAAACTGGAAAGATGAGCCTTGTTACTCAACCTGATGAAAGTGGCATGACTTTGGTTGTAATGGAATGAGATCAAAGGCTGTCAAGACATCAGCACACCATTTAATTAATTTTTTTTTTTTTTTGGGGGGGGGGGGGGGGGGGGGCTATTCATGAGCTGTGAAATCCCTGTAATGCTGTTTCTAAAAAAATATCACAAGCCGACAAGAGTATTGGAACAAAATGTAGATTAGCTGTCAATGGGGATTTATGGAGTGAACGGGTTGCATTCCCTTCTATGCCCTAGCTATAGCCACCTACACACCTAATATAAGTCACTTTTGCATGTGAGTGTCAATATGTAATCATAACAATTACATATTAAAACCCAACAAGTTACACAGTACATCTTCAGCAACCTCTTTTGCCACCATGTGTAAAACACGTTCACAAAGGAGTACTAGAAGTCTAGTTTTACTGGTTAATACTCCTGAAAAAAATTGTAAAATAAAACGTTAAAATTTGTTGACATAAAAATGATAGAAAATGATAGAATGGGATATTTCAAATGATAAACATGCAAAAAATAAAACGTAAACACTACTCCTTCGATATGTGAAATAATCTAGGAGCAAATCAGCAGGCAGTAAAATAGAATAATAGAAAAATATAAGTAAAAGCATACAATTAAAATGAATCCAAACTATACTACTCCTATCAGTGATTCTTTAGACTGTAAACAGCAGAGTAATCGAATAAATTGGCATGGACATAGTTACATAGAAAATGCAGCCAGACAAACCTATTAAATCCCCCATTATTAAGGATTTCAAGAAATCACAAGTAATTGATTTGTAAGCATGGAAAGGCATGGAGAGATTAGATAATGTATAGGAGCGAACAGGCCCAGCCATAGGACAGAAATCCAAGATGCAGGGAATGCCTTAATGGACTTAGTTTGTAGTGTAATCATGCTTTACAGAGAGCTGGATAAAATTATGTGATGACTGCATTGCCAAGTGCTTTTTTTCAGAAAGGTTAAAATGTGACATAGGACAAAAACAATCTAGGGTCAACAAGAAGAAGTCAATCTTGACAAAACACAGATTTTCAATCTCAATCAAAAACTAAGAATTCCAGCCAAATGCTTACCTTACCTCTGTCTTTAATCATTACTTAATCACAATTTCATTAAGTTACAAAATAGAGGATAAATAAATAAAATCACAAGAGGATGTGTCACTGTGTCAGTGTGGAAAAGAGCTTGCAAGGTATCATGATTGTATTTAGTTAATCATATTAGAGAAGGCATTACATGTAAAGGAATGTTGTAGAGTGGAAAACAGGAGGCTAAAATGGATATTGAACCACTAGTTAAATTTGAAAAGACAGGGGCAGTCAGGTAAAGAAGAAGATATGGTTTCTATTTATTCAAGAGATGAGTTTTGAGGGGCATTACAAAGGACTGTTGATGAGGAGAATGCCAGATAAGAATAGTTAATACAAAGAGATCTCAGGCACTCACTGTGACAGGAACCGAGCAGATTTATTGGATCAAAATAGAACCAGTTGTTTTTTTTGATCCAATAAATCTGCTTGGTTCCTGTCACAGTGAGTGCCTGATATCTCTTTGGATTATACTGGTTTTATAGGGTATGCTGATCCATACTCAGTAGCACCCTGTGATTGTATGACTGTGTGCAGTCCCCTTTATTCTTGATAAGAATAGTCAGCCTTCCATAGGTTTGGCATTGTCGCAGAAAAGGTTTGCAGATGAGAATTACCGATGTGGGTTTGAAGAGAGGACAGGCAAAGATGAAAGATGGAATAGAATGATTTTTATCTACTAAACAGCAACTTTAAAGCTCACAGATTTTATTCGTTTTTTTTAAAACACCTAATCTAGGCAAAAATAATGGGGGTTTAGTTACAGTATATGATCATACAATGCATTAGCCTGCCACAACGTCAATATACCCCATCTTTTGCTAGATCTAATGTCTAATTGAGGATGGGCCTTGGGTGTTAATACTATGTCTTCCAAACTAGTGTCACAACAGCTTCTACTTCTTATAACCCTGATTTAGGAGAACATACATATTTAAACCCAAGCACTGCTTGATTCAGAGATAGTTAAAATGTGTGTATCTCCTGTCCTTGGATAACTCTGACTTTTCTTTTGTCTTTTGTGAGTTATATCTGACCAGCTCTAAGAACTAGTAATACGCTTCCAATCCTAGTATAGGTTCAGTTTTGGTTCAGGTTGTTTGTGTTGGGTTAGCACCCATCATGACATTGTTTACCTGATTGATTTAGTTTCAAAAACACTGTGTTGCTTAATTATCCAATAAAATTTTGGGATGACTACATTTCAGGGAAATGTATGGTCACTAATTCCCAAGCACTCACTTACCAGCAGTTTCTAGATATCTCCAGAAAAATATATATATACTAGGTGGCACTTTCCTGGAGATATGATGATGTTATTCAGCAAAACATGCTTTCTTTTGCCAAACTATTAGTCTCAATCAATTTCTGGGTACATACGATCTCCAATGATGAAAATCTGAACCAGACTTGCAGTTCTCTAAGTTCAGAATAACATCTGATCTTTTCCATATTTATTTGGTGTTTTGTTCCTTTTCTCTAATGAAATAAAACATCAGTCATCTATCCCAATATCAGTGAATTGGTTAAGATATTTCTTATATGAAATATGATTTATTTAAACAATTAATTTCATATTTCTATTTTTTTTTTTTTTTTTTTTAAACAGTGAGAGAAATATATACCTGTAGATAAGGAAAACAGAATGTAATGATTTACTAATGGCTTTCTAAATGTATGCTGCAAGAGTAAATATGAACATAAGGCCAACAGAAGTCAAATTAAATGTGGTTTTAAATTACAAAACTAAAATTATCTTAAAGAAAAGCTTTTATGCACACAAATTAAGCTGTATTACAGTTAAAATAAATCAAATTAGATTTATTGTCTAGTCTTGTTTTCGATTTCCAATGTTTGCTCAGGTGTTAAGTGTAATCTTTTTGCAAATAATTATGCAACATTTAATTAAAGGCTACTGTGGGTTATAAATTATGTGTTATTGTTGGCATTGTCAGAATCTTATCTTTCGTATTATTGCACCAAGCATAACCTCAAAGACAACAGTTGATAATAGAAATGTATTTTATTTATTTAGCATGTCAGCACCTGTTAAATGGCCAGTGTCATTTTCATCATTAGGATAAAGAAATACAGGATTCTGTTGAATGAAGTAAAAGGAAGCAGCCATCAATCTTTTTGCCCCTTATTTGAAAGAAAAGTACTTTCTTTTACTCTTGTTTCCACCTCTCTAAATTTGGCAGTCTGTTGAAATGGAAATGTCTACAAACTGGTGGAATTTATTGTGAAACTTAACCATTACTTTTTAAAATGCATTAATAACTATGTCCTTTGTTAAAAGCCAAAATATTTAGAAAGACGAAAAGAAGCATTTTAGGGCAAATGCACCATCTGGTGCAGTAAAAATGTAAAACTGTGTTCCAGAATTAGCTCAGTTATGCATTTTTACCTCTTACATATTTACTTGGTTTAAAAATGATCAAGGTTATTCACTGAATGGCTGCCCAGTGTCTAGCCTATTTTACCGGCACTGTTTAATAGATATGCACTCACCAACAGCATGGCAGGTGGGATATAAGGGAGGTTAAAAACCTAAAGGCTAATATGAATATTTTTTGACCCCCATATGCTTTATTTTTTTTTTATCGACTAATTTTAATTTTGCCCACAGACAAATAATAGTACTAGTATTTGTTCACTTACAAAAAGCAAGTGAATGATCATTTGTGAATATGCATCATAAATGATGAATTGTGTCCCTATTTACAGAGAAAACAATAACTATCCCTTACTGAGATAGTGAGTGTTATACTAAAGTGCCTGAATAAAAGCAGCTCAACACAAAAAGTGGAATACCTTAATCCACAATAAAGTGCAAAATACAAGAAAAAGAAAGGTATAAACAATATACCAGCGAGTGGAGCACTATAATGAATATAGATATAAATACTGAGGGGGTATACTCACCCCTCCAACATAGTGATACAATGTGTCCAAATATACATACAAAGTAAAACAAAAAAAGAGAATATAGTGCAGATGGTTTACAAAAATAAAAAATTAATAATAGTAGCAATTGGTTGAAACCACTCACGTGGGTTGGAGCCTATAAGCTATTGGCTCCGTAAGTGACTCCTTTTTGCTCTTGAGGCAGCAACACACCCCTTTATACCAAACGATGTTCTCCCGGAGATATGGAACAAGCAGAGAGAAAAAACTTCATAGGTGGTATTGTACAGATAGTGTATATAATATAGTGAGATGTCAGCACCTGTTAAATGGCCACCTTAGACAGAGCCTTAAATTCCTGGCTCTGAGGTTTGTTGGCAATATGCTATTTTATTGGGATAGCATTCCCCACATAGTGTTCCTGGAGGCTAGAAAGGACTATATGGACTAATATAAAAAAATAACAATTTATTGTAGAGCTAAAAAATAATAATAAAAACAATATTTAGACTTCTCAAAAGCATTTAAGCAAAATGATAGAAAGGACTATATCGTGTCCCTATTTAGCTTAATAATTGGTACTTTCTACATATCTTGAATACTTTGTTTTGTATAGGGTTCAGATGCAAACATATTTTAAACATGACCTCTAATTCTTCCGACACAGATGTTAGTAAATATGAAAATTGCCATTCCAATTAGAATTTGGCCATTTTCACCAAAGTTTGTCCATTCAGACAAAATTCCATGTTAAGTGAATAATTCTGTAAGTGTTATATTGACAGAGTTGGGCTTCTGAGACAGATGTATTGCCTGTTTAGTTGATAAAAGTAAAGCCTGATATAAATTGTATTTAGGAAAATCTACATATTTTTATGCACAGTTTTAAGTCTATCTATAACTTCCAAAATAGCTTACATGTATTCCCACAGGGTTGCCTTAACACAGCTGAATTTTTATGTAATGCATAAGCTTTTAAGTCAAAGAAAGTGACTATTTTAGTACTATAGAACCCGAGGTAGAACATTCAGTTCTGTATTTAGGGCATGTTGCTTATTCATATAATCACGATTAAGAATTTATTGCAGGGTATGTGTGGCAATGGCTGCAGTTACAAATAATAGAGCTAACAATACAAATTGACAGAGAGAAATTACCAATGAATTTTATGTTTTAAGCCAAAATAGTCAAACTGGAAAAAAAATCCTTTCAACTATGTTTCTACTAAAATGTGAAATGATTTGGTTGATTCCTAAAATTCATGATCTAGTAACCAGAAGCAGAGGGGAGGTCAGCCACATGTCACATGTGGCATGGGAGGGCACGGAGCACCCCCTCCCACAAGAACAGGCACCTGCTGACCAGTGCATTGCTGGAGGGAGTGCTGCCAGGACCAACGAAGTGCAGAGACTGGACCGTACTAGAAGAACATCTGGTAGAAAGAAGCATCACATAACACCAAGGCCCAGTGGCTACTAGACCTTAAAGCAGAACACTGCATGCTTCAGTCACCAGGCTGTGGGAGATATCCAACAAGTAGCCAACATGAAGAATTGGTAAGCCTCAGCTTCTGATATGATACAGACCTACTGGATAAAGAAGTTAAAAACATGAATGCAGAGCAGCACAAATGAAACAGCTGCTAGCAACAGGCTTCCACCCTGACTGGCTAACATAAGGCGGAACAAAACTACGGCCCGATAACCTGTAATTCCACAAAATGAAAGGTCCTGTCAGACATCATAGTATCCAAGAATATTGGGCATATGAGTCAGTACATAAGCAATACTCAAAAGGAGATTGAAAACAACACTAGATGATCCACACATCAACTGCTGGTAGACCAAGCAGTCACACAGGATTATAAGACCAGACAGACCAATCTGTGCTCAGCCTGGATTGACTACAGGAAAGTCTGTGACACATTGACACACACATGGATACTGGAATGCTTAGTCCTATATGATCAAGAACTCGATAGGAAAGTAGAAAACAACCCTAGAAGCCAATTCCAAGACAATATCACAAGTCAACACCAAATGTGGAATATACAAAGGTGATGGGCTATCCCCAATGCTGTTCTGCATAGGCCTCAACCCCCTTAGCCAGATCATTATGAAGTGTGGATACTGATACATGTTCAAGGTCATCATCCACATACTCTAAATGAATGACATCAAACTTTATGCCAAGTGTAAGTGGGGGCTTGACTCACTGATCCACCTAACTAGGATAAACAGCAAGGACTATGGAATGTCATTCATACTAGATACGTGTTGGTGGATTATAGCAAAAATAGGGAAGGCGAACAGGAAAAAGGAGATCAAGTACCAGAAAGTCAAATAGGAGATGTAGAGAACAGCTAGAAGTACCTGGGGGGGAGGGAGAGGGGGGAGGAGTGGGTGCAAACACATGGCAACAATTAGGAAGAGGCAAGGAGAATAGCAACATCCAAGTACCTCAAGAGAGTCACACATGTCCTAAAGTCCCAGCTTAAAGAACACATATGCCCTACTCGTCATCAGGTACCAAGATGGAATAATGACCTGGCCAAGAGAAGATTTGGTTACCATGAATGTCAAGACCTGGAAATTACTCTCTATGAATGTAGGAATCCACCTGAAATCCTGCAGCCAGGGACTGTACACTAACCGGGAGGTGGGGACCTGACAAGTGTCAAGTCCTGGATGAAACACAGAGCATCTAAAACTACATGATGAAGATGGCCTCAAAAGATGAACTGCTAAGGGAATTCGTGAGAACACAACACATAGAAGATGCAGAAAAGGAGGAGGTTCCATGGAAAGCCAAACCTCTCCATGGGGTGTACCCCTGGCAGATAGTGGCTGTAGCATACATTGTAAAAGTCCTACCAGTGGCACTTATGTACCAATCCTAGCAGCACTGGAATAGGCACTCAGCACCAGATCAACAGAAGAGATAGTCTACCACACCAGACAAGACCAAAGATGCCGACTGTGCAAAGAAGCCTCTGAGATAATCCAGCACATAGTAACAGGGTGCAAGATGTTAACAGGCACAGCATATTCTTACAGGTACAACCAAGTTGCTGGGATGGTGTACCAAAATATCTGCACAGAAAATGGGGAGGAATTGTCTATGTCCAAATGGAAGATACCACAAGGGTAGTTGAGAATGATAGGGCTAAGGTCCTGTGGGCCTATCAGATCAAGACAGGCAAACAAGTAGTGGTCAAACAACCTGACATCATGGCAGACAAGGAACCAAACACAGCAGTGGTTGTGGATGTGGTAAAAGCCAGTGACCATAACATCAGGAAGAAGAAACATGGGAATATGGACAAATACCAAGGACTGAAAGAGGAACTAGAAAGGAAGTGAAGGCAAGTAGTTGTCCCAGTTGTGGCAGGAAAACTTGGGCCTCTGACTGCCATGTTGTGGTAATGGCTTCAGCAGATTACAGGTAAAACATCTAAGATCTCTGTCCAGAAGAGTGACTTACAATCTCTGTTCCAGTTCATCCAAAAGGTTTTCAATGGGATTAAGGTCAGGGCTCTGTGCAAGACAGTCAATTTCTTCCACACCAAACTCATCTAACCATGTCTTTATGGTCCTTTCTTTGTGCAATGAATCACAGTTGTGCTGGAATAGAAAAGGCCTTTCCCCAAACTGCTTCCACAAAGTTGGAAGCATGTCATTGTCCAAAAGGTCTTGGTATGCTGAAGATTTCCCTTCACTGTAAGCAAGGGGCCCAATTAGACATGTGCAATTCGTTCAGTTCCAAATGTATTTTCGGACAAATTTCGTGCAATTCGGACATTCAGATGCTTACGAATGTCCAAAGTGCCAAAGTTCCAAAGTGCCGAAGTTTGGAAGTGCCAAATTAGCAAAGTTCCGAATTACCGAAGTTCCAAAGTGCTTTGGATTTCTGAAAAGTGGTAAAACAAGAGAGAGGGAGGCTAAATTATGTGAATGGTGACAGGAATCTTGACCAAAAAGCTAATTCTTGGCACTGGGAGCCCTATAGATGTATTAGTGCTTGTGGTGGCAATCCTGGTACTGGGGGCCATTTAGATATGTAAGTGGTTGTGGTGGCAGTCTGTCACTGAGAAGTTGGAGCCCTACAGATGTGTAAGTGGTTGTGGTGGCAGTCCAGGCACTGGGAGGCGGGAGCTCTATAGATGTGTAAGTGGCTGTTGTAGCAATCATGGCACTGGGAGCCCTACAGATGTGTAAGTTGTTGTGATGGCAGTCTGAGCACTGGGAGCATGGGCGTCCGCAGGAAATTTTCCAGGGGGGGGGTCATAATTGTAATGACAAACCTGATGCAAAAGCTTTAAAAAACATCAAGTTGCCATTGTCTGATTTGAGTGTTGCAATTTCTAGTCTGCTTTAATGTTAACACTATTTAATGCACCCCATTAGTCCTATATCCATGATCAAAGCACTATAACTGAATTATAAAAAAAAAATGACTGCACACAAAGCTAGCTCTCAGCACTCACAGCACTAGCTACAACACCAGAATGTGCCCACAGTACCAGATTGCACCCACAACACTTCCACACCTTATAAATGCCAGTAATATTTATAATAATAATAATAATAATAATAAATGGCCCTGGAGGGGTGGCCCTCTAACAGATGCTGTCTCAGCATCAATTAGAGAGTCTAAGTGTGTGTCATTGACCCCTTCCTCATCCACTCTGTGTGTCCCTGCCCCATCCCCAGCTCCTCTGTGTGTCATTGTCCTCTTCTCCAGCCCCTCTGTGTGTTTCTATCCTTTCCCCAGCCCCTCAGTGTTTGTAATTGACTTCTTCTCCATTCCCTCTGTGTTTCTGCTCCCCACCCCTAGACTGCTAAATACATACACACAGACTGCGGAATACATGCAGACACAGACTGCTGAGTACACAGACTGCTAAATACACACACACAGGCTGCTAAAATACACACACAGAGACTGCTAAATACACACACACAGACTGCTGAATATAGACACACAGATTGCTGAATACATACACTCAAAACTGAATACACACACACAGACTGCTAACCATACACACACAGACTGCCGAATACACACACAGACTACTGAATACACACACATATATTCAGGACCGGTGCTAGGATTTTTAGTTACACAGGCGAAGATGCATTTTGGTGCCCCCCACGCTCGTTTAAAATAAGTTTCATACAAACACAGAAATAATCAGACAGAGACATACAGACACAGACAGAGACATACATGCATACAGAGACATGCAGGCATATATAGACATACATACAGATGCATACCGTCATACAGACACATACATACATACATACATAGACATACAGAAACATGCATACAGACACATACATACATACAGGCATACAGAGACATACCGTCATACAGACACATACATATATACAGGTATACAGAGACATACAGGCATACAGACACATACGTACAAAGACATACAGGCATACAGACACATACATTTGTACATACAGAGACATACAGGCGTACAGAAACATACAGACACATAAATTTTGTACAGAGACATACAGGCATACAGAGACATACAGGCATACAGAGACATACATACAAAGACATACAGGCATACAGAGACCTACATACATACATACAGAGACATACATACATACAGAGACATACACAATTACATACTTACATCAGTTCAATCTTGTCCCCTGGATGCATGCTGTCTGGCTCCTTGGAGTCCTGTCCTGCAGCCCAGCCCCATCACAGGGCGCCAGCCGCACTGTGTGGTACACAGGGAGCAGGGATATGATGTCATTCATATCCTCGCCCCCTCCACACAGCCTGCGGCAGACACCAGGGTAGGTGCAGTGGCGTACACATGACCCATGGGGCCCCACTGGGCAAATTGATCGTGCCCCCCCCCCTCTCGCGCTTACTCTGCGCGGGCCAGGGCCGCAACACATGGCAACACATGTACGCCAGTGCATGTACGCCAGTGCATGCAGATGCACACACACTTAAAGGACCACTACAGACACCCAGATCACATCAGCTCAATGAAGTGGTCTGGGTGTCAGGTCCCTCTAGTTTTAACCCTGCAGCTGAAAACATAGCAGTTTCAGAGAAACTGCTATGTTTCACCGAGGGTTAATCCAGCCTCTAGTGGATGTCTCACTGACAGCCGCTAGAGGAGCTTCCGCTATTCAAAAACACTGAACGGCCATAGGAAAGCATTGAGTAATGCTTTCCTATGTGCGGTTTGAATGCGTGCGCGGCAAGAGCATTCGGAGCTGAGAGGCGGAGGGATCCCCAGCGCCAAGGGAGTCCAGCGCTAGAGAAAGGTAAGTGCTGAAGACACACACACACACACACACACTCATGAACAGATGCATACACACCAGCTAACAGACACACACATTTACTGACAGACACACTCAGCGACAGACATACATACACATCCACTTACAAAACATACACTCTCACTGACAAACACACACTCACGAACAGACATCAAACAGACTCACTAATACACACACAAACACACTCAGTAAGAGACACACAGTAACACACTCACTGACACTCACTAGCAGACACACTCACTGACACACTAGCAGACACACACACTGACACTCACTAGCAGACACACTCACTGACACTCACTAGCAGACACACTCACTGACACTCACTAGCAGACACACACACACTGACTCTCACTAGCAGACACACACACACTAACACTCACACTAACACGTTTTTTTTATTATTTAATCCCCAAGCCTCCTTACCTTTTGGAGTGCTGAAGGGATTCCCTGGGGTCCAGTGGTGCTGCTAGGCTCCTGGGCTGGCGGGCAGGCAGGCTGGCTTGCTGGCGGGCGGGCAGGCAGGAAGGCAGGCGGGCGGGCGGGCACGCGTGCGCGTGAGGGAGGGAGCACTCTCCCATGTGTGCTTCCTCTTCAGCTCCCTTGCGCACCGCGTAGGGATGCCGGCGCCGGAAGATGACGGCCACGCTACAATAGGTCGTCGGTTGGAGGGGAGCGCAGTGCGCTTCCCTCCTTCCGGTCAGCCTGATTTTGCGCCCCCAGGGCCGGTGCGCCCTAAGGCGGCCACCTGGGCCGCCTTATGGTAGCGCCGGCCCTGCATATATTGCGGAATACATGCACAGACTGCTGAATATATACACTCACTGCTGAGTGACATGTTGGACATTATGGAAGGGTATACTGCCCTTTCCCAGTGTATTCTAAATGCTTTGTGCTGCCCCAAACACACTGTGGGCAGCAGTAATGCACCTAGTTAACTCTTTCATGACTGTAGCCATTTCCTTTTCTTTAATGTATCATGGTCCACATATGTGGTAATAGTGTACCTGACTACATGGGACATACAGCAGAGATGGGACTTAAAAGAAAAAAAAATCAATTTTAGGAACTACATCCTCCATGAAGTCCTGAATTATTTTCTATAATCCCCATGCCTCACTTACCTGAACTATAGGCTGTCCCCCATGCCTCACTTACCTAATATGTAGGCTGCCCCCCAATGCCTCACTTACCTGAACTATAGGCTGCTCCCCATGCCTCACTTACCTAATCTGTAGCCCCCCCCATGCCACACTTACCTGATCTGTAGGCTGCACCCCATGCCTCACTTACCTGAACTATAGGTTGCAACCGCAACCACTTACACATCTATAGGGCTCCCGCCTCCCAGTGCCAGGACTGCCACCACAACCACTTACACATCTGTAGGGCTCCCGCCTACCAGTGCCCGAACTGACCTTCGCACTCAGCGACCCCTCTCTGCAAGTTTATATATACAGGGAGTGCAGAATTATTAGGCAAGTTGTATTTTTGAGGATTAATTTTATTATTGAACAACAACCATGTTCTCAATGAACCCAAAAAACTCATTAATATCAAAGCTGAATATTTTTGGAAGTAGTTTTTAGTTTGTTTTTAGTTATAGCTATTTTAGGGGGATATCTGTGTGTGCAGGTGACTATTACTGTGCATAATTATTAGGCAACTTAACAAAAAACAAATATATACCCATTTCAATTATTTATTTTTACCAGTGAAACCAATATAACATCTCAACATTCACAAATATACATTTCTGACATTCAAAAACATAACAAAAACAAATCAGTGACCAATATAGCCACCTTTCTTTGCAAGGACACTCAAAAGCCTGCCATCCATGGATTCTGTCAGTGTTTTGATCTGTTCACCATCAACATTGCGTGCAGCAGCAACCACAGCCTCCCAGACACTGTTCAGAGAGGTGTACTGATTTCCCTCCTTGTAAATCTCACATTTGATGATGGACCACAGGTTCTCAATGGGGTTTAGATCAGGTGAACAAGGAGGCCATGTCATTAGATTTTCTTCTTTTATACCATTTCTTGCCAGCCACGCTGTGGAGTACTTGGATGCGTGTGATGGAGCATTGTCCTGCATGAAAATCATGTTTTTCTTGAAGGATGCAGACTTCTTCCTGTACCACTGCTTGAAGAAGGTGTCTTCCAGAAACTGGCAGTAGGACTGGGAGTTGAGCTTGACTCCATCCTCAACCCGAAAAGGCCCCACAAGCTCATCTTTGATGATACCAGCCCAAACCAGTACTCCACCTCCACCTTGCTGGCGTCTGAGTCGCACTGGAGCTCTCTGCCCTTTACCAATCCAGCCACGGGCCCATCCATCTGGCCCATCAAGACTCACTCTCATTTCATCAGTCCATAAAACCTTAGAAAAATCAGTCTTGAGATATTTCTTGGCCCAGTCTTGACGTTTCAGCTTGTGTGTCTTGTTCAGTGGTGGTCGTCTTTCAGCCTTTCTTACCTTGGCCATGTCTCTGAGTATTGCACACCTTGTGCTTTTGGGCACTCCAGTGATGTTGCAGCTCTGAAATATGGCCAAACTGGTGGCAAGTGGCATCTTGGCAGCTGCACGCTTGACTTTTCTCAGTTCATGGGCAGTTATTTTGCGCCTTGGTTTCTCCACACGCTTCTTGCGACCCTGTTGACTATTTTGAATGAAACGCTTGATTGTTCGATGATCACGCTTCAGACGCTTTGCAATTTTAAGAGTGCTGCATCCCTCTGCAAGATATCTCACTATTTTTGACTTTTCTGAGCCTGTCAAGTCCTTCTTTAGACCCATTTTGCCAAAGGAAAGGAAGTTGCCTAATAATTATGCACACCTGATATAGGGTGTTGATGTCATTAGACCACACCCCTTCTCATTACAGAGATGCACATCACCTAATATGCTTAATTGGTAGTAGGCTTTCGAGTCTATACAGCTTGGAGTAAGACAACATGCATAAAGAGGATGATGTGGTCAAAATACTCATTTGCCTAATAATTCTGCACTCCCTGTATTAAGTCTTCCGCTTTGTGGCTGAGTTACTAATGTTCCTAAATGTTTCCACTTTCCGATCATACCACCTATAGTTGATCATGGAATATCTAGCAAGGATGAACTTTCATAAACTGATTTATTGCAAAGATGGCATCCTATCACAGTATCATGCTTGAATTCACTAAGCTCTTCAGAATTACCTATTTTTTCACAAATGTTTCTATTTGAAGACTGGACAGCTAGGTGCTTCATTTTATACACATGAAGTGTGCCCTAATACTTTTGTCCATATAGTGTATGTGAATGTCATTTAACTTACATTTAACTTTCCGGTCCTAAAATATATTGGGGAGTTTCATAATATTCTGCTAGTGACTATTCCTGTTGGTCTCTTATTTCACTGGTACTTGCAAGAGATTATTTTTCTACCAAGAAGTCAAAATGTTATTTTACTGAGAATTAGGAGGATCTTACTTTCTACATGTTTTCCTATATATTGTGTACTGCGTGCACAAAATAAAGGCTACTAAATCCTCTCCCAAGGTTAAAATCACCAGGTCCTTCAAAAAATGTAATCTTGAATCCTTTCTAAATGATATCAAGAACATCCCATGGCACAGATTAAACTTTATCCCAGATCTAGACTGTGCAGTTGAATTCTTTCAGTTTGAACTCCTACAAGCTTGGAATTTGCATGCCCCGCTGCGTAAGGTGAGAGTAAAAGGGTCAAATATGAATTGAATCACAGCTGACCTCATCCAAATGTACCAGTTTAGGGGTTCATTGTGGTCAAAGTCCAATGTAAAGGCTACTAAATCCTCTCCCAAGGTTAAAATCACCAGGTCCTTCAAAAAAATGTAATCTTGAATCCTTTCTAAATGATATCAAGAACCTCCCATGGCACAGATTAAACTTTATCCCAGATCTAGACTGTGCAGTTGAATTCTTTCAGTTTGAACTCCTACAAGCTTGGAATTTGCATGCCCTGCTGCGTAAGGTGAGAGTAAAAGGGGCAGATATGAATTGAATCACAGCTGACCTCATCCAAATGTACCAGTTTAGGGGTTCATTGTGGTCAAAGTCCAATGTAAAGGCTACTAAATCCTCTCCCAAGGTTAAAATCACCAGGTCCTTCAAAAAAATGTAATCTTGAATCCTTTCTAAATGATATCAAGAACCTCCCATGGCACAGATTAAACTTTATCCCAGATCTAGACTGTGCAGTTGAATTCTTTCAGTTTGAACTCCTACAAGCTTGGAATTTGCATGCCCCGCTGCGTAAGGTGAGAGTAAAAGGGGCAGATATGAATTGAATCACAGCTGACCTCATCCAAATGTACCAGTTTAGGGGTTCATTGTGGTCAAAGTCCAATGTACTGGCTCTATAAACGATCACTGTGCATATAGACAATGGCGAAATATATGCACAAAACAAACAAAATTGGCCAAGGCCCAATATTTCTGTGAAAATCTGAGCAATAACATTTCAAACCTTAGAAACCTTTGGAAAGCCATCAATAAATTAGAAACGACCCCAATCCACTCCCAACCCTCTACTGACAAAGTGGATAACCAAACCCTGCAACTTCCCTTAGATGTAACAAATGCCTTTAACAATAATTTTGTCGGATGCTCCACCACCCTGATTGCCAAGCTAATAAATTACACACATCCTGAAACTACAAATATGGATCAGGCACCACTAAATTTGAAAAGACCCAATAAAGACAAGATAAATTTTAGACCTGTACTTATTACTGTCATTAAGAAACACCTTAAGAATCTAAAAATGAAAAAACAGTCTGGACCTGATCAAATCCCAGCAATGCTGTTGAAGCTCAGTACTCCGGCAATTGCTAAACCTGTCACAAACCTAATTAACGAATCCTTGGTGTCTGGATACATACCCAAACTTTAGAGACTGCAAGAGTAGTGCCTATCCATAAAAGTGGTGACACTACTTTGGTTTCTAACTATCGACCAAAATCATTGCTCCAAGTAATGTCAAAAATCTTTGAAAAATGCATCCATACTCAACTATGTGAATAATCGGGTTTTCGCCCAAATCACTCCACTACAACTGCCCTCTTAAATGTTTGCAATGACATCCAAACTGGCATGCAACAATGAGACCTAACTGGAGCTATTTTCCTTGATTTTGCAAAGGCTTTTGCCACAGTAGACCACGACATTCTACTGCACAAACTAAAAAACTCATGTATTGGTGATTGTCAGTTAACCTGGTTTTGATCATATGTATCAGATCGTTCACAATATGTGTTGATTTCTGACAGCGACTCCCTCCCTCTCACAGTCACGTGTGGTGTTCCCCAAGGTATCATTCTCGGCCCCCTACTATTCACAGTATTTATAAATGATATGCCTAATGTATGCAAATCCTCAAATGTACACATGAATGCAGATGAACACAGTAATCTCTGCAAGCAAATCCAATCTACCACAACTTGAGGCTGTGCTCCAAGATCAGTTTACAGAGGTAGAAAAGTGGATCACAAAAAACAAAGTCTTCCTAAATACTGACAAAACTGTCACAATGATCTTTGGAACAGTACATAAATTACACAAATTACACAATTCCCACCTATTATTCAAAGCAAAATCAAATAGCACACTAATCGCAATCCACTCTTTCAAATACTTGGGTATGTTGTTAGACCCCAATCTATCTTTTGGCCTCCACATAGAAAAACTTTATCCAAAACTATATGCCCTGTACAGAAACAAATCCTGCCTAAGCCCTACAGTAAAGGAAAAGATTGTACAGCACATGCTGATGCCATTCATTGATTATGGGGATGTAGTATATGCACCTGTACCACAAACCCACCTTAATAAACTCAATATATTGTACAACGCGTTCTGCCGATTTATGCTACAATGTAATTACAGGACCCACCATTGTGACATGCTAAAAGAACTAAACTGGCTGTCGCTGGAATCCAGACGCACCCTTCATCTTTCCAGCCTTGTGTTTAAGAGCTTTTCTGGGAAGCTCCCGCACTACCTGAGCAGAATGCTCTCCCTGGCAATTCCCACCTCCTATAACCTCCGATCCAGTACCAGCACTTTATTTAGTTTACCTCAATACAAAAAAAAAAAAAGCAGCCTGATCCTCCTTTGCCCACAGAGCACCGCAATTATGGAATGACCTCCCACACACTTCACCAAGCCTAAAATCCTTTAAGAGATCCCTCTCTACATATCTCAAAACAGAATGCACCTGCATGGTTGAATTTATATTTTTAACCTGTTCTATATTAAATTTTGTATATATTGTGTAACAATATTGTTTTTGTATTTTATTGTACCCTATTGTATCAATGCAATGTTTTGTGAACCCAGGACATACTTGAAAACTAGAGAAATCTCAATGTATCTTTCCTGGTAATTTTTTTTATAAATAAATAAATAATATATAGTTTTTATTCTATGAAAAAGATTGTATTCAGATCAGGTAGTTCACTGCAGTTTAATATATCTGTTAATCGAGAAGGGTTTGTTTTCCTAATCACTTTACAGAGCTGTCTGTAGTAAGTTGTGTGACCTAGTGATCTTGTGTGCATGTCAGTGAGCTATTGTGCAGTGAGGTGTGTTATGTTGTGTTGTGTGTGTGTATCATACAGCTTGCGTGTGGTGAACTTTCTGTAGTGATCTGTGTATAATGAGCTTGTGTGTGTGTGTCAGTAAGATTTATGTAGTGAGCAGTGAGTAGTGTCTTGTTATGTTTGTAGTGAGTTGTGTGTAGTGAGATTTCTGTAGTGAGCTTTTGCGTGTGTCAGCTACCCTGTTTGTGAGCTTTCTGTAGTGAGCATCAGCTCTATCAACACAGTAATATACATTTATGGCAGTAGAGGCATGAGATATCTATATTAATTTGTTTTGATTTATACTTGATTTTTATACTTTAATAGTCTGTTTTCATTTCAGCAGAATTCAGAGAACACCTAATATCTTCATAATAATCACATTTTTATTTTTATTTTAAATGCATAAATTACGGTCTCTATTAACCCTTGTGGGGCTAACCTGTAATAGGCCAGAAGACTGGACATCTACAGAGATTTACAGGAATTAGCCATTAAAGGGGCAGAAGCTTGAGCACCCTCTAGTATTTTAACCTATTGTGCTCAATCCCACCAAGTGGAGGAAGAGGGCAAGTTGTACACTGGTCCTCCCCCGATATGAATGGATTAAAATTACCTCACAGTTTTTTTAATTGAATTATTTATTTGTAATAGAGACATCCAGTTGACTTGATTGGCTCATTCTATTTATATAATGGCGTTTCACAAACTCCAGCTTATAGCCATATATTCATTTCAGTTTTCTGATATAGTGAAGAACGCTAACTGAAATGGTTAATGTCAAGATTTTAATTTATGGTGTTTCTTACTTTGCAATATTTCAAAAAGAGGGACTAGATTGTAGTAGATACGTTCATTTCTTGTAATTAAATAGCATTTTTTTTCCCTAGAAAGCAATGTGATACTGCTGTGCAGTTTCTTGAAATACATATATTCACTTACACTCTTATGTAACATCATAGGACGCAGAAATATAATGTTGTATAAATTAACTATAGTCCCGTACTTCTCTTATATGGCTGAAAAAAAATGTGGGCTTTAAAGTCTCACCCACAAGAGTAATTGTAATCTGAGAGAAGGTAATTGAAAAGAGAGCTGCTATTTTCAGTCACTCTGCAAAAGTGCAGAGAAGCATAATCATGTTAGAAGAGCAATCGTTTTCTTTTTTTTAGATGAAAAGCATCACTGTAGCAGAGGGGAAAGCAAATTGAGCTTTATGGGCTTGATTCGTGTTTTGCTTTTTTTGTGAATAAACATTAGCCAGTGAAAGGTTACTGCTTGTTGCCACTATTGGTAAAATTATTTTTCCCTAAATGTGTTCATTTCAGTTTTCATCCGCTGAAAGATAACAGATTTTCAGCTGTAAAACATTTTGTAAAGAATTTAGATTAGGAGAAATAAGAATGAATAGTTTGAACACAATATCAATAAGACTATCTATTGCAACACAGTCCATTTTGTATTTAGCACACCAAGCAAGTTATAAATAATAAATCATCTTGTTTTTCAGACAACAGTATCTTACATCACATTGCGTTACATCATTTGTTATATCATGAATTATACAATAGATGATTTTTGCTTAACATTCTTTGTCATAGCTTGTCACACCACACCATCATTACATTGACATACGATCTCTCAGTAAATGGTAGTTAATGGAGCAACTCAAGTACCCCCTGCACGATAGCCTTTTGGCTATAGTGTAGGGGGTATATAGATCCATGCATTAAGCCTGAACAATCATTTTTCACATATCCTCTCTGCTGCGAGGAATCGTCTTTTGTATGCCCATTGTTATTTTGTTATTTTGAATGTATGGCAGCTTGCTACGATTTGATTTTGTATCCTATGATAACAATTTTGATGAGAAGAAGAGAAGAATAGTGTGGCTATCAGCTAACAACTCTTGATGTGGTAGGTACTAATTATTTTACAGGTAGATACACACAAAAACACAAGGATGATGAAAGGTGTGTTCTAATCTCCAGTAGTTATTAGAGGGCAGCAGAATAATTGCCACCTATAATTTAACTACTGGCTTTTTTGGGGGGGTGGGGTAGGTGGGGGGAGGTGGGAGGGTGGGATCCATTGGACAATGACTGTTTGCAATTTAAACAGTCAACCATCATGGTTTTGTAAGTGGTTACTACCCAATTACAACAATGACATGTACCCGTTTCCATACCCCATTAGAAGTGATTTACCTTTAATAGATAACCAAATTGTATATTTTAAATTAAATTTACCAGAATTCTGCAAATGATTCAATTTAATACCAATTGTACCCTAAGCCAATAGTGCTAATTTCCTTGAAACTAATATCATATTCAACATGTGCTTTTTACCATCCTAAGTAATAATTTCCTTTTAAATCTATAAATCTAATCAGAGTTGAAACATTTTTTTATTTTAGCTATATTTGTTTGCACATGTAGTGGTTATGACAAATAATTTATTTGGGTATTTAAGAATTGCTTCACGTAGAGTTATACATTTTATTTAAGATATCACAACAGACACTGTTTAAAAATGTTCAATCTGGAGCGATTTTGTCTTTGAGCAAACGTGAAAGGATTGTTGCTAAGTGACTGCAAAGCTGAGATAATTTCTGAAGGTTATTTAAACATCTCTCTAATATACTTCAAGCAAAGTTGTACACAGGTACAGTACATTAGAATGACAGTGAAATAAAGGGCAGCACATGTGCAATAAAAGTATGACTGGTATTTAAAATATGTCACCACAATACACTTACATTGCTATTTGTGAGGTATCACATGCATTAATAACCTTTATGACATAATGCCAAGTAAACAGATATATAAAAGAAAATAGTAAAAAAAAACCATGTAAAATTCCTATACCTAAAAGACAAAAATGAAAATAAACAAAGGGCAGTACTATAAATACAAAATAAATAAAAATAAACAAACAGTTTCACTCACATATTACTAAGCCGCTCAAACAGCTGGCTCAGACTTAATTGTCTTGAATGAGATGCAACGATGGTTGTCCCCTGAGATCAGCTTTATGCCTTGCGTCCAATATTGCCTTTAGAGTAGTTCCCCAAAAGAGATCCAGGATATCGGATAGAGGGTTAAAAAAAACTTACATTTATTAAGCTAAGGACAAAAACAAAGCAAACTAATAACCTCTAGAAAATAAACAAAAAAATACAGCTGCACTTAACCCCTTAAGGACCAAACTTCTGGCATAAAAGGGAATCATGACGTGTCACGCATGTCATGTGTCCTTAAGGGGTTAAAGTGTAAGTGAATTTTTTGTTTCTTTTTATAGAGATTATTCTTTTTCTTTGCTCATTATTATTTATTTTCTATTTACAGTACTACCCTATGCTTGCTTTTATTTATGTCTTTTAGGTATAGGAATTGTATCAATTTCTTTGGTAAAACAATACTTTTGTGTGTGCTCTCACTATTGTTAATTACTATTTGCACATTTCTCTGTGTTGTGGAGTGACCCACATAAGTGATTGAAGCACCTGTTTTTTTTTTTAATTCTTTATTTTTCGTGCAGAGATCATACATATAACCATAATGCCAGCAATGCCACAACAGCTGTTGCCAGAGTTTTAGGAGACATAGATTGACATATGCATGGCATGAATAACTGTGCACATTTTTATAGTTATAATGAGAAACGATGAACAATAGTGTGTTGAGAGTCAGTGTGCGAGCTAGGGCTGCTGTGAGGCTTATCGTCTGACTATGCTATTGAAAAGGGGTACGTTGCTTAACTAATGCTTACGGGTTTGATCAGCGGGTGCGACTGGGAGAGGTATTTTGCTTTGTCGAACAACTGTATGTGATGCTTAGGGTGCCAGGACCACTGTGTTGTTGTGCTGAATCAGTATATGTACTAGTGTATGGCTACAGCAGGAGCGGTGAGGGTAGTTTCTAAAGTGTAGTTAGGTGCTGTGTTCTGTGTCTAAGTGCGGTCCGGTGTGGACCTAGCTGGTCGTTGGTCGAGTTGCATGCAAAACATGGGGAAGCAAATCAAAGAGAAACATAAAACAGGCATTCTACTAAATTGGTATGGCTGGGGGAAGGCTCATGTGGTGTCTTAGGCTCCTCCAGCCAATGCCCTCCATCGGAGGGTCAGCGACCCTGTGTTGTGTGAGTTCTCCTTGCCCTGTGTATGCCTTGAGTGATATGTGGGCAGAGATGTCCAGGTGTGTGGCTGTGGTGTCTCACCAGTTCTGTGCTCCGTAACAGTCTCTGGGTTCTACCTGGTTGAGCGCCGCCATTCAGTGGGTTGCGGTGTTATTGTGGGTCAAGTCCTTTGTCTGTCTGGGGTAGGCTCTGAAGTGTAGTGCCCCATGCTGTGTCGGCTGTCCGCTCTCATGTAGGTGCAGTACTGATTTACACCTTTTCCAGGCAGCAGACCGTGAGCTCGGTTTCGTGCGTTTGGGCGTCTGATGCCAATGCGCGGGCAGGGGGCCCGGGGATTCTGCTTGGGGCGCCTGTGAGTGTGGATCTTCCGTGAGGCTAGATGGTGCTTGGGGTTCCTGGCGATGGGTGGCGCGTGTTGTGTCACACTTACATGCTGCCTTTTCGTCCCAATATGCTTCCAGGGTGCCTCTCTCTGCTCCCTGCGCTCGTGGCTCCGCTCGCCCTTGGATAGCAGGGTATGCGGTTTTGTTGGAGGTGTTTGCATCTTTTCTCTGAGCCTGGACCAGAATCTGGTGAAGGTTGCGTCTATGCGCTGCTTTATGTCGCTGTATTCCTCCAGCTCAGGTTTGTGGCGTTGCTCACTTAGTAGGCTTGCCACCGCCTTGGCTTCCCCGCCGCTGCTGTTCCTCAGGCTGCGGGTTCGGTCTGTGTATGCCTCTCCCGTCGCTTGCTGTGGACCAAGATGACCCCATCAGTCCAGAGGGGGGGGGGGGGGTAGGAGGTGGGAGCCCAGAGGAATCCATACCCAGGTCAGACAGCGTGGAGAGCGGCAGTCTCTCCACAGCTCGATCTACGGTGGGCCTCAGGGTTGCAGAGCAGGGTCCCGGTGGGTCACACGTTTGTTTTCGGTGTCAGTGGGTTCACCCGGGTGTCCCCGTCTTGATAGCTCCGCTTCGGTATGCTTTGTGCCAGTTTTTTGGGGGGTTTTTCCCCCGATTTATGTAGATTAGAGCAGGAGCTGAAACTTGGCACAACCGCTCAGCTTAGCTGCTAGGCTCTGCCCCCCAGCACCTGTTTGTTTTATGTCCATCTTTATACCTTTTCTAAATATGTTGTACATAAGTTAAATCACAACATTAACCACAGAATTAACCACACCACTACAAAGGTATTTTTATTTGTTTGTTTTTTATACAAGGTAGATATAACTTTCAGAAAAAAAAGCTCACTGCTTATTGCAATGAAATTATATCTGAAAGGTGAATGGCTAATTGCAAATCCCAGGTTATTCAGTGATAATGAATAAAAAAGAGGGAAATAGTGTTAAATTATGGACTGTCTTCAAAGAGTCATGTGTTTGGATATCTACTGTTCTAAAGTATTGCAGACATAAATATCTACACAGTGTTTTAGTAATCACAACATGGGATAATGGCATGGGCCTGTTTTTCAAGTGTTGGGCTAGGCCATGTACTTCAAGTAAAGTGAAATCTAACTACTTCACCATACCAAGACATTTTGGACACTGCTATGCTTCCAACTTTGTGGGAAAAGTTTAGGGAATGCCCTTTTCTATTCCAGCCTGACTGTGCACCAGTGCACAAAGAAAGATCTATAAAGACTTGGTTTGAGGAGTTTTGTGTGGAAGAACTTGAACTTAACTGTTACTTGACTTCAACCCCATCGATTGCCTATTGGAATGAGCCAGGCCTTCTCTACTGGATGAATGGGCACACATTCCCACATAAACACTCCAAAATCTTGTGGAAAGCCTTACCAGAAAAGTAGAAGCTGTTATAAGCGTGGAAGATAGGATGAAGCTGCTAGATAGAATAGCTGGACAGTAAATGGAGGGGTTAACCCATAGAACTGAATGGAAAAAACAAAGAACTGAACTGTCCAGTGACCTTAGATAGGATAAAATATAACTTTTAATAAATTCTCAATAAAATACACTTTAATGGATTAATTTTAATAAGAGCTACATAGATGTCAAGCTCTAGACGGACATAACATAAAAAGAGGAAAAATGAGGAAAACGTTTAATAAACGTATATGTCCCTACTAGGATGATAGGTATCTCAAACTGCAAGTGCAGACTTTTACTGTGTGGTTACGTAAAGAGATACTAACTGGTCTATATGGTGGGGACAAAGAGAAAAATGTGGACAAGTAGTATGAGAGCATAGAAGTCCTTGAAATAAGACATACAAATAGGGAGAGCTGACTAGATCTAGAAAATCGTCATGTAATGCTATAGTACTGACTCCTGCTGTATAGCAGGTCTGCAATAAGTTAGGGTCTAGAGACTCACTAAAATGAGCTGCAAAAATCACTAGGGGTTCCGACAGATGTACTGAAGTAAAAGACTATTAGTCTAATAGTCCGGCTTCCACCCCGGCAGGTCCCAGAGATTATTCCCAGCTACTTAAGCTCGGTCATAGTTTACAGCTGGTCAGCATCTGGCTGAGAGAGACCGCTGTTGGGGTGTTTAGCACGGGTTAAGTTACTTCAATAAATCAGAGTCGGGGTACCCTCCGATATATACTGCAGAGGAGGCTGACAATGGCTTGAAATTCCTTGGGCTTTCAAAAGATCAGCTCCATTAATATAGCTTAGTCGAAATAGTGCTGCTAGTCTAATTCAACTGCATGAAACAAGACTCCACAATCAATAGGGGTCTACAGACTCACAAGTACACACACTAGAAATATCAGTAGATTGCAACAGTTGCTAGGAACCTCAGTCAAATTGGTCTGACCCGTGTCCCAGCAATTAACTTTAGGTTCTATTGCTATCTTATGAACGGCACCCGATGCTGAAACTTATGGCAACTTGGTCTGGTCCGTACCTTAGCAAATAACTTGAATTCTTAATAAACTGATCTTGTTCAGTGAGTATATGAATATACAGCTTGTGTATACAGCGAAGATTGCTAAAGGTAGCCTCTAGACTATCAAACGCTTACTGCAGTAAGCGTTTGATAGTCTAGAGGCTACCTTTAGCAATCTTCGCTGTATACACTAGTGGGCACCAGTACTAGTGGGTACGAACAGCGGGGTTATACTCTAAACAAGTCATACCATAGAAATGTACTCTAGAAATCATTAGAAATCTTAAGTTACTCTTAGCTATCTTGGCAGTATATAACAGCGGGTCCTCGGACTTCGATCTATTCCAAGAGAGGTTATTTGGTCCGTGTAAGCAGTTTACTAACGGTCTCTCATAGACAGTCGTTGACAAGCTGTATATTCATATACTCACTGAACAAGATCAGTTTATTAAGAATTCAAGTTATTTGCTAAGGTACGGACCAGACCAAGTTGCCATAAGTTTCAGCATCGGGTGCCGTTCATAAGATAGCAATAGAACCTAAAGTTAATTGCTGGGACACGGGTCAGACCAATTTGACTGAGGTTCCTAGCAACTGTTGCAATCTACTGATATTTCTAGTGTGTGTACTTGTGAGTCTGTAGACCCCTATTGATTGTGGAGTCTTGTTTCATGCAGTTGAATTAGACTAGCAGCACTATTTCGACTAAGCTATATTAATGGAGCTGATCTTTTGAAAGCCCAAGGAATTTCAAGCCATTGTCAGCCTCCTCTGCAGTATATATCGGAGGGTACCCCGACTCTGATTTATTGAAGTAACTTAACCCGTGCTAAACACCCCAACAGCGGTCTCTCTCAGCCAGATGCTGACCAGCTGTAAACTATGACCGAGCTTAAGTAGCTGGGAATAATCTCTGGGACCTGCCGGGGTGGAAGCCGGACTATTAGACTAATAGTCTTTTACTTCAGTACATCTGTCGGAACCCCTAGTGATTTTTGCAGCTCATTTTAGTGAGTCTCTAGACCCTAACTTATTGCAGACCTGCTATACAGCAGGAGTCAGTACTATAGCATTACATGACGATTTTCTAGATCTAGTCAGCTCTCCCTATTTGTATGTCTTATTTCAAGGACTTCTATGCTCTCATACTACTTGTCCACATTTTTCTCTTTGTCCCCACCATGTAGACCAGTTAGTATCTCTTTACGTAACCACACAGTAAAAGTCTGCACTTGCAGTTTGAGATACCTATCATCCTAGTAGGGACATATACGTTTATTAAACGTTTTCCTCATTTTTCCTCTTTTTATGTTATGTCCGTCTAGAGCTTGACATCTATGTAGCTCTTATTAAAATTAATCCATTAAAGTGTATTTTATTGAGAATTTATTAAAAGTTATATTTTATCCTATCTAAGGTCACTGGACAGTTCAGTTCTTTGTTTTTTCCATAGAAGCTGTTATAGCTGCAAAAGGGAAACCAGCTAAATATGTGTATGTATTTAGAATGCAATGTCATAAATGTCCTTGTTGGTGTAACGGTCCGGCATTCCCGATACTTTTCTCTATATAGTTTATGTTAAAGAATACCCTTAATATATTGGTTTCTGTTTAGTGATAACTCTGGAATGCAGTCTAGCAAGGAGCTCAATAGCACAGCACAGGTATAGGCAATCTTTAGCACTCCAGATGTTGTAGACTACATTCCCCATAACACTATCACAGCCATAATGCTGGCAAAGCATCATGGGAGATGCAGTCCACATCTGGAATGCTGTAGGCTGTCTAACCCTGGTATAGCATTACTATTCAGGAAAGCAAAGAACCATGCTGCTCAGTCTAACTCATAACATATGTAATGGTTACACAATCTTTGTATCAGCAAAGACTTGAAAGGTTGTTATTAAACTTGTATATATGCAGCAGACTGGTTGAGAGGTTGGACAGCATAAAATATATACATTAAGCCACAAGTTTAAGCAATCTTCAGTATTCTAGATGTTGTGGACTGCATAGCTCCTGATGCGTTGACAATATCTTAACAAGATCATTGTGGGAGATGTAGTCCACAACAACTGGAGTGCCAAATGATGAAGAGAATAAAGGTAACACATCTAACATAACACAGTTCTTAAAATTAATTGATATAATTTTCACTTAGTCTAACTTAACTTAGTGCTTAGTTTTACTTAGTCCAACCCAAATTAGTACTTACTACTTAAATATATCATATCTAAACATATAACTATAGATTTTCTTTTAGTTTTCCTCTTTTTATACCTTCTATTGGCCACTTCTCAATTGATCTGTGAATAAAATAAACATCAATCAATGTTTCATGATTCATCCATATAGCAGTTGTGTTATGGAATTTGGACAAACTGCTGATTGCCCAAAATGTGTAAAATTACAATTTGTTTGAAGCCAAATGCAGAAGTCAACTAAGCAGTAATATGCAATCATAATACCATGTAATACAGGCTACTGCCAATAAAGACCCCCAGCAGTGCCAAGTTTAAATATATGTAAAAACCTAAAAGCATTTGTTTTTGCATTTATTGCTCTAGAAAGTATGCATTCCAGTCTGACATTCTGACATTGTCCATTTCTTTTTATCACTAATCTAGATTTATATTCCAGATATATATTTTGATTTGGTAAAAATCCAAAGCAGCACGTCTTAATACAGCTTAATGTTGTATCCTTCAATCTCTTTGACAATATGTTAAAAGAATTTAAAAATGTAACACTTTTTTTCCACTTGAACTTTTGCCACTAGAGTAAAATAGTCATTATTTGTGGAGATTGTTGCAAAAGCAAATCATTAAGAAAATATGTGTCTTTTTTTGTTTGTTGTTATTTCTTGTCTTTTTTGTTTTTAATGTTTATATATAATCTAAATATTTTGAATAATTCGATAGATATTATCACTTATATTGCTATATGACGCTATTATCTATTGTTGCAATTATGATGCACTTGGAGCGATGAGGCTATATGGGATAAACAAATGTGATTTTATGTATTTGTTGAAACTTTTTGAATAAATATAAAAATATAAAAAAAGAAAATATGTGTTATGTTCCACGTAAGCCTTGAAGTGATAAGAGACAATGTGTGCCACCAGTCCTTTCCTTATGTTTCTTATATGTTCTGCAATCCTAACATTAATGTTCCTAATGGTGCTTCCTATATGCTATATACATTTCAGGGGCATTTCAATACATATATAACCCCTTTTGAAAAATATGTCAGGTGGTCCCATATTTTAAAATCTTTATTAACCAATGGTTTCAGGTCTACTATATGTCTCTTGCTGCTTATAGTAGTCCTACATGTGAGACATATTCCACAGCCAAACTGCCTTTACTCTGGTTTAAAAAGTGATTAGATGGGGGGCGTGGCTAAGGCACGGACGAAACTGGACGTGTGAGAGACTAGCTCCGTCGGACCGGGTACCTTAACAGCTTGTATCCACAGCATTAGACCGGAAAAAACGGCTGCCTCCACGGCTAAACACCGGCAGACCGCGATGTCGTCCAAACCAGCCAGAAAGCAGAGGCAGAAAGCCGCGAATCTGCAGATCTCGGCCCTCTCATCATCGAGCAAGCTGCTCCAAGATGGCGCCGACGTGGCGCACTCACCAGCATCTGAATCAGAGGCAAGTGATGTCACTTCGGTATCTCGCCTCCAACACATTCCCCAAGCTGAAGGGGACATTAGGATCCTGTTGTCAGACCTCAAACACACTATGAGAGCTGACTTCCAAAAATTAGCTGCTGATATTAAAAGAGATGTGCAGGCTATTGGGGACCGCACGGCCCATTTGGAAAACAAGATGGAGGAGGTCATAGAAGCACATAATTCCCTGGCTGACGCCTACTCCACATTTCAGTCTCAAATCCAACAGTTGGAGACAAAAGTGGTGGATTTAGAAGATAGAGCCCGCAGAAACAACATCCGCCTGCGCGGCATTTCTGAGGAGGTTAAACAACCGGAGTTAAGAGGTTATGTCACCCAACTCTTTCAGGCACTGCTACCAGAGGCTTCTGAGCAGGAGTTACAGCTAGATAGAGTACACAGGCTGATGAAGCCCAGGGGCCTGCCAGCGGCAGTGCCCAGAGACATCATTGTAAGGGTGCATTTCTATACGACAAAAGAGAGGCTGATGATGGCGGCGCGAGACGCGCGGAACCTAGGAGAACGCTTCAAGGACATACAGCTATACACCGACTTGTCACCAGCGACGATGGCTAAACGGAGAGCTTTTGGCCCTATCACCAAGGCACTCAGAGAGGCGTCCATACAGTATAAATGGGGCTTCCCGACACGCCTCATCGCACGGAGAAATGGAGTGGAGAGGGTGTTTCTCAACCCAGAAGACGGGAGGAACGGGCTAACACAGTGGAACATTCCTTTGCCGCAACCAGAGTCGGCGGAAAAGAACACCCAAGCCCACCCATCCCGAGTAGCTGGAGACTGGCACAGGATTGACGCAGCTAAGTGAACGGCACACTTATATTGTCACGGCACAGACACTTATATTGTCATTAGTTCTTTCCATCTCTTTTAAATGAGAGGGAAGGTGTTTTGGAGGCCGGATCCCGTAAATGTAAAATGGGATGCAGGTAGAAATCACATAATGGGATGAGACGTCAAACTAAACACACTAAAAAGAAAAAGAAAAAAAAAAAAAAAAAAAGGAATAAAAAAAAAAGAATAATAATAACCAAAAACAACAAAAAAAAAACAAAAAAAAAAAAAAAACTATAATAAAAAAAAAAAAAAAAATAAAGGTAAAAATAATAATAATAATAAAAAAAAAAAAAAAAATACACGGGAAAATAACCGGGCATGTTTGACATATTCCCATAAGTTAACACGGTTAAAAATATATAAGTATAAATGGACATAGAAGGTAAACCGAAATATGTAGGGAGCAAGTCAGCGATACATAAGTCATGTCCTTTCATTATCTCGACTTGGAGACTTACCATCTCTGACTCGGTCTAAGGTTAAATCCATGGATAGGGAAGGTCCCCTATGACATGTTGTATCCAACAGATGGTACCACCCGATACTTCACCCCCCAGTGGCCCAAGCCAGGCCACTCAGACGTATACAGTATACGTCACCAATTCTGATTGCCTACCATGTGCTTGTCACGTGGTTTTCAGGCAACTGTATATATGTTTGTTCTGTTATTTTGTTCTTCAGTTCTTAAATCTTACTGTTTTTTTCTTTGTCTTGATTGAGGGAATCATAGTACGGACACATAAAGAGGCTTGCACTCAGAGCCCCAGGGAGATGGTAACTGACAGGGGGACTAAGTTAAAGGAGTATGAATTGCCATTCAGCAATACTAGACAGCATATTAGGTTGTATGTAATATAATGGTGCTGACGTTTCTGTCATTGAACACTAAAGGACTCAACTCCCCAAATAAAAGGAGACTGGCACTATTGGAAGCGAAAAGGGCTAAAGCCCAAATTGTATTCTTCCAAGAAACCCATTTCCAGTGGGGTAAAAGACCCAAATTTAATTCCCCTCTATATCCCCTAGACTTTCACTCCTGCTTCTCTAAAAAGAAGCGGGGGGTGTCGATCCTTATCGGGAAAGATGTGGCGTTTGAACTAGTAAAAAAACGCACAGACAAACAGGGAAGATATTTAATTATACAATGTTTGCTGAATAACGCCCCATACACCTTAATTAACGTTTATGGCCCTCATACAGCACAAACCACATTTCTCCTTACTATTTTCAATGCACTGGACGAAGGCAGACTAGGGGATGTAGTAATAGGAGGGGACACGAATTTCATCTTAGATACTCAACTGGATACATCCTCTTCACACACAGTGAAGGCATCTACTGAGATAGGCAGAAAAACAAACTCGGGGCACCTCAATCAACTTCTATTAGAGCAGAATTTTATAGACCCATGGAGGGTGACACATCCGCAAGAAAAGGATTTCACATTTCACTCAGTGGCTCATAACTCGTACTCCCGAATAGACCGCTTTTTGATACCTACCTCCTTGATTGGCAACGTTGTCAATACTAGTATAGGCCTGATATCGTGGTCGGACCATGCGCCGATCATTCTCCACCTGAACGAACAATTCCCTGCTAAAGGGAGAGGAACTTGGCGGCTTAACGAAAGCCTGCTCAGTGACCCCCAAGTATTAGAAGACCTCCATAGAGAACTGGAAGTCTATTTTCTGACCAACTCTCAACCAAACACATCCACAGAAAGTTTGTGGTTAGCCCATAAGGCATATATCAGGGGAGTACTAATTAAGCATGCGAGTAGGGCCAAAGCCGTGCGTATAGCCAAGTATATAACCCTCACTAGCCGCCTCACAAAACTGAATACACTCAATAAACAAACACCCTCAAAGACGCATCTTAGAGAGATTACAGACATACGAACGCAACTACAAGAACTGGAAGTGGCTAAAACAAATTTCTTTCTACGAAGACTTAAAGCAAAATTCTATGAGCAGGGAAACAGAGCAGGGAAAGTACTTGCATATAGACTTAAAAAGCGTAGCCTAGCAACCAAAATAGCTTACGTTCACAATCCCCTGGGTCAGAAAGTTGTAAACCCAGATGAAATAGTACAGGAATTTGCTCAGTTCTACCGCACACTCTATAATCTTAAAGATGATAACCTGACATCCCAACCAACACAAGAACAGATAAATAAATTTCTAGAAACAATCCATTTACCTTCGCTGCCCACTGATAAGATCCCTGACCTGATTAAACCAATCTCAGTTGAGGAAGTTACACAAATGATCACAGACTTACCCAACGCGAAATCACCAGGGCCCGATGGACTCTCCTCCATATACTATAAAACCTTCCAAACTGCTCTTACCCCACATTTAGTGTCTCTGTTTAACCAAGGCTTCACACAAGGTAAATTACCTGGCGAAATGCTACGAGCTCATATAGTTACACTACCTAAACCGGGTAAAAAACCCACAGCATGCGCTAACTTCCGCCCAATATCCCTATTGAATATTGACACCAAACTATATGCAAAAATCCTGGCAACTAGACTCAAACACTTACTCCCCACTCTAATCCACTATAACCAATCTGGCTTTGTCAAAGGCAGGCAGGGCTCAGACAATTCTAGGCTTCTTCTTAACGTCTTGGAGGGTCTCAACACTAACAAACTGGGAGGACTGCTGCTTGCGTTGGATGCGGAAAAAGCCTTCGATAGGCTCAATTGGCTATACATGAAATCGGCACTAGACAAATTTGGCTTTCCTTCCGCATTCATAAAAGCGATTATGGCCTTATACACCTTCCCAGAAGCTAGTGTCACTAACGCAGGATTCATTTCCCCACCCTTCCCAATTTCGAATGGAACGAGACAGGGTTGTCCTTTGTCCCCCCTGCTTTTCATAATATGTCTAGAACCTTTAGCTCAGATCATTAGGCAGAACCCGAACATCCACGGAGTCAATATCGACGAACATCAATACAAACTCTCATTGTTCGCAGATGATATTCTGCTGACACTGACAAGGCCAGAGGTGTCACTCCCAAACCTTATGCCCATCCTACAATCTTTCGGCTCTATCTCCTATTACAAACTTAATACGGCTAAGACACAAGCCTTGCCAATTAACCTCCCTTTGGAGAATGCTGAGGTGTTAAGAAAGACCTTCGATTTCGATTGGAGGACGGAGTCGGTAACCTATTTGGGAGTACGAGTTGCCAAATCGATACATACTATATACAAACTAAACCATATTCCTCTCTTGGAAACCATCCGCAAAGACCTGAACTCCTGGAAAGACGTGATGCTCTCATGGGCAGGGAGAGTTAATGCAGTGAAAATGATGGCCCTACCTAAACTACTGTACTTATTTCGTATGTTGCCTTTAACTATTCCACGAAGTTTTTGTAAAAAAGCCCAGTCCATTATTAATAGCTTTATATGGGGGAACAAACGTGCGAGAGTAGCGAGTCACACCTTGTATAGACCGTTCCAGATGGGAGGGATGGGGGTGCCGCAGGTGGCCATGTATCACTTGGCAGCCATACTATCCCAGGCAGTAAATCTCCATGCAGACAAGGGACAACTACTTTGGGTCGACATGGAACGCAAACAATGGCCTAAGGAGACACTCCTAGAGCACATGTGGTCCCCACCAGCTAAAAGGGGGAAGGCGCGCACGCTCCTTTCCACAACAAAACTGACGGTACACATATGGGATAAGTTTAGAGCAATTCAGACTAAGACTCCTAGATTTCACAGATTGGCGCCATTAAACGCCATGTCCACAGTGTTACCATGGCTCTCACTATCCACATGGGCAGAAGCGGGCATCACTAGTGTCTCCCAATTGTTTACTGGTACGGAAATCACTCCCTTTGCTGAGCTCCAACAGAAGTACAGCCTAGCTCCTAGATATGTGTTCCCTTACCTCCAAATTAAAAGCGCACTATTGGAGCATGTAGATAGGACCACAGAGGGCAAGGCTGGGGAATCTACTCAGCAATGCGATCTCCTTATGACATGTTGGAAATACCCCCTTAGGCCTAAATTGCTCTCCAGGTGCTACAAAGCAATATCGAACTTCCCACTGTCCCCAAACCTATCATTTATGTCCCAATGGGAAAAAGAAAGTGGGACAACTCTTCTTCCCCACAAATGGCTAGCACTAGTCAATGCACTGACTGGGTATACCGCGTGCTACTCACATATTGAAGCTCACAGAAAGCTAATGTACCGATGGTATCTGACGCCGGATAAACTTAGCAAAATATACCCAAACACTTCTGACCGATGTTGGAGATGCCGAGCACAAAAAGGCACGACGCTCCACATATGGTGGGGATGCGACCTTATTCGGCCATTGTGGTTGGAGGTTTCTAGGTTGCTTAGCAAAGTAGATATTATTCTCCCGCTGGAGTTTGGGGCCTGCCTATGGTTGGACCTTCCCGCCAGCTGGACGAAGCAGGAGAAAGCATTGGCCGCACAGGTGATACTAGCAGCTAGAGCTCTTATAGCGCTCAATTGGAAATCAACCAATTGCCCCTCTGAAAAGAACCTCATGGACAAAATCCGACTAAATTATGTATATGACATCTCATCGGCGATAACTGCCGACCAAAAACATAAAATATCTCAAAACTGGGAACCTTGGTGTAGCCGCTTTCAGTTCCAGCCTCCATAAAACCTTCAATAGGCCTCAGAGCCAGATCATGCACACACCTGTTACTAACTATAAAAAAAAAAACACACAAAAAAAATAAGAGAACTTTAGGGCAGGGAGCTTCTTATTCCTCCCCCCCCCCCCATCCTGGTCGATGCCATCGCCTAAGACGACAGCCATAGAAATCCGAATAGCTGCTGGATAGCAAGCAGGTATGGTTCTCCCTCATGTTAGATTTAGGTTAGATTGTTTTTTAAATGTATTCTATTTGTTTTTTCCGTTATTATGCTTTAATTTGGGAGGTTCAGGCGTAGCAATGCCTTGACACTTACGTAATACATCACAGAGTGCCACACTTAGGGGGATATATAGGAGGCATTAATCGTGTAGGTGGAGAGCCTCGTCGAGTAGATAGCCGACACTTGAGACTTCTTGACCCCCCTGAATGCCCAACAAGGTTAAGGTATATAGCAGGTACACGTATCACATGACGAACAGACACAAGATAGCCAGAGCATCGCCCCTGCATGCCTATAAAAGGCTGATAGCTACACTGTCTCAATGACGAGTTACACTTGAAGGTGGAAAAGAGGGGTATAGGTAACGCCCGTTCTAAATTGGGACGAGCAGAGACTACACTACGCCCAAACCACTGCGTACATAGATAGGTGGTGATTAATATGAAATATGAATGTCACTGTGTTGTATCTGATCCTTTGTACTGTAACCCTGAATCCCCCACCCTACCCCTTTTTTTTTCTGTACCCCCACCCTTTCTATTTTATGATTGAAAACAATAAACTCAATTAATAAAAAGTGATTAGATGTGGGGGTTTAAGATTGCTTTCCAATAATGTTTGTTTCAAATTTCTGGCTCCTCTGTAAACAAACTTCAGTTGTTAAGGTACGATTTCCCTTAAAATTGGGTCATCTAGTAGGATATGCCAATATTTTCGCAATATCCTACATACTTTTTTATTCCCATTGAAGTTACAAACAAACGTAATATCATTAGTCATGGGACTATTACGCTCCCTTTGTTTTTAAGTTAAAAGATTTTTTCTAGGTACTACTTTTACGTCCTCCAAAATTGTCTGTAATGCTTCCTCTTCATACCCTTTTTCTAAAAATTGTTCTTTAATCCTATTTGCCTGTGACATATAGTCTTGGTCATCTTAGCAGTTTCATCTGATTCTCAGAAATTGGCCTTTATGTGCATTAATGAGCAAGGGATTGTTGTGGAAGCTATTCTTCTCAATATTACTGTCAGGATTACTGTTGATCCAGCATGCAGAGATAGTATCACACATATGACTTAGGATAACATCTAACCGGATCTTAGAATGGCCGGACTTAACGTATCCGAGAATAGTCAAAATACTTGCCAAGGTCAGGGACACAGAATGAGACACAACGATTAGGAAAAGCCAAAAGTCAAGGATACCAGAAATACAGGAAGTCAAAACGGAGCCAAAGTAAAAAAACAGAAAAACACGATCAGGAACACACTCTCGGATAACTATCAAAGGGAAACCATGACAGGGTATTGATCAAAAGGCAAGTTGGGTTTAAATAAGCTGTGATTGGCTGTATGTAGCCTCTAGAGGTTTGCCGTGAGCAAGGCAAGTATTTATCATTTCTGTCGGCATGACCGATGTGTTTCCACGCTGACAGAACCGTGACGATTACCATTTGTGTCTACCTCCTTATAGAAGTTTCTGGTCTTAATACTGGTGCCTTGAATGTATATATTGAGATCTAAAAAATTAACTTCTAAAGTGCTTACAATGGAGGCTAAAATTATTCCCTAATTGTTGAAATTTTAAAATGTTAAAAAAAAAAAATGTAATATGTATGCGATCCTGGCCATATAAAAAATATATCATCTATAAATCTGTGATAGGCCACCAAATTTCCAACCAAGGGGTGCCCCTGATGAACAAACTTTTCCTCCTAATATGCCATAAACAATTTGGTAACATAATTGAGTACAAAGTTGGTGCCCATCGAAGTTCCACTGATTTGCAAATAAAATGTATTCTGGAACCGCAAATAATTATTGGTCAGAATTAAATGAAAACCAATTTGGTTCTCTTTAAAATTCAATTTTGTTAAAAAATATCTAAATGCTTCTGAACCTATCTGATAGGGTATAATACTATACTATACTATACAAAGAGGTGATGTCACTGGTCGCTAGGACATAGTTTTCTATTCATGTAATTTCTTACAAAGCTGGAGAATATGTAAACTGGATTTTTTTGTCACTACTGGTTGAAGTAAGGTAACCGGGTACTCACAAATGAAACAGAATCTGTTCCCGATACAATTGTTTTCCCTGGTGGATTGTTCATATTTTTGTGTACTTTGGGAAACTAGTAAAAAAAATCTTTGAGCTTTGGATTGAATAAACATTTCGCTTCATTCTCAGTTAAAATTCCTTTTCCTAATCATTTCTCTATATATCTATTACATTTCTCTTTTACTTTTTCTGTAGAATTGGTCCGCAGTTTTTCACATGTTAACTGGTCAGAGAGTATCCTCTCTGCTTCTAATATTTATTTGACTTTCAGGAGGACTACTAACCCACCCTTATCTGCAGGTTTTATAAAAGTCATTTTTTTTCTCATATTTTTTATTTGCTTTCTTTTCCCTATCTGACAAATTCTACTGGAACTTATTTAGCTGTTTTAAGTTGTTTATTTCTCTCATTACCATAAGCTCAAATGTTTTAATTTCATTCGAGATCATATTTTTAGGCAAAAAAAGAGACTTATCCTTAAAACTAGTGTAATTACATTCTGTAGTTTCTTCCATTTGAGTGTTTTCTTTCTTATTATGGAAGAATTTTTAAGGCATAATCTCCTAACAAACTTATTCATATCTATAAAAAAAATCTGATGTGGGGGCAAACTTTAGTCCTTTCTGCAAGACCTCTATTTATCCTATAGGTAAAGGTTTTCCTGTCAAGTTAAAAATCCCATCAGTATCTACTTTTTCCCTCTCTTTTCTCTGTTTCTTATTTCTGCTTCTTCTATTTCTCCCTCTCCCCTCCATAAAATTGGCACACTTGGTAAATATGAGCAAAGAAGGCTGCAAAGAAATTACATTTCTTGCTTAACCATTTGATCTTTTGTTCAAAAACACATTTATTAAAATAAATCTTTGTGATACATTTGTGTGGTACAGATATTGTCAATCTTTTAGTCATCCCTTTGTGCTATCTCCCTTGTTACGGTTGCCTCCAGGCGGGCTGGAAGTTGGACCGTAGAAAAGGATGCTCCTAGCGCTCACCAAAGGACCATCAGCACCGTAGACACCATAACTACTGCGTAGCCACCATAAGTACTGCAGACTCTACGAACCACTGCTGCTGGGCTGGTATCTCGCCGTCTGCTCTGCGCCCTGGATCTACGACCAGGCTCCAGTAGGTGAACCTCTTCCTTCTGTAGAGCGAAGCAGGATCAGGAACAAGAGCTCTTACAAGAGCTCAGTAGCTAAGGGAGTATGAAGAGCATAGCAATCCCTGTAGTGATTATAGCTGTCCCCTACAAACATGAGTCAAGGCTGCAAGTTAGAGGGTCAGCAGAGGTCTGAGGTGCTGGAACACCCAGCCTGGTTTTTATTACAAGTGTACACATACAGACCACACCCAGGGGGAGGCATAAAATAACCAATAGTATCATGGGTGCAACCCACACATCCCCTCCCCTTAGTGTGACACATAATCCCATTATACATACAGTTAAAATATACTTTTTACACAACTTTCATAACTCTAAAACCATACATCACATTCACATAAAAATACATATCCACAATCAATCCATTCAGGGGAACGACATATTAAAAAATGGCATGAATCCGACCAGGGATTCAAAAGTTACTAAAAGTATCTTTTGTCCCTTACTAGCCGCACGGCAAACCGGTTTAGACAGGTTTTACATAGGCCTCTATCCTGGAGACAAAGAGGAAAGTAATCCAATTATCCAGGGCTAGAAGCAGACTCCATTAACCACATGGTTACAGAAAGACATAAAACACTTTAAAATACAGAAAGTCACCTTTTACACATAACACACAGACATTTCACATATCCCCAGATAGCTGGGATCTGAGCGCACAAAACTACCGAATAGCACGCAGATCACACAGTTCAATTGCCATGGAACTAAAGTCTTTCCCATAGTCTTTCATTATATGAATAGGCTCCATGGCATAGCTATCTGGGGTATCACCGCTCACACAGGGCCATAGTCATAAGGAAGGAGGCTGGCAAATAGGCTTCTCCA
Organism: Pelobates fuscus; assembly: GCF_036172605.1. Lineage (NCBI taxonomy): Eukaryota > Metazoa > Chordata > Amphibia > Anura > Pelobatidae > Pelobates > Pelobates fuscus. The sequence goes on along the minus strand of NC_086322.1, from coordinate 122,109,375 downwards.
CAATCCAGGCAATTTTCCATTTAAAGGGCCAGTTACAAATAGCAGTTTGTAACATCCCTTTACCAAGAAAACAGCTCCAAGTCTTCTCCTGTAATGCCTGATGAGGTTAGAGAACACATGGCAAGGGATCTGAGATCATTCCTCCATACAGAATCTTTCAAGATCCTTCAACTTTCAAGATCAAGACTTGTGGACTCTCCTCTTCAGTTCAGCCCTCAGGTTTTCTATGGGGAACAAGTCAGGGGACTGGGATGGCCATGGCTGGACCTTAATTGTGTTGTCAGTAAACCATTTTCGTTTTGATTTTGATGTAGTTGATTTGGATATTTGCCCTGCTGGAAAATCCAACCACAATCCATTTTAAGCTTTCATGCAAAGGCAGTTAGGTGTTCATTTAATATATGTTGTATAGTGAAGTTGGATTGTAATGTTGGAGACTTTATGACCCCAAGATGCAACTAACTCCAGCTGTGATCCTTGGAGATTTTTTGTCCACTCAAACCATCCTCTTTAGAGACAATATAGACACATGACAACTTCCTGGTTGATTCATAACATTTGCAGTTCATGGTAATTTCTTAATTATTGCCCCGATGGTGGAAATGGTTTTGACATGGTTTTGCCCCGATGGTATTTTAATGATTTTGACATTTTCTAATAGCCTTTTCCTATTTTGTGAGGCTCAACAACGTATTGCTGTACATCACAGCTGTATTCTTTGGTCTTACCTATTGTTGAATGACTAAGGGAGTTTGGCCTATGTGTTACCTTATATTTATACCTCAGCAAAACCGGAAGTCACTGAACAATTTCCTGTTCCTAGAAACCCATGTGTGCTAAAATGATAAAATATAAATGGGAATATACTTCAAATATATTTTTCTCACATTAATTCATAGGGGTGCCAATAAGTGTGCCACACATATATTTAACAAAGATTTATTTTGTATTTATTTTTTTGATAAACCAGTTTGCAATTGTTTGATATTCATGAGAGCAGAGTATATTTGCATATTTTTTTTAACAAAATATCAAATGTTTAAACGCTAAAGATCATTTTCACAGCCTTCTTTGCTATATTTTCCAAGGGAGCCAATATTAGAGGAGGGCCTAATATTCATGTCACATGTACCGAGTGCATAAATAGCACAGAACCAGAGTCAGTTTTACAGCCCCATAGATTGAATATCACATTTGTAGATTTCCCTAAATCAGAGAATTTGCATCAGAGAGTAAAAGGTCCAACTCATGAGAGATAAAAGGTGAAGTCCTACAAAGTGTTCTCTGGTCCTTACATGTTCGTGTGCTTGTCACTTGTTTATTTTAGTGTAACATAATTGTTTCTTTACTTTATTCATTAGGAAACCAAATAAGTATAATAATGTCACTTTAAGGCATAAAATAATGATTTGTTTTACATACAGTTCCACTCTGAGATAACAAGAATTTGATGAAAATTAATGATTCCATTATTTCCTTAATCTTTTACAGCACTACTTAAAAACTACTTATTTATGTATTTTGTTTTATAATTTTAATCTCCAAGTCATTACTAATGGAAAATCTGCATACAGCTGTGAAACGTTAATTACTTTTCTCGTTTCAATAATTTCCCTATTGATTCAGAGAGATTTTAATGACAATTGCCATGCAAATTAATATCAAGAATGAAAAAAGAACTCAAAGACCACTGAAAGACCGCTGAAAGGCACCAGAGGACTTATGGGATGGAAGTTTAATGTCACTAATAAAATGAAGCTTTTATTAAATAAATGAAAATAGACAAAGATAGTCAGGATATAAATACACATGTGAAACCAATGATATGTCAGGAATGGTTAAATTGTGTTGTATAAAGAAATAAGGACCCTGTAAACATAAAAAATTAACAATGTTCAATAATGAGGGTTAAGAGACTAGTCCTTTAACCCCTTAAGGACACATGACGTGTGTGACATGTCATGATTCCCTTTTATTCCAGAAGTTTGGTCCTTAAGGGGTTAAATCAATAACTCCAACAGTCAGATGGTATACGTATATTATTTGTGTGGAAGGTCCTCACAAGACCTACAATCTAAAGAACCTTTGTGAATCTACAAATAATGCCTTTATGTAGGAATACAGTAGGCACAGGTACTAGATATTAATGCTTAATTATGCTTTATGCTTAAAGGGCCACTAAAGATCCAAGAACAGTTCATCTCAATAGTAGTCTGGGTGCAGTGGTCCTGTCATTTTAAAACTGCAATCTAAAATATAGCATTTTTGTACTGCAATGTTTACAATGAAGGGCTAATATACCTCTAGTTGCTGTCTTCCTGACAGCCACTAGAGGCACTTCCTCCTCCAGAACCAAGAAAAACTTGGTCCTGGAATCAAATATTGCTTACTAACGTGAATGCCTATTTCCAATCCATTGCTTCTTTTTGAAGGTGTAGCTGGTGCCTGCAGGTGGCGAGTCATAGAGCTGGAATGTAGGTAAGTAATCTCTATTAGTGTAATTTTTGTATCATACAAAAGCGGGTGCACAAATGGAAACCTATTGTTCAAAAAATTATTTACAAGCTGCTATAGCATCCCTAGATAATCCTTGTCACAAAATGCCTTGTTACTTTATAAAATTTTCATTAAGAAATGTGGTTTTATTATACATTTACATAGTGTGTATTTCTCTTTAGTGTCAGTTCAGCATTTGGTTTCTGACGAGCAGGGAAACTTGGTCTTCTGGAGTTGAGCAACATTTCTTGGATTCAATATTTTTATTTATACAGATAATGACAGTTTCTTTTCTGTTGTGTTATTTTATTCCTTCCTACATTCATGAGTATACCTGTTAATTTCCAACTAGCAACATCCAGTAGCTTAAAGGATGGTAGTTTGCTCTACTGTGATCATGTTCATTGCAAAGTAAATTCAGCTACTAATTATGCAATCTAAATGAATTACAATTGATTCAATATACCGCTAAACAATTTAAGAGGTAAACCATGGGCATAAACATTGACATGGTGACTGCTTTTTTTAAATGTATTTACTGTTTTTAAAAGTATATGCTCAAATTTATATTGTCATTACAATTTTGTAGCTATCTGGATTAAAATATGATTTGTTCTATCAATTCTATCATTTATTTAAGAATAAATCTAATCAACTAGTGGCTAAAATTTGAATTTTATAATTAAACTGATTGATTCATTTTCATTTCTCTAATTTAAATTTGTTAATCTCTTTTTATTGATATTAGGACAGCAAAATGGATTTGGAAACAAACAATCTAATCAACAGAACTGTTGCCAAAGATGAAAACAGCACATTTGCAACAACACAGCCTGATTTTCCAGCATGGGAGGACTATAACAGCAGTGTTGATGACATACGATATTTTCTGATTGGCTTGTATACCTTTGTAAGTCTCCTGGGATTTATGGGAAATCTTCTTATTCTTTTGGCCATTTTCAAAAAACGCAAGCAGAAGACAATAATAAACTATCTTATTGGAAACCTAGCTTTCTCTGATATTTTAGTAGTACTTTTCTGTTCCCCTTTTACACTTACATGTGTCTTGCTAGACCAATGGATCTTTGGAGAAATCATGTGTCATGTTGTGCCTTTCCTCCAGTGTGTATCTGTTCTTATATCTACCTTAATGCTCATGTCTATTGCTTTGGTTAGATATCATATGATAAAACACCCACTCTCTGCAAATTTAACTGCAAACCATGGATACTTTTTAATTGCCATTGTCTGGACTCTTGGATTCACCATATGTTCTCCTTTGCCTGTGTTTCATAAAATTATTAATTTAAGGGAAGCATTTAATCTGGAATCACTTATGAACAGTTATTTGTGCATAGAATCATGGCCATCTGATTCATACAGAATTGCCTTCACTATATCATTATTGCTTGTGCAATATATATTACCATTATCTTGCTTAACCATAAGTCACACAAGCGTTTGTAGAAGTATAGGATCAAGGCTGCCCAACAAAGACACTAAAGTTGAAGAAAATGAAATGATAAATCTCACGCTTCAGCAACCAAAAACTATTCATTCTGACGTCGAAATTTCCAGCAGTCGAAGATGGAGCTATTCATGTGTTCGAAAGCACAGAAGAAGGTACAGTAAGAAAACAGCTAGTGTTGTTCCAGCCATTCTAAGACGACATCAAGAAAGTAATACTGGAGATATTCCAGAAACATCTACAACAGAACGGAGCCACACACTTCCATCTAGTGCATATTTGCCAGGAGTACCCATATGTTTTGAAATGAAACCAGACGAGAATTCTGAACTGAACAACATGATTTCTGTATCGAAATCCATAACTCGTATAAAAAAAAGATCTAGGAAGGTTTTCTGCAGACTAACTGTATTGATCTTGGCTTTTGCTGTCAGCTGGATGCCACTTCATCTCTTTCACCTTGTAACTGATTTTAATGCCAATTTAATTTCCAATCGACATTTTAAATTAGTGTACTGCATCTGTCATTTGCTTGGCATGGTGTCCTGTTGTCTAAATCCGATACTTTATGGATTTTTAAATGATGGAATCAAAGCTGATTTGATGTCATTCATACAATGTTTCCAGATATCCTGAGTTCAGATGTGTCTAGAATACATTACAGATTGTAAATTCTTAGTTTACATAAAAGCAAACACACACAAAAAAACTTTTTAACACATACCCCCCCCCCCCCAAATAGGGTATACTGTAGCAATGTATAATACAGTATTGTTATCAATTCTTGCTCAAAGATGTATAGAGTCAATTTCTCAAATTGGGTGTTATTGTTCATTTTTTATGATCTATTGGAAAATATGTAGATACAATCACTTATATATACATGCCAGGAAATACATTTTATGATAGTTCTAGGATATGCCTCACTAGTTATTTGTAAAGCAACATTTGTACAATTATATCTTTATATAAGAAATATGTATATATCATTATATAGACAATTGTCATGCATATGATCTCTACGAGGTCCTAAAAAATATATGTTGACTTCAAAGTATAAATGAATAAGAAATTATATTTCCTTAACGTATCATTTTGCTGTAAATTTGTCATTGATTTAACTCTGTAAAATGATGGTAATATACTGTTTAGTGAGAATATATATATATATATATATATATATACATATACATACATATATATATATATGTTTTGCATAATAAAAAGTACAAAGTGATATTAACAGACTGATAAAGGTTACTGATATATCTTGCAAGCTTTCACAACATAAGTATCCCTTCATAAGGCATGTTAGCATATAAAGTTAGGCTGTCATTCTATTTGTCAGGCTTTCTCTCCCGTCTATAGTACATATACTTTCTTCAAAAAGTGTGATTCATAGATGTTTGAGAAAAATATGGGTATCATTTTAAAAAAAGAAAACACAATTAAATGCAATAATTCTATCACACCTGTTCTTACAAAAAATAATTATCTAAAGATGGGTTTGTCAATGGGTAGTCTCTATCTGATGCTAAAATCCACTAAACACCAAAACATCAAACTAACACAAGACTAATGATGATGTCACAATTAAGGTGTTTTCAGCTAAATACACAAGAAAAATGTAATTATTTAAACTGAATGTTCACTTTCATTTATCTGCAGTTCAGTTCTTGGTTGAAATGAGCTTAACCTCTGTATGTCATAGCGGATGCAGTTGTTTACAAACAGCGGAATTGCAACCAAATTACTATAATTTGGTTGTACCTGTTCAAGGCTACTCAGCAAACTGAATTTTCACAAATTAAACCAAAGTGGAAAAACGGAGGCAAAAATACATTGTAAGTATGGCTCAGGTGGAGTATTTTTCAGCAAATAACAAACAACACGGACACCCGTGGAAAAGTGATAAAAACCACAAAAAAACTTTAACTTAACTGATAGGTACACGGCCTCCCAGGTTTATCTCCCAGCTGATAACCAAATTGCAGGATTATATAGTTGATGGGATATTTTGGGATATTGCTAGTGTACCTATAATAGAGGACAAAACATAGTGCAAATATTGCTAATAAAATATAGTGAAAATTGCCAGTGATCAGAATGCACTCACATATTCCAGAATAATAAAGCGTATTATAGGTGCCTCCCCTTGATGGAAATGGGGGGTGTGTTCCTTTAAAATTCCCTCCTCAAGTGATAGCCGATAGGGTATCCAGGTCAGCATGAAATCTCACAGACAGCAACCAAAGGAATACTTAAAGGCGATTTATTTACTTGAAAAAGGTTAAATTGAATAAAATATAATAAAAACAAATAAGAAAGAGATGCTGGTCCTACGCGTTTCGTCCTTCTACAGTAAGGACTTCCTCAGGGACCTCTTTCAGTAAATCAAATTTTACAGGTACATAAAACAGCATCCTAAAAACGCTAACAATCAAAAGCTATTATATAGGGCTAAGCCCTCCAAGTCATTGGTGTAATAGTGGGTGTCTTCCCCATGCCTGCATCCGATTCGCCGGAATCTTCCTCTCAGGTGTAGCTGTTTAGCCGCAATGAAAAAGCCGGGTCCGTTCGAAGCTCCAGCCACTTCCGCATTCGTCATGCGCCACGTCGTACGTCATGCGTCACGTGTATAATTGCCGATCACGTGATCTTTATGCGTTCCATGCTCGGGAAGCAAAATGGATGTGCGTTCCACAGCGTTTATAACGGCTTAAAGAATCATCTAATGTATAACTCAGGAACTAGGAATAAAAAACTATATAATGGAGTATTTTTCAGATCAGGTATTTTTGCCTCTTTTTTTCAAATTTAATTGTGGAAAATTCTGAGTTTACTGATTAACTCTGTAACTATCTACCTAATCATAAGTCATCGCAATGCGACCCAAAACCCTGTTAACATATAAAGATGGCACAACCGTTAATCCACCTCAAAACCTACTCTAATATTATTTGCATTTTATTTTCTTATTAGCAGGGAAATTCTGCTACAATTCAGCTGCAATTTAGTTGGAATTCTCTTAAACTATTTTCAGTTGAAACGCACTGCAGCTATAAGATACATTTAAAAATAAAAGGCATACAGTAGACTCAGTTGGACTATCATACAGTTATTTGGGAATACAGAGGAATTTTAAAAACCAAATGGAGAAGGACTGAGCTGAATGAAATCAGTTAAATTTAGCAAAATCGCATATGGCTGTTAGTAAATAGATCTTCATATGTTCCTGCTACACCTTTACTGACCAAAAGATTTCTGAGAACCACGAGAGTTATGGCTCAAAATGGTATTTGCTTACCGTGTCCCAAGATGTCTTCTGTGATCCATATTCTAAGTACCACCTGTGATGCCAAAAAAAGAGATGATAAATGGGAAAAAAAAGATGCCTGATGCCCAGGGGAAAGCCAGTAAATGAGAAGTGAGCTACAGAGGGAGAAAAAGCTGGAACAGTATAAAATATCTATATTTAAATATCTAGATATTATAATATATATTTAATAAATATAGATTATTATTTTACTAGTCTTCCTATTTTTCCCTCTCTTGGTTACTTTTTCTAAGTTAATTTGAAACAGATGGTGTGAAAATTCTCCTATTAGTGTACTGCAACATATATACATAATATTTTGTTATGTGCATATTTAGCTTCACATTGGCCCATTTACGTGCCTTTTTGGTTTATTCTTTAAAGCTTGTTCCCAAATAGGTGTTTGGCAGTGCAAACTGACCATGTGTGGGGTGTCCCGAGAGATCTCCAGAAAAAAATATTTGGCAGTAACAAAATCTCTCTATTAATTGCTTTGTTTAGATTTCATGGCTTTTAAATATTCCTCTATAGATTATGTGAATGTGTTAAATACCATAATTATATTTAATCTACACTGCCAAATTATTTTTGCTTCAAAACACATTTTATGTGTGGGATGCATAGCTAGCATAAAATGTAAAATTACAAAGCAATTTAAATATTTATTTTTAAAGATAGCAAGCAAGTATAATCAATCATTCAGATTTGCAAAACATTTTTACATTTACAATAACAATATTCCAGATATACATTTTAACACAGAAATGCAATTCTAAGAAAAAAAAATAATGAGAAATAAGAAAATAACTAAAGCAAAAATATATTTATAATATGCCAAAATACCAGAGTATTGCAGTATGCAATGATACCTTTTTTATTGGACTAACATAATATTTTAAAGACGTTTCAATATATATATCTATATATATTTCCTGGCCAGCACAACAATGGGTATCCCTAATTAGACAGGAACCTAAATAAAACAAAAAGGTATAAGTAACCCCCACAAATCTTCCCACCCTGTAACAAACCACTGGGGTCGTGTTCAGTCCTGGAACTCAGTTACAGTAACAGCTCTCCCGTACAAGCATGATCCACAGAGATCTTGAGGTTGAGAACAGGATGCTGTTGGTTCAGTGATGGCACAGGGACTTTAATAAAAATAACAGAAAAAAATCCAAGGCAAAGGTATCCGAAGAAGGATATGCAGTCATGCAGAAATCAGAGTCCGACGGTCCAGAGGTCAGGGCTGGCGGCAATCAGCAAAATCCAGAGATCAGGCAAAGTCAGGAAACCCACAAGGAGAGGAAACACAGGGAAACTGATATACACTCACTGACACACACACAAACTGACAGACAACCACACTCACTGACACACACACTGACAGACACACACTCTCATTGATTTGACACACACTGACAGACACTTACTGATTGACACAAACACTGACAGACACACAGACACTAACTCACTGAAACACATACACACTGACAGACACTCACTAGACACTCACTTCTATTTGACACACACTCAAAAACATTATACACGTGCAGCCAGAATTCAGCATACACAGGTAACAGCAGTTCATAAGGTCCACCTCTTTCATCTTATCATTCCTCTATTAGACATCGTGATCCTTAGGGTCCTTCCCTGCCATCCTCATGGGAGCAGTAATATCCTGGGGGGCAGGATCCAATAGGCCGCTGTTTGTCCCGCAGGATGTCCTCAGGGGGCTGGTTTAGCATGTCCTTTGCCTTCCGCAGAGCCCTCTTGTGCTCCTCCGGGATCCTGGGCAGCTGACTGCCATCCTCCTTTCCTCTCTGTCTGGCTGCTGGAAGAACAGCCCAATTAGCAGCTTGGGGAGTCTGGCAGGGACCCACTGAACACCAGCTCATGCAGCAAGAATTTCTCAGTGAGCTGGAACCCGGAAAGATTCCTGCCAGCAGCCTGAGGCCGGAGACCCCGCCCCCCAGAGCACACACTGAACAATAACATTGTCCACAACCACCTTAATGGCAGTGCTAAAACCCTGGTTAAATCACACAACACCCACCTCTAGGACACTTTATAAGCTCTCCAAGGCTGTTAATAAAAGAGTGTCTGGGAGGGCGCAGAGTGTGGCCGCAAGGGGTGAACAGGGGTCGTATCTGAGGCCGGGCCCCCTAGAGTGACAGGCCCAGTCACAGCTGCGACGCCTGTGACCCTGGTAGGTACGTCACTGTGTGTAGCCTTCTGAATTAAACTAATTTTTGTTTACACATAATATTATTTTTTGGGGTGAAAAGGCTTAGTTGGTATCAAATCACTCATATAAGACTATTATTACGATTTTGAAGTTCGATGCAAGAAATATTCTGATATTTTTTTAAATACAAAATGTGTTGCTGTCAATAAAAAATATAAAACACGCACACAACATATGTCACTCATCATTATTTGTAATCTTATGTCTGAAGTGAAGGTGTTACGGTGTTGAAAGCTTGCAATAGCTTTTACCTCCCCTTATCCATTTAACTTACCAGTATACAATGTTTTTTTTGTACTTTTTTTTTTATTACAACATTACAGTTGACTCACTCACCTAACACATCGGGCATTTGATGGTTTACTTGTGCAGCATTGTCACCATTATTCTATTCAAGTGTTAATAGGCATTAAAAGAAAATCTGAAATAATACGTACAGAAGCAAAAAAAATGTTTTTGTAAATCTTCATGTAGTTTAAAAACCGTGTAAGCAGAGAAAAGACAGGATTTGTAATCTTCTTATTATCATCTCTTTAAGCCTTTTTTCAACTTCAGTACTATGAAGTTACTGTAATGATTATAAATACTCCTACATTGTGGACTATTGGAATAAAAGGACATTGGTACCTCAGCAGAGAATAGCTTTGTAATACTGTATTTGGAGAGCTTTTTTTCATGAAAGCAGTTTTCTTCTCTGTAAAGATGCCTGCCCTATGGTTTTACAGTGCATATTGTTATTCTAATAAAGCAGCGTAAACAAAACAGTACTAGTAATTGAACTTGTTACTATACTATTCATATAGTGAAACAGAATATTGTTACATTTTATAGCGTTATATTTAGAACTTTTAACACTGTATATTTGATATAAAAAAAGAATAACGAGACAGAGGAGAAGAGATCTCCTGTATCTAGTTAAACATATAAAACAAAATAAAGTGTGGGTAAGCTGTGTAACAGAAAGGTGAGAGAATGAAAAGTGCAACCACCAGTGGCGTACACATGACCCATGGGGCCCCGGTGCGAAAATTGATCCGTGCCCCCCCCCCCCCCCTCGCGCTTACTCTGCGCGGGCCGGGGCAGCAACACATGGCGGCGGGCACCTGGTCGCAGGGGTTGCGACCGCGGTATGTACGCCACTGCATGCAGATGCACACACACTTAAAGGACCACTACAGACACCCAGATCACATCAGCTCAATTAAGTGGACTGGGTGTCAGGTCCCTCTAGTTTTAACCCTGCAGCTGAAAGCATAGCAGTTTCAGAGAAACTGTTAGATTTCACTGAGGGTTAATCCAGCCTCTAGTGGCTGTCTCTAGTGGCTTTAAGACACTGAACGTCCATAGGAAAGCATTGAGTAATGCTTTCCTATGGGCGGTTTGAATGTGTGCGCGGCTCTTGCCGTGCATGCGCATTCGGAGCTGAGAGGCGGAGGGATCCCCAGCGCCATGGGAGTCCGGCGCTGGAGAAAGGTAAGTGCTGAAGACACACACACACTCTCACGAACAAATGCATACACACTAGCTAACAGACACACACATTTACTGACAAAGACACACTCAGCGGCAGACATACATACACACTCACTTACAAAACATACACTCTCACTGACAAACACACACTCACTAACAGACATCAAACAGACTCACTAACACACACACACACACACACACAAACACACTCAGTAACAGACACACACAGTAACACACTCACTGACACTCACTAGCAGACACACACTCTAACACAAACACCAACACTCACACTAACACACACACACACTAACGCACACACACACACGCTCACACACACACACACTAACACTCACACACACTAACACTCACACACACTAACACTCACACAAACACACACACACACACACACTCACACACACACACACACACACACTAACACTCACACACACACACACACACACTCACACACACTTACACTTACACATGTTTTTTTTTATTTAATCCCCCCAGCCTCCTTACCTTTTGGAGTGCTGAGGGGATTCCCTGGGGTCCAGTGGTGCTGCTGGGCTCCTGGGGGGGCCAGTCACCCGGCAGGCTGGCTGGTCCTGCGGGCGCGCGAGGGAGCACTCTCCCCTGAGTGCTTCCTCTTCAGCTCCCTCGCGCGCCGCGTACTGATACCGGCGCCGGAAGATGACGTCATCTTCCGGCGCCGGTATCAGTGCGGTGCGCGAGGGAGCTGAAGAGGAAGCACTCAGGGGAGAGTGCTCCCTCGCACACCAGCCGGCCGCCGTGTGTAAGCAGGGCCAGCCTCGGGGGCCCGGAGGTGGCCGGCTCCTGGGCCCCCCAGGAGAAGAGGCTGGCCCAGATCGTACATACCGGGTCGCAGGGGCGGCCGGGCCCCCTGGTGGGCCGGGCCCGGTCGCAGCCGCGACCCCTGCGACCCTGGTATGTACGCCACTGGCAACCACTAATTATATAAGAAAAGACAGCAAGTCTGGTGTAAGGACTAGATCACTCCGAAACATGATAAGATGTCCTATATAGATTAGTTTTGAAAGACTTCTTAAAGGACAAGGGACTGGGGGGGAAATCAAATAGGTACGGTAGGGTATTATGTATGTGAGGTATGTCAATGTATGTGAGCATTAGCACTGCAAGTCAAGTTCAGTCACAGAGTAGAATGACTGTGAATTGTGAGATTTGCGAGAGGAAATATGACGAGGGTATAAATTGTTAAGAGCTTTTTAGATTAGTGTTAATATGATTTAGATCATTGTAGTTACAGAATGGGTATGGAATGCAAACAGATGGATGGAGTACATCTATAAAAAAAATAATTTCAGAGATTTTACCAAATCTCCAACTGCGTGAGGACAAAGTCATCATTTTAATATGACTTTGTCCTCATGCAGTTGGGGATTTGGTAAAATGAAATATCTATTCATGAATTTAAGAAGATATGTGGTAAGTGGGAAGAATTTTGAGAAAGAAGAAAATGTTGAAAATAAAGCAGTAAAAATAATTAGCCTACAGAGAGAATGCTGCCCTTATGAAAAGAACTTAATCCATAATCCCTGTATGTTTATAGTTTTGTCCCGGGAAGCAGCTCGACCACCCTCTGCACAATGATGTTGCAGTTATTAAATGTCAATACAAGTCAGCTTGCAGAAATAGTAACTCATTTATTAGAGCTACATCTGCATAGTTACTGGGAAACTTTAGCAGAAAAGCCTTGTTTATGAAAATGAATATGGCATTACTAAAATTTAAATCAACTCAATTGTTTTTAAAAGTATGGAAATTCTGTATACTGGTAGATGGTGTTAATAATTAGCAATAAACAATAATTGAGGCTCTGTGAAGTTACAGCTAATATACATGGTTTATAGGGGTTGTATTTGAGGATAATACATATAGAGAAGCTTGTAATACAAATGGAATACATTATAAGCATCTCAATGGAAGCAATATTCCTGAAAAAGATTATTATAATATGACCAAAATAAAAACATAAAGTACAATTTATACAAAGTGAATTATTTCCATGGAGACTATTTTGGCTTTCACAGCCCTTGGGGACAGGAGGAGCTGAATTCTTATGTGCACACCAAAAATAAAGAATCAAAATAAAAAAAAATTAAAATAAAAAATGTGCCATTTCAATCCATGACTGTGGTATCACCTAGCTCAAATCATACAGATGTTTTATACCATAAGGAAATGCATTTATCTTACACAACCAAGAATCACGTGTCAGTTCCTGTCTAATACCTGTGAAAGGTAGAGCCTGCTTATTTGTCAGCCTACTTCCCACTGACTATGAGCCCTGGGCTAGATGGGGTTCTGTTTTGGTGAGGCAAGTACACGGGGACATTTGGACTACCTTCTCTCTCCCCCCTAATTCAGGTTTACTATGATTCCCCAAGTGCTAGGAAACTTTCAGTACTGTGGAGCTCATTGAAGATAGTTGGATTCTGCACTGTCCTGCACTCATTTAAATGCATGGGAAAGTTTGGTTCCCCCGGCATCAGGGAGGATACAGATTTCCTGGCATCAGCTGTTGGCTGTATTTACTGTCATTAGGTTACTGTGATAATCACACCCAAATGTGAGTAATCAATCAGTTCCTGCAAAATCTGAATGTACTGTTTTTCCACATCAAGACTGCTAGGTGTCAGGAGGGAATCTGTTGTACGTTTGTTCTCCTGGAGCATGAATACCTTGTCTTATGAGTCTGTTGTTTGTTTATTTGTGTCATGGGAGATGGGACTCCTCATACCTGTTCCCTTAAAGCGGCACTGTCATGCCAAATTCCGTTTTTTTTTTAACCCCCCTCCCGCCTCAACTACATCCAATCGACCCCCTAGTCATCCCCAAATGCCCCTATGCCCCCCACATTACCTAATTTTTATTCTTTATTTTCTGCCCCGATCTATATTCAGGGCGCCGCCATCTTTGTGTGGGTAGGTGAAGTCCCTGTGGGACACGTCATCTACCCACACTACACAGACTGGGAGATTCCCGCACATGCCCAGTGAAACATCTGGACATGCGAACGGGAATTTCACCTATTCATTCATTCATTCATCAGACAGACGAATGAATGAATAGAAAAAATCAGACGAACAAACTAACACTGTGTATCAGTGTTCGTTTGTTTGTTCGGTTTATTACAAGGAGGGAGCTACCGGCGTGCAGCTCCCTCCTTGTAATATGTAAAGACAGAAGCGGCAGGCAGCAGTGCTCCCCACCACTTCATAAGCCCCCCAGGTCCCCTCCTCACTCTATGGGGGTCAATATGACCCCCATAATAGCACAAGGGAGATTAAAATCTCCCCAATGCCCCTACTCGCTATATCGCGAGTAGGGGCATGTCCACTAAACAGTGAGCAGCCTGTGGCTGCTCACTGTAAAAAAAAAAAAAAAAAAAGGGTAATAAGGGGGGGACGGGGGACCTACTGTCCTCCCCCGCCGGCCCCCACCCCTGGACGGCGGGTGGGGGCCATAATGGGAATGAGGGGGGACCTACTGTCCTCCCCTCAGGCCCCCACCCCTGGGCGGCGGGTGGGAGCCATAATAGTAATGGGGGGGGACCTACTGTCCTCCCCCCCCCGGCCCCCACCCCTGGGCGGCGGGTGGGGGCCATAATAGTAATAAGGGGGGGGGACCTACTGTCCTCCACCCCCCGGCCCCCACCCCTGGGCGGCGGGTGGGGGCCATAATAGTAATAGGGGGGGACCTACTGTCCTCCCCCCCGGCCCCCACCCCTGGGCGGCGGGTGGGGGCCATAATAGTAATAAGGGGGGGGGACCTACTGTCCTCCAGCCCCCGGCCCCCACCCCTGGGCGGCGGGTGGGGGCCCTAATGGAAAAAAGGGGGGGGACCTACTGTACTCCCCCCCGGCCCCCACCCCTGGGCGGCGGGTGGGGGCCATAACGATAATGGGGGGGGGACCTACTGTCCTCCCCCCGCCCCCACCCCTGGGCGGCGGGTGGGGGCACTAAGTAAATTCCCCCCCCCCCATCAAGGTGACTAGGGGTGCCCAAGCCCCTAGTCACCCACCCCCCACCCAAATAAAAAATGCCCCTACCTACCCCCCTCACCCTAAAAAATAGTGAGGGGGGAATAAAATTGCTAACCTGTAAAGTAAAATTAAACTTACCATTCAACGTCTTCTTTTTTCTAAAATCTTCATTTTTCAGCCCCAAAAAAGGCCAAATAAAAAACCATCATAGCCGTCGAACTAAAAATAAAATAAAAAACTTGAGCGCAAAAAAAAAAAACCCGACGAAAAAGAAAAAACCCGAGCGCACAAAAAAATAATCCATCTTCACCCATGGAGGGCTCCGCGCAGACTGAGCTCCGCAGGGCGGGGCAAGGCTTATAAAGCCTTGCCCCGCCCTGCAATTAGCCTAAGAACACTCTGATTGGTGGGTTTAAGCCAATCAGAGTGCTCTTTGTCATTTTACAAGCGTGGGAAAGTTCTTTGGAATTTTCCCACGCTTGTAAAATGACACAGAGCACTGTGATTGGATGGCTTGAAATCCATCCAATCACAGTGCTCTGTGTCATTTTACAAGCGTGGGAAAATTACAAAGAACTTTCCCACGCTTGTAAAATGACACAGAGCACTGTGATTGGATGGATTTCAAGCCATCCAATCACAGTGCTCTGTGTCATTTTACAAGCGTGGGAAAGTTCTTTGGAACTTTCCCACGCTTGTAAAATGACACAGAGCACTGTGATAGGATGGCTTGAAATCCATCCAATCACAGTGCTCTGTGTCATTTTACAAGCGTGGGAAAATTCCAAAGAACTTTCCCACGCTTGTAAAATGACAAAGAGCACTCTGATTGGCTTAAACCCACCAATCAGAGTGTTCTTAGGCTAATTGCAGGGCGGGGCAAGGCTTTATAAGACTTGCCCCGCCCTGCGGAGCTCAGTCTGCGCGGAGCCCTCCATGGGTGAAGATGGATAATTTTTTGTGCGCTCGGGTTTTTTCTTTTTCGTCTGTTTTTTTTTTTGCGCTCGGGTTTTTTATTTTATTTTTAGTTCGACGGCTATGATGGTTTTTTATTTGGCCTTTTTTGGGGCTGAAAAATGAAGATTTTAGAAAAAAGGTTAGCAATTTTATTCCCCCCTCACTATTTTTTAGGGTGAGGGGGGTAGGTAGGGGCATTTTTTATTTGGGTGGGGGGTGGGTGACTAGGGGCTTGGGCACCCCTAGTCACCTTGATGGGGGGGGGGGAATTTACTTAGTGCCCCCACCCGCCGCCCAGGGGTGGGGGCCGGGGGGGGGCAGTAGGTCTCCCCCCCCCCTTATTACTATGATGGCCCCCACCCGCCGCCCAGGGGTGGGGGCCGGGGGGGAGGACAGTAGGTCCCCCCCCCCTCTTATTACTATGATGGCCCCCACCCGCCGCCCAGGGGTGGGGGCCGGGGGGGGAGGACAGTAGGTCCCCCCCTCTTATTACCATTATGGTCCCCACCCGCCGGCCAGGGGTGGGGGCCGGGGGGAGGACAGTAGGTCCCACCCCCCTACTACTATTATGGCCCCCACCCGCCGCCCAGGGGTGGGGGCCGGGGGGGGAGGACAGTAGGTCCCCCCCACCCTATTACTATTATGGCCCCCACCCGCCGGCCAGGGGTGGGGGCCGGGGGGAGGACAGTAGGTCCCCCCCCCCTACTACTATTATGGCCCCCACCCGCCGCCCAGGGGTGGGGGCCGGGGGGGGAGGACAGTAGGTCCCCCCCCTTATTACTATTATGGCCCCCACCCGCCGCCCAGGGGTGGGGGCCGGGGGGGAGGACAGTAGGTCCCCCCCCTACTACTATTATGGCCCCCACCTGCCGCCCAGGGGTGGGGGCCGGGGGGGGAGGAAAGTAGGTCCCCCCCTCTTATTACCATTATGGCCCCCACCCGCCGGCCAGGGGTGGGGGCCGGGGGGGAGGACAGTAGGTCCCCCCCCCCTTTACTACTATTATGGCCCCCACCCGCCGCCCAGGGGTGGGGGCCGGGGGGGAGGACAGTAGGTCCCCCCCCTTTATTACCATTATGGCCCCCACCCGCCGCCCAGGGGTGGGGGCCGGGGGGGAGGACAGTAGGTCCCCCCCCTCATTATCTTTATGGCCCCCACCCACCGCTCAGGGGTGGGGGACAATAGGTCTCCCTCCCTTATTTTACTTTACGGCCCCCACCCGTCGTTTAGGGGTAGGGGGCAATATATTTTTTTTTTTTTTTTACAGTGAGCAGCCACAGGCTGCTCACTGCTTACTAGACATGCCCCTACTCGCGGTATAGCGAGTAGGGGAATATTATTTACTAATACCAAGTCATTTTTACTTGGTGTTAGTAAATTTGGCTGAAAGACCAATTTAGGTCTTTCAGCCTTTTAGTAGATAGCTCCCTAATACCGTGGGAATTAGGGAGTCATCTACTAAGCGGCTGCAAGATGCAGCCACAGCAATGAATAGGATCGGAGTTTCATTCATTAGAATGAAATTCCGATCCGAACAAAGTACCGAATTGCATCCGAACACCAATGGAGAAACAGTGCTCATTCTGTTAGGATGCAATTCGGCAGTTTTGCCGGCGTTCTGTCTAAGTGACAGGACGTTCGGCAATACTGACAGGAAGCATTGTGGGAACAGGGAGGAAAGCTAGGGATCATGGGAAAATTGCTCTGACCAGCGGAAATGAAGCACACTTTGCTTCTCCGCTGGTCAGAGCTGGTCAAGCGGAGGAATCCTCCATAAGACAGAGTCCCTACTTTGTCTTATGATTTTAAAGAAAACTAAAGAAGACAGGAAGAAAAGAATAACAGATCCCGAGAGAGGGGGAGAAGAGGAAGAGATTGAGGGAAGGTAAGTTCGGCATGACAGTGCCGCTTTAATTATACTTTGTATCGTCAAATGTTTCCATGCATTCAAATGAAATTGTTCCCTTCTGTTCGGTTAATGAACAGATTCTGTGGAGTCCCTTTGTTTGCAAATCATGTTTAGGCTTGATTGGAAGATTGTGCTTGTCCCATTCTGAATATGATAAAAATGAGTCTGGAGTATTAATCTGTGGATAGGTATTAATGTCTGTTTTGGATATGATATTTGAACACAAGGCTTGTTCATATCAAAGGACTCCTTATCTAAGAGGGAATCCAGACATAGCAAATTATAGAGTTAGTTTATACTGAAAACAGACTTCCAGGCCACTTATGTGTGACTTCTCACACCTTACAGAGTAGCTCTGCTGGGGTTCAAGCTTCAAAGAGGAATTAAGGTTGTAAGCTCTGACCTCCCATGCAATCAAATTAACCCATTTTGAAATTGCCAATACCACCTCTACCAGGCAGCCAGTTCATATATGCATGAACATAACTTTTGTTTTACTGAACCGATCTGAGCACTTTTTGGATATGTTGTGCGCTCAGATCGGGGCTATTCTGGAATATAATTTCTGTGGGGTTCTGATGCTGTTTTTGTGATATGTAAAAATTGTATGCAAGGAGATTCACTTTGACTGCGGGCACAGAGAGTCTGTCTGTATATGTCTTCCCTGTAGCCCATAGAGAATCAGGGACTGATCAACAGGCAATGGCAGGGTCTGGCACAAGGCTGGGCATAGTGAGAGTTGCCAGAACATTCGAAAGAGATATCATTTGTTTGTCCTCTAAAGGCACAGACAATGTTACATTTCCAGTGGGACTATACTGGATATTTGCATTAAGGGCAGACAGTATATCACTGCCTAGTAGATTAGCAGGGGCATGAGGGCTGACAAGGATGCCTCCCAAGCCATCTATAGTCTGGTGAATAATGTTTCCACAGATTCATCTTTCCCTTGTACTATATCTCCTAATTTATGGGCTAGTTCCTCTGTCTTTACTTTAGCCCATTCTCTCATTGCAGTGACATAGCATGCTCCAGATGCAGACTTGGTTCTAAACTATTCATCTGTTTGCATGTTGCTTCTTCTGAGGCTATCCTCATGTACATCAGTAACCTTTAGGGTGACAATCTGTTTTAAATCCATCCAAGTACACTGGTAAGTAGCTTGAATGGTGGATAGAGAGTGGACTAGAGCTAGGGGGGCCCTTTCAACATCTGGCAGCTGCTGTATTATTGCCAGTTGTTCACTGGGTGTCCAGGGCTTATATTCTTCCCAGCATTGGACACCTGAGCTCGGCTGTCTCTTCTCATGGTATACACTCTGAATTTTGGTATCACGGGAGTAGTAAATTGTGGGGCTAATGGCCCCACTGGGATGTCTATGGGGGCAACTAGGGTTTCCCTTAAGTCTGGCGAACTACCCTCCACCTCTAATGAACCCATAGGTCTTACTGGGGCTGCTGGGGAACCATATGTAGTCCCACTGCGTAATATTACTGGAAAGAGAGGTTTTGATCTCTGTAAAAGGGAAATCACCTGGTCTTTAGGGACCAAAGGAGTCCCTGCATTATCCTGGTAAAGGGGTGGGTTTACAAGATTTTTCCCAGGATCTTGCCTACTCTGGGACTCTAGAGGTCCAAAACATTGATCATATGGTACACCTTTTCTTGTTGTTTCTCTACAACCACATTTAGTTAATTCAACTGCAGTATCATGCCATTTTTGGGCGACTTCTACTAAGTCATTATCTTCTAAACAACCTATGTAATTTGCCATAAATTCCCTCCATATATGTGGGTCTAGAGTGTCCTCTGAGGGCATGCCAGCTTTCTTAAGTAACCTGTTAACATTTTTAATTGCTCCTTTTAAATTTGTGATGCTTGACTATAGTCAAAGCCGTAAATCCTCCTTAAATGTTTGACAGCTACCCATCTTCAAACTTGTAAGGGTTAATTACTTTCTTACCTAAGACAAACTGCACAAAAACAGTGTGTAAGACACTTAGGACCACTGCAGTGGAATTTTCACAGTCTTGTCTTCGTTATTCTAGTTATTATATCTAGTTATTCTGATGCCCTGAGTGATGACACCCCCTTTAATAGAGAGAATGTTTTTTTAGGGAGGCAGAGGAGAGAGTTTGCAACATCCACACAGAAGAGAGTAAGATACAGGGATACAGAGGATGTAGAGGAGGAGTCCAACTACAACTCCGGAAAGAGAGGAAGGTTGTTAAACCGGAGGGAATAATAAACCTCTCAAGCCATGTGTTAGAGAATAATGAAATTAGGATTCTTAATAAAGGCTTAAAATTTGCCCCTAAAAGGAAATTTGACTCATTTTCCGCGTATGTAGATATTCTAAAATACTCTAGGAACTTAACGTTAAAAAGATTTTTTCATCTAAATAAAATCGACAATAAAATAGATGATACCCATACCCAACTTAGAAATAAGTCTAACTTTTATCCCAGCACTTATAAGACTGGTGCAATAGAGATGTTTGAAAAATCCATTATGGATGATTTTAAAATTTTAGAAAATAAAAGTAAGAGTAATCGAAGTGATAACCTCAACCCACAGGAAAGAGATGCTTTAAAAAGACTGAGGGACAACAAACTGATAATCATTAAACCTGCCAAAAAAGGGGGGTAGTATTGTCATCCAGGATACAAAAGACTATCTGAAAGAATGTTTTAGACAGTTGAATGATGAGGTGGTATATAAAAAACTTAAAGATGATCCCACTACTGAAATCCAGAAATCTCTATTTGAACTTCTTAATAGAGGTATGGACAGTAAAATACTTAATGATAAAGAATTTAAATTTTTGAAAAATGATTTTCCCCGAATTCCGACCTTTTACACCTTACCAAAGGTGCATAAGAATGAGGAATGTCCACCAGGAAGGCCTATTGTGTCGGGTATAGGGTCAATTTCGGCTAATCTCTCTAAATATGTTGATATCCATTTGCAAGATGTGGTGAAGAGTATGCCATCTTACATAAAAGATACGTCAGATATCATAAGAGTGCTGAAAGATATAGAATGGAAGAGCACGTACATTCTGGTGACGAGTGATGTGTCGTCTCTATACACTGCTATCCGACATGATTTAGGGTGCAATACAGTGAGAAAATGTCTTGAAAGTTTTGGGAAACATTCGAAAGAACAGATAGATTTTATTATGGAAAGTATTAATTGGATACTAACTAATAATTATTTTGTTTTTAATTCCCAATTTTATCTCCAACAACAGGGCACGGCGATGGGGGCCAGGTTCGCTCCCAGCTACGCCAACCTGTTTATGTCAGGTTGGGAACAAGAGTTCATTTATGGCAGTGTAGAATGGGAGTCGAACCTGGTCACCTATAAGAGGTATATCGATGACCTGATTTTTATTTGGAATGGTTCTTATTTTTTGTTAGAAGAATTTTTAAGTAAATTAAACATTAACAACTGGGGTATAATTTTAACTAATGAATGTAGCACAACAAATATCAACTTTTTAGATTTAAATATTTATATTGAAAATAATAAGATCATGACAAAATTTTTTTTTAAAAAGGTTGATGCGAATAGCTATGTTTTATTTAACAGCGGTCATTACACACCGTGGCTGAATAATATACCCAAAGGTCAATTCCAGAGATTAAGGCGTAATTGCACGAGTGATGTTATGTACGAAGAACAGGCCATGATTTTAGAAGATCGTTTTAAATATAAGAAGTATCCTGTAGATTTAATATATAAAGCTAAGGTCGAAATGGGCCAAATTAGTCAGGAGGATCTCATCAGACCAAAGAATAAATGTACTATGGAAGATCATAAAATTGCACCTTTAGTATTAGATTTTAACGAAAATTTTAAAGAAATTAAACATATTATACACAGGCATTGGCACTTACTTAAAAAGGATAGGGAACTCAATGTTTTATTACCTGATAAACCCTTCATAACATTTAGAGGAGCCCCTAGTTTTAAAAGTATTTTAACAAATGTTTATCCAAAAGAGGAAAGTGTTAATAGGTCAACTAATAATTTTTTAGCTAACAAGAATGGTTTTTATTCTTGTAATAGATGTATAGGCTGCAAGTGTAGCGCCAATAGTACTTTGAAAGGAATTAATAAATTTAAAAATAAGTACAATAATGAGGAACACCAGATTAACGAATTCATTACCTGCTTTACGAGAAATGTGATCTATTTATTGATATGCCCATGCGGATTGCAATATGTGGGTAGAACCATTAGACCTCTGCATAAAAGAATAGCGGAACATGTTTATAACATAAGGAGAGGGTATGAGGCACATAGTGTATCAGCCCACTTTAAGAGATTTCACAATTTGGACCCAAAAGGCCTTATGTTTTTAGGTATTCAGAATGTTAAGAAGTCATGGAGAGGAGGTAATTTTATACAACAAATAGGAAAGGTGGAAATGAGATGGGTATATAGGCTGAATACCCTGAAACCCTCTGGTCTTAATATCGAATTTGACCTTTTTAATTTCATGTAATGTAATTTCTTCTCTTTGTGGTGCTTTTTATATTCACCTGATGTATTTTGTCTATTAATTAACTGGTAAGAAGTGACCTGACTTAAAATAGATTTATGCTTTTAAACCTATAATGTATTCTTAAATTTAGATTATGTTTTTAGTATGTCTCTTTAAGAGCTGGAATAGTCTGGGTATACAAATTGAATTAACAGCTGTAGGAACACATTGGACTCTATCGAGAACATAAGCACGCCTACTTTTTGAGACTGTTAAAAAACGGGATGGTCGGCACAGGAACACGTGATCTGAGGAAGCCTATACGGCGAAACGCGTCATCACGCTAGCACGCAGGACGTGAGGGAGATTGGACGCTCGAAAGACTGAAGGACAAGTTTTATGATATCCAGGGATACCGGTGTCCGGATGTTTAACTATTTGTTTGAATGGAAGTCTGAGCGATCTCAAACCTAACCTACAAAAGTCTGCGGAATGTTTTACCAATAAAATTTATTTTATATTTGACGGCCGCCCGATCGTTTTTCCCCATTGGAATCCGTAAGCAGTTCATTTCCTGGAGACACTGTGTAACAGTGAGAAAGCGAGGATAGCCTGAGCAGTCTCTTTACCTGCTCCATGTTTGTGAGTGTTCATCACATTTTTTAAATATTTATTAATATCAAAACAATATTATACTATTGCATTTTGTCTCTTTTTGTTTTACATGTGGAGAATCAAGTTATTTTTATCGAATTTGGGTTTGTATACCTAAGTAACTACACTGATTCACAAACTAGCACTTATTTTTTTAAAAATAGGATTATTCTTAAAAACAGAATAATTTTTCTTCTTTGCACTTTAAATAAATTGTATAATTGATGGTATATATGTTATATGTCACAACATTGGGTATATAGCACATTTGACACTTTAGCACTTTTTATGAGTTTTGTGTTTTGCACAGATTTGTGAACGCACAGTTATTTAAAGGCACAGCGCACTTTATGTTTGAACCACTCTTCGTTATTCTAAACACAGATCAGGAGATCTGCCCTTGGAGGATTCTAACTCGAATTATAAAACAAATGACAAGGCAAAAAATAAACATACCGTATATACTCGAGTATAAGCCGACCCGAATATAAGCCGAGGCCCCTAATTTTATCCCAAAAAACTGGGAAAACTTATTGACTCGAGTATAAGACTAGGGTGGGAAATGCAGCAGCTACTGGTAAATTTCTAAATAAAATTAGATCCTAAAAAAAATATATTAATTGAATATTTATTTACAGTGTGTGTATAATGAATGCAGTGTGTGCGTATGTGTGTGTATGAGTGCAGCGTGTGTGTATGAGTGCAGCGTGTGTGTATGAGTGCAGTGTGTGCATGAATGCAGTGTGTGTGTGCATGAATGCAGTGTGTGTGTGCATGAATGCAGTGTGTGTGTGTATGAATGCAGTGTGTGAATGCAGTGTGTGCAGGGCCGGTGCAAGGATATTTGCCGCCGTAGGCAAAAAAATTTTTGCCGCCCCCTCCCCCCCATATGTCCTGACTTCCCCTCCTCCTCCCTTAGTGGTCCTTACCTCCCCACCCCTGTGTTCCTTCACCCCCCCCCAGTGGTCCTGACTCACCCCTCCCCTAGTGGTCCTTACCCTCCCCTCCCCTCCCCTCCCATGGTGGTCCTTATCCCACCCCCTCCCTCTCATAGTGGTCCTTATCCCCCTTCTCCCTCCCATAGTGTTCCTTATCCCCCCCATCCCTCCCATAGTGGTCCATATACCCCCCCCTCCCTCCCATAGTGGTCCTTATACCCCCCCTCCCTCCCATAGTGGTCCTTATCCCCCCCCTCCCTCCCATAGTGGTCCTTATACCCCCCCTCCCTCCCATAGCGGTCCTTATACCCCCCTCCCTCCCATAGTGGTCCTTATACCCCCCTCCCTCCCATAGCGGTCCTTATACCCCCCCTCCCTCCCATAGCGGTCCTTATACCCCCCTCCCTCCCATAGTGGTCCTTATCCCCCCCCTCCCTCCCATAGTGGTCCTTATACCCCCCTCCCTCCCATAGTGGTCCTTAACCCACCCCCTCCCTCCCATAGTGGTCCTTATACCCCCCCCCCCCCCCTCCCATAGTGGTCCTTATACCCCTTTTTTTATTATTAATTTTTTTTTATTATTATTTCTTTTTATTTATATTTTTTTTTTTCGTCCCCCCTCCCTGCTTGATATATGGCAGGGAGGGGGGCTCTCCTTCCCTGGTGGTCCAGTGGCAGTTCAGTGGGGGGGAGAGGGGGGCTGGCAGAGCTGTAACTTACCTGTTCTGCAGCTCCTGTCAGCTCTCTCCTCCTCTGCGCCGTCCGTTCTGCTCTTCTGTCAGCTTACACTGTAAGTCTCGCGAGAGCCGCGGCTCTCGCGAGACTTACACTGGGAGCTGACCGAGGTGCTGACCGGACGGCGCAGAGGAGGAGAGAGCTGACAGGAGCTGCAGAACAGGTAAGTTACAGCTCTGCCAGCCCCCCTCTCCCCCAGTCTGTATTATGGCATTGCAAATTGCCATAATACAGACCTTGACTCGAGTATAAGCCGAGTTGGGGTTTTTCAGCCCAAAAAATGGGCTGAAAAACTCGGCTTATACTCGAGTATATACGGTAACTTAAAACCCACAGTTATATTCCACTATCTCAATATTCCTTTCACAAGACATAGCACAACATCCACCTGAATATAACCATAATACCACAGAAAACAGAAAACAGTTCTTTAGATCAGATAATTTTAAGTCGTTCCTTACCCAGACAGACAAGTAGGATGTGGATCTGAGAGCGAAATTTAAAGGTAGAAAAACGTTTTCCTTACCTTGCTGCAGCTGATTTCGCTGTTAGAGGGACGTCCCCCTGTACGCTATGTCCAAGTCTTTCGACCGTCAGATCCCGGGTTTCTGCACTAAATTGATATAGATCCAAATATTGATCTTTGTTATATTCAGAGGAAGCCTAAATTATTATTACAAGTGCACTTGTAGGAGCGCGAATTAGACACCAGACACCTGTTGGTATTCAAAATAAGCCTCTGTCGTTTATTCATCAGCTGGGTTTTTATACAGTAAAAACTAGTGCTTATGTGCAGATACTCATAGGACAGTAGTAGGAAGGGAGCTAAAGGGTAAAAGAGGTACAGATAAGACATAGGGATGAATGCCATGTACATATAGCAAATAAGTTCTGAGAAAGAGAACGAACAGAATAATTTGAGAAGAGACAGCTCAGGTGGGGGCTATCTGCTCCCGGAACTAGACATATATGGCCTTAAGTGTCGGTTTAAGCATCAAACATTTCCTGAGTCCAAGTTAGCCAATTTTAATATAGGACATCATTATATGACACCTATAAGCTTGAGCCTTGGAATCAAGATAAATTCTATCACAATTAGAAACCCCATGCTAGGGGCACTGCATAAGAAGCCAAGTGTGGCCTAATAAAGTTCAGATTGCTGCTTTTACCCAATACGACTGGTTGTGTCCATTATATTGGGGAAACTCTACACAAAGGGAATACTTTCACTATATTCAGCACATCTGGAATTAGGACTAGTGGGGGATTGAAGGAATAACAGCAATAGATTCACAAACCTGTGACAATTTGTTGATTCAATTATCTTGTATTATTGTGTCCTATTTGTCTAGAGAGAATGTTTGGTATAAATGTGTGTTTCTTTTTGACCCTCAAGCATTCAGTCTCGGCTAATGTTCTTGGGGGTAGCTATATGAACTTCAGCAGCTGATACTCTGATATCGACCAGGAGCCAGCAAAAGGTTTATTGGTCTGTAGTTGGCAGGGGGGAAGCCAACTTAAGAGGGTATATCCAGAACTGCTACAGTACCTAAGTCAAAAGTTGCACAAAACCTCTTGATATCATTCCAATTTGTTATTTAAATAATACCAAAATATTCTATAGCACTTTCCAATTATGGAATGGGGATACTCGGAAGTGAAGAAGGCCCTACTCAAGGATTTGAGGTAGGTGGGTTATATCATTAGAGTCTTGCCCAAAAACCCTTACTGAAGATATGGTCTGATTGGGGTTTAAACCTAAGTTTTCCAGTTCTAAGGCAACAATGTTATCACTGCTCTAACATAATTCACATTTCTGTTTCTATAGATAGAGTACAATTTTTAGAGATATTTTAGTGAAAATTTACAAAGTTGTCCTACCACCAAACATCAGCATTTCTTTGTCACGTCCAATAAAAGTACCTTTCTGCAGTGGCGTACTAAGGGGGGCAGGAGGTTGGCCCACCCCGGGTGACAATCAGTAGACAGGGGAAGCTTTTGCAACCCTGTGTTTCATGTAAGAAATCCGTGCTGCCTGTTTGTGGGGCTCAGGAGTCTCTGTGTAAAACCTAAATCAGCAGCAGCTCCTCTCTCATCCAACAAAAGTGTTGCCACGGGTTGCTATGGCAATACTCCGCGGACTGTCACCCCAAAACCCTGCCCCCACACGGTCACCTTCCTACACCCTGTCCCCCCACATTTTCACACCCACATCCTGCCACTCATACTGTCACCTTCCTACACACTACCCCCCACACTGTCACCTTCCTGCACACTACCCCCTACAGTGTCACCTTCCTGCACACTGCCCCCCCACACTGTCACCTTCCTGCACACTGCCTCCCCCACACTGTCACCTTCTTGCACACTGCCCCCATAATGTCACCTTCCTACGCACTGCCCCCCACACTGTCACCTTCCTGCATACTGCCCCCACACACTGTCATCTTAATGCACACTGCCCCCACACACTGTCATCTTCATGCACACTGCCTCTCCACACTGTCACCTTTATACATACTACCCCCACATTGACACCTTCCTGCACACTACGCCCTCACACTGTCACTTTCCTACACACTGCCCCCATACTGTCACCTTCCTACACACTACATCCACTACACACACACACACACACACACACAAACATGCTCTGCATCCACTATATATATATATATATATATATATGTATATATATATACACACACACACACACACGGACACCTATAATGCATTAATTGCACACACTTCATCCACTATGCACACAAAATGCATTCACTACACAGACACTGCATCCATTACACACAGACACTGCATCAACTACACTTAGGTCATCCACGACACACACTACATCCACTATACACACACACACATACACACACACTTTGCATCCACTATACCCACACATATGCACTGTTTACCTGTGTCAGCATTTCTGTATGTTTGTCTGTGTCTGTTCATCTGTGGGTCTAAGTATCTGTATGTGTCAGTGTTTGTATCTATGTGCATAGGCGTGCGCAGCCTATTGCATTAGGGTGTGCACCCTAAAGCACAAACACACACACAGCGTGTATCTGTGTGTGTATATATATCTATACAACACCATTGATCTACCTTTACCGCTATCACTCAAGCATGGGTTGACCAATATCATCAACGCAGTAAATGGCTACATCTACCCTACACACTGGCACTTACATGGCATAAAATGGGCAATCCTTTCCCCGCTCAACTTTCGGGCTACAGATCAGCCTACTATCGATATTCGCAGATACTCTGTGCTGGTTATAATAACATATCCAGAGGCCTTATTCATACACTATCTAGAAGACTTCTTGTTGATCAAATGGTGTTGTATATAGATCAATGGTGTTGTATATATATATATATATACACACAATATATATCTATATATATATTTATATATATATACCGTATATACTCGAGTATAAGCCGAGTTTTTCAGCCCATGTTTTGGGCTGAAAAACCCCAACTCGGCTTATACTCGAGTCAGAGTCTGTATTATGGCAATTTGCATTGCCATAATACAGACTGGGGGGAGAGGGGGGCTGGCAGAGCTGTACTTACCTTTCCTGCAGCTCCTGTCAGCTCTCTCCTCCTCCGCGCCGTCCGTTCAGCACCTCGGTCAGCTCCCAGTGTAAGTCTCGCGAGAGCCACGGCTCTCGCGAGATTTACACTGGGAGCTGACAGAAGAGCAGAACGGACGGCGCAGAGGAGGAGAGAGCTGACAGGAGCTGCAGGAAAGGTAAGTTACAGCTCTGCCAGCCCCCCTCTCCCCCCCACTGAACTGCCACTGGACCACCAGGGAAGGAGAGCCCCCCTCCCTGCCATATATCAAGCAGGGAGGGGGGACGAAAATAAATAAATAAATAAAATAATAAAAAAATAAATAATAATAAAAAAAGGGGTATAAGGACCACTATGGGAGGGGGGGGGTATAAGGACCACTATGGGAGGGAGGGGGTGGGTTAAGGACCACTATGGGAGGGAGGGGGGTATAAGGACCGCTATGGGAGGGAGGGGGGGTATAAGGACCACTATGGGAGGGAGGGGGGGGATAAGGACCACTATGGGAGGGAGGGGGGGGGTAAGGACCACTATGGGAGGGAGGGGGGGATAAGGACCACTATGGGAGGGAGGGGGGGGTATAAGGACCACTATGGGAGGGAGGGGGGTATAAGGACCACTATGGGAGGGAGGGGGGGATAAGGACAACTATGGGAGGGAGGGGGGTATAAGGACCACTATGGGAGGGAGGGGGGGATAAGGACCACTATGGGAGGGAGGGGGGGGATAAGGACCACTATTGGAGGGAGGGGGGTATAAGGACCACTATGGGAGGGAGGGGGGTATAAGGACCACTATGGGAGGGGGTGGGATAAGGACCACTATGGGAGGGAGGGGGGTATAAGGACCATTATGGGAGGGAGGGGGGGGTATATGGACCACTATGGGAGGGATGGGGGGGATAAGGAACACTATGGGAGGGAGAAGGGGGATAAGGACCACTATGAGAGGGAGGGGGTGGGATAAGGACCACTATGGGAGGGGAGGGGGAAGTAAGGACCACTAGGGGAGGGGAGGGTAAGGACCACTAGGGGAGGGGTGAGTCAGGACCACTGGGGGGGGAGTGAAGGAACACGGGGGTGGGGAGGTAAGGACCACTGAGGGAGGAGGAGGGGAAGTCAGGACATATGGGGGGGGGAGGGGGCGGCAAATTTTTTTTTGCCTACGGCGGCAAATATCCTTGCACCGGCCCTGCACACACTGCATTCACACACTGCATTCATGCACACACACACTGCATTCATGCACACACACACTGCACTCATACACACACTGCACTCATACACACACGCTGCACTCATACACACACACATACGCACACACTGCATTCATTATACACACACTGTAAATAAATATTCAATTAATATATTTTTTTTAGGATCTAATTTTATTTAGAAATTTACCAGTAGCTGCTGCATTTCCCACCCTAGTCTTATACTCGAGTCAATAAGTTTTCCCAGTTTTTTGGGATAAAATTAGGGGCCTCGGCTTATATTCGGGTCGGCTTATACTCGAGTATATACGGTATATATATATATACACACACACACACACACACACAGACAAACATATATATATATATATTGTGGTGATGTCATATGTTAAATACAAAGAAGATACAAGCACCTACCAGAGACTAACATTTGATCCCGTGAAAAAAATTCAAAACAAGATTAAAAATACCATCACTACTGGCGTACAGATGGGTTTTGTTGACACCAATATGGCCAAATTTCTATATGTTGAATACCCGAAACACCCAGTTTTATATACGTTACCTAAAATTCACAAGGACATGCAAAATCCACCAGGAAGACCGATCGTCTAGGCCTGTGACAGTCTGCTCGAGCCCATTGCCAAATATATTGATTACTATATTAAAACCTCTGTCATGGATCTTCCGACTTGTCTACGTGATACAAGTGATTTTTTGGAGAATATAAAGAACCTAACCTCTGTGGAAGAAAAATATCTATTGGCCACATTGGACGTTAAAAATGTATATACCATCATACCACACATAGATGGTATACAATCACTGCGTCAGATCCTCTGCAGTTCGTCTAAATATTGTGGTCCACCCATTGAATTCCTCATGGAGCTCTTACAGATAGCTCTCACATGCAATTATTTTAAGTTTGAAGAGTATTTTTATTTACAATTGACGGGCACTTCAATGGGGGCGGCTATGGCACCCTCATATGCCAACGCCTATATGTTTATTTTCGAGACCCAATATATTCTGGATAAATATCGAGAACATATACTTACATATCACCGCTTTGTAGATGATATCTTTTTGATTTGGACAGGAACCAGCAGTACTCTGGAACAAATGATTAATGATTTGAATTCATCGACGTTGCCAGTAAAATTGACACTTACGTTTGATACCCATGAAATCCAATTTTTGGATGTTTCCATCTATAAAGAGAAAGGCATGTTTGGATATACTCTATATCGTAAAGATACTGCAAGGAACACTTTACTTCAGTTCAATAGCTACCATCCACAGAAGTTAAAAGAATCACTCCCTATATCCCAATACATGCGGGTATTGAGATACAATAGTGACCCGGAGAATAGAAAAAAACAACTGCAAGAGATGACTGACAGATTTCTTGCGAGAGGATATAATCGTGACGTGTTATTGAAAGCGCAAGAGAAAGCGATGAAACATATTATACGTGACTCCACAGAGGTTGTACAAAAGACACCACAAACGACCAAAATGTTCAAAACAAGATTAAAAACCTTGCATACAGGAACTTCACAAATACAACAGGCTATGAACAAATACCGGGGTATTTTATGTTCAGACAAAAATCTACCATCCATTTTTCAGCATAAACCTACAATCAGCTTGAAACAGAACAAAAATCTAAGGGACCTATTGGTTAGAAGTGATCCTACTCTATGTTACCGGAAGACCGTAGGATCCAGTAAGAAAGGGTGCTACAGTACCTCATTTGCCCATCCACATAGTGGCATTCGGATTCCAATTTCCCATTATATCACATGTATGACCGGCCATGTGGTATATGTAATCACTTGTCCCTGCGGTCTTTCATACGTGGGGAAAACAGATCTCACTCTATGGGATCGGATCCGAGGCCACAGATCGACTATCACCACTGCCTTTAGAGATCAAAAATCAGACAAACCGGTTGCGAAGCATTTTCTTCAAGCAACTCACAGACTCCCTACACTGAGATTCATAGCCATCGATCATGTCCCTCCCAGCCCTAGAGGAGGTGATAGATCTAAATTGATACTCCAACGTGAAACATATTGGATACATCGTTTGGATACAGTTACTCCTAAAGGACTGAACGAATATATTTCATTCTCTATGTTCCTTTGAATACTATACATTTTGGACTTAATGAAGGCTAAAAATATCAGATTAAGCCTGCTCATTATATATATGAAGTTTTGATTTTTAT
Source organism: Pelobates fuscus (assembly GCF_036172605.1). Taxonomy (NCBI): domain Eukaryota; kingdom Metazoa; phylum Chordata; class Amphibia; order Anura; family Pelobatidae; genus Pelobates; species Pelobates fuscus. The sequence continues at coordinate 122,077,634 of NC_086322.1, read as the reverse complement.
ATATATATATATGAAATTTTGATCTTCTGATACCGTTATCAGCGTTAATGTTATACTGATATAGATACATTATCTATTAATATTGATCTAACAGTTTAAAAACATTTTTTTACATTTAGTTTCATAGAATAGCTATGTGAGACTCGTGCCGTTTATATAGATTTGTTTCACACATTTTTTTCACATGCCACTATTCATTCACCCTTTTGTAAGCACTTTTTGTACAGCACCTCTCGATATCCTATCACTCTGACACTCCGGCATTATGTCTCATAGCTCTATCAACCAAAGATTTAGAGGTCTTCCTATCCATTACTCTTTGTTTTTAATCTCACTCAGTGATCTCTTTTTAGTGATCACCTAGTGGGTGGTAGTTGAAGTTTATTATTCAGTAATTTCACACTGCAATCACGTTGGTTGCCAGATTTACACTAACTACATAGTATACACTCTATCACCTAGCAACCACATCGTACGTGTAGACGCATGCTGGGGAAACCACGTGGGGTTCCGTGACACTTCCGGGTTTGAATGGGGAGCTGCACACACGAGATTGGTGAGTCAATTTCCTCCGTTTATATTTAAACTGTGTTTATTTCACTAGCTAATTGATCTTGAAAAAGACCCTGAGGGGTCGAAACGTCGATTGAGATGTTTTACACTTCGTTGTAAAATTTTTTGCACAATAAATACACTATATAGAGAAGTCCTTTGGAGTGCTCCTGTTTATCGCTTGTTTTATATATATAAATATATATATATTTGTGTAAGGGGCAAATAGCCATATATGGAGTAAGGATCCAGCATAAGCGTAGGATAGTATAAAGGGAGCAAGTCGGTTGTGGTGTGCCGATACCGACGATACGGTAGGCCTGTAAATAAAGAGGGCCCACAAAGGAGTAAGAAAGTAAAGTAAATGGAAAGAAAAGAGAAAGTGTTGAAATGAGGAGTGGGTGGGAGGGTCATTCTGATGCTGACCTCAAGCAATATGAGTCAGGTAAGGGGTGTCCCTTATGTAGGGGAGTGAATTGATTTAAGCCCCTCCCACAAATACAGGCCAAATGGCCTTAATACTTGTGTAAGGGGCAAATAGCTGTATATGGAGTAAGGATCCAGCATAAGCGTAGGATAGTATAAAGGGAGCAAGTCGGTTGTGGTGTGCTGATACCGACGATACGGTAGGCCTGTAAATGAAGAGGGCAAAAATGAATAATCAAAGATTTAATACAGTCAACAAATATATACAAATTAACCAGACATTTCCTTAAATGCATTACAGTATTTAATTCCTGGAAGAATTTTGAAGGTAGGAATCTAGGACCGAAAGTGGACACCATTTGTTGTGGGTAGGATAGTATGTTATCTCTACTGTTGGTGCGTGTTGACTCGTTTCGGAATGTGGTAGAGCCAATAGGTAATGATATATGTGTTTACGTACGTGGGATCATTGAAGACAATGATCTGTCTGAGTGGTGGTGATGGTAGTGGATTCTCTGGCCTGAGAAAGACATAGAAGGCAATGTGCATGGCTGGTAATGTTCGACTTGGTAGTATAATTGAATGGTTGTAGATCTAATAGGTTCGATAAGGATGAAAAAGTTGGATGGCTATTGGTAATCTCTGAGAGGAACGTGGGGGAATGGATTCCTGAAAACCTCTGAGTATATTCTTGTCTGGTATGATAGCATGAAGTTATGGTAGTTTTGGACATAGGTTATCCTGTGTTGTTAAATGCCTGTAAAATATATGATTAATGGTGTGTGAGATAGTTTAAGGTGGCAAAAAGAAGCAAAACCTAGGAGAAATGTTATGACACAGGTTGAGCTATGTCGTGTTCCAATGAGATTCTTTAAGCCAGGTGAAAAGCTGTGTTATGAGTTCTACAAGTATGGGACGAAAGTGCTAGGTGGGATAGTGCATGCTATGCTGCGTGAGTATGTCTAATCCATGATTTTGTCTCTGGAACGAAAGAATGGCTATGGCTGTATGGGCGGCTGTAGGAAGCGTATGATGAACATGCCTGGAATATAAATGAGACAATTGTCGACAGGGATGTATACCCCCGCCTGGTACATGAAAGTAAAAGAAATGTGATAAGTGGCCAACCAAGTGAGTTCCCCAAAAATATCATGACCTTATGGATGATGAGTGGCGTTTGTTGATGATATGACATGTGCTTAGTTGTCTGAGTAACAACGGATTGATGACCCTGACCATGATTTACCCCATGCCACAGCAGCTGCTACAATGGGGTAGATTTTTTTTTTTTTTTTTCTCCTCCCTGTTTAAACACACCATGTACACTTTTCATTACATGGCACGTGTCATATGCTGACTTTTCTTTATGTACTCAAATTACATACACTAGAAACTCAGATAATTAATCAGGAATAGGTGTAATGTATATATATATGTGATAAGGTTTTCTCTAATTTAATTGTGTATATTACGTTGTCACTACCATGTACACCCGTTTACATGGCACGTACATTTCCTGACCTTTCTGCATATACTCAAACGATATATCGTGTATACAGAACACGGTCCCAACATCTCACACTTTCAGGTTTGAATCACACTTTTGGTTTAACCTCTCATACGTCAACTTTTCTGCATATGGTCAATTTTCATAGTTTAAACTCATACTCCCTGCACTATGATTACTACAGTAGCACGGCCATATATATATTTTAAATTTTGGTCACCAGGTATACACATTATATGTAGACACTACAAGCTAATCCTGCGTTACGGTTTTTCTCCATAACAAATCAGGCGGGGTACTTCCTTACTCTAATTGTTCCCCTTCAACACATACGGTTAATAAAATCAACCACAGCATATCTAGTCTACGTTAGTATCACAGGATCCATTTCTCATACTATCATATCTATTTCTACCCTTTTAGGTTTATCCAGGTTTTCTATACCTTACGCACCATATACGTATACATACTATCAGGTACGTAAGCCTGCTCACGTGTCACATACGTTCTCCCTAAATAGGACATAGAGTACTGGCAAGTTAGGGGTATAGGCCCAAATAGGTATCTCCCCTCTTGGCATACCGCCTATAGTTTAGAGGTCCGCGAGGCCAACACCCCACCTCAAACGTTTCAGAGGCATACACCCCTCGAGCCACACGTTAGTTAGCCGCCTCGCAAAGTTTAGAGAGGGCGTCACCTGTCACTCCCTTCCCCTGTTTTTCTTTTATTGTCACCGAGAGGCCTACGAATTCCTGCCACTACATGGGTGGCCTCAATATTCCCTCGCGCCAACGCATAGATAGAGCCTCTCATAGCCACTTGGCAATTAGCAGGGCCTCACCTGTCACCAAAGGACAAGATTAATTTTTTCGCCTCACACGGCATAATTAGCCCGCCAGTACATCCCCTGGGTTTCAACACTAACGGTATATTTTCTCATCTAGTATGTCTCAAGAAGGGGTAGAGGATTTCTCCATCCCGAGCACTCCGGCTAGACCAAACTCCCCACCACCGGAAGAAGACATGGCTAGTCCTGCATCATTCAGGTGCTGGACAATCCCTCGCATAACTAGCGAACTCAGGAGGCGACACATTCCTTTCCCCGCTACTGCCAGGAAAGCGGAACTATACAAACTGTTGCACACCTCAACTGATAACTCTGATGCAGGGGAAGGGACTAGCCAGTCTAACCCGACAGATATACATGGCATGCTTACATCCCTCATGTCATCCATGGGCAAGGTAAACTCCAGGCTGGAGAAACTGGAATCGGTCACCACAGCCCTTACCTTGGCTGGGTCAGTCACTGTGACCCCTCCGCCACTGGTCGAGTTGCCACTAGTTTCTCCAGCCACCACCTCTGACGAGCAGGAGGTTAACCCTGCCCATATGATACCTGAGCACCTTAAGAAAGACATCCTGGAAGGTAAAGATGTCAACTTAGCTGCACTACTAATTGCCTCCCAGGATGTGGTGGAGCATAAAACTTATGCGTATGAGGATATTTCTGTGGTGGTCAAGTCCAGGGATGCACGCCTAAACAGGAAACTCACCATCCCGGAATTTGTGTTGGCTTTTGGCATCTACCGGGATGTCATATGTGCCGTTTACCCACACAGGCGTGAGGAATTTGACATGTATATGCACAAGCTGGTGGACCTGGGCAATAAATATGGTGGATCGGCATTCTACGATTACCATAGATCTTTTTCTGCAAAAGTGTCAGGCGCCTTCTCACAGTACGGGACAAGGTCCAACTGGAGTAAGATAGACACAGTGATTTTCTGCAGACACTTTGCAGGGCTAAGGACGCCGGCTTGTGCATACTGCTCCTCCATGTCTCATTCGGCAAATTTTTGTCCCACCACTGCTAACGAGCATACCCACGTGCAAGGACCTAGCTCCGCTGCTCCTACGGAGAAAATAGCTAAAGACAAACTGGGTAGACCTATCAAGTTTCTGGGCAAATCCCAGATATGTAATAACTTTAATGTTGGTACATGTAATTACAGCGGTTGTCGTTTATTGCATATATGCTCAAAATGTTTCAGGGCACATGCAAAAATCATGTGTCCCAATAAAATGTATCCCAAACAGTACCTAACGTCTATCAACATATCCCTACTTGCGACATTTCTGTCACAGCATCCATCTACACATTTAGTAGATTTCATAATCTCTGGTCTATCAGAAGGATTCCACACAGGTATCATACATATGCCTTCAGGAATCCTGGAATGTCCAAATCTACAATCCGCCCAACACAACCCTACAGCTGTTGACACACTCATAGCTAAAGAAGTGTCAGAAGGTTTTTTATTGGGACCTTTTCAATCCCCTCCTTTCACTACATGGAGGACAAACCCTATCGGGGTTGTCACAGGAAAATCTTCCAACAAGCAGAGACTTATTATCGATTTGTCGGCACCACACACCTCTACCACTCCTAGCCTCAACTCCCTAATACCATCGGAGGAATTCTCCCTGCAATATTCCACTATAGACCACGCCATTACGGCTATCTTACAGGCAGGAGTCGGTGCATGGCTCAGTAAGACCGACATAACAAATGCATTCAAACTACTACCAATCCACCCCACACTGTGGCACCTACATGGCATCAAGTGGGAAGGGAACTACTACTTTTTCTCACGACTAACTTTTGGTTCTAAAAGTAGTCCAGCCATATTTGACACATTTGCCGAAATCCTATGCTGGTTACTACTCAATATATCCAGATGCCCTACAGTCATACATTATCTGGACGATTTCCTAATGGTCGAGGAGAATTCTTCCCCTCCCAGTAGCCTCAAAGAAACTGTCAGCCTATTCAACCAGTTGGGGGTCCCAGTCTCCCCTACCAAGACCGAAGGCCCAGATACCATCATCACTTTCCTGGGCATCATGCTAGACTCAGCCAACATGCAAGCTAGCCTACCACGCACCAAGGTAGAAAACATCCTGACAAACATCAACCTCTATATACAACTACGCACTTGCAATCGCAAAGAATTACAATCTTTACTGGGGTCACTCAATTTTGCCATGCGTATTATACCTCAAGGCCGTGCTTTCATATCACGTCTCCTCAGCATGTTCCCACGGTTCTACATGATGCACACAGATTAACCCTAGATACCCAAGCCACGGCAGACCTTCTCATGTGGAGAAACTTTTTAAACTCCTGGAACGGAAAAAGCATGTTCCTCCCTCAATTGTCTGACACTTCTCCTACTGTTTGGACAGACGCGGCGTCTACCACAGGTTTTGCAGCAATTTTTGGGAATGAATGGCTTTGGGGTAGCTGGCCTTCAGAGGTGCAGGACCTGGAGTGTTTTTTCTCTACCTCAGCTCTTTTCGAGATATATCCCATCGTGGCGGCTGCCGTGGCATGGGGACATCTATGGACAGGTTCATCAGTCAGGTGTTACTCAGACAACCAAGCAACCTGTTCCATTATCAACAAAGGTCGCTCCAACTCCCTTACTATCATGAGATTTTTGAGGAAACTCACTTGGTTGGCAGCATGTCATAATTTTTTCTTGCACTGTGTTCATATTCCAGGTATTTGTAACGAGGCGGCTGATAATTTGTCTCGTTTTAAATTCCAGGCCTTTCATCAACTTCTCCCATCAGCCGCGCTCACAGCCACGGCCACTCCACTGTTCCATCAGCTAACAATGGACTAGACGTTATCATGCAACATTGCAGAACTTTGTCCCAACTAGCTCTATCTACAAATACCAGGAACACCTACAACAGAGCTTTCAGTTTATTCAAAAGATTCCTTTTGGAACACAACATATTACAACCATTCATCATGACCTCTTTTTTAGGTTTTGCCTCTTTTTGCCACCTCAAACTCAAACTTTCTTACAACACAATCAAACTATATCTTACTGGCATCCAACATCACATGCTGACCTTACAACCCAACAACTCAAGTTTCATGTCATCATACCAAATCAAGAACATCCTTAGGGGTATACAAAGATCCGAACCCCCGCATACAGCACAGAGGCTTCCTATAGATTTTCATATCCTTAAGAAATTATCACAACTACTAGATCTAAAACCCTTCTCCTTCAACACAACCCTAGTCATCAAAACAGCTATTTACGTGGCTTTTTATGGGTTTCTGAGACCTAGAGAGTTTACCGCCATCAATACAACACAATCCACTCACCTACTGCTTCATTCGCACTTAACCAAACACATGGACTATTATATCCTGACACTACCTCATTCCAAAAACAGTCAACACGCTCCACCCGTAGAGGTTAAATACTATCCGACTCACAACAGTTGGTGCCCCGTCCAAATACTGGACTCTTATACAGAGAATCTCAAGGCACCACCATCACAACCACTTTTTGTTCTACGAGGTTCAGTTCTCACTACTACCAACTTCATGACCCACGTTAGGTCATTACTAACACAGCTGGGACTCAAGCCAGCTAACTATTCAGGCCACTCCTTCCGCATAGGAGCGGCCTCCACAGCCTCCAGTGTTAACATACCGGTTCATGTTATCAAGACACTGGGGCGCTGGAAATCATCCGCTTACACACGGTACATTCCTAACCCTGTACAAGAAGTAAGAAATGCTTTTCAGAACATGTCTTGTTAAAAGTATGTATATTGGTAGTTTGTATTAAAATATTGAAATTTCTATTTTTGCCCTCTTTATTTTCAGGCCTACCTCATCGTCGGTTTCGGCACACCACAACCGACTTGCTACTTTTATACCTTCCTACACTTATTAGGTCTTATTTCTCTTTGCCATCATGAGCCCTTCACACAAGTAGTAAGGCCTTTTGGCCTGTGTTTGTGGGAGGGGCGTATGACACACCCCTTCCCTACTTAAGGGACACCCCTTACCTGGCTCCATACCTTCGAGGTCAGCGTTGCATCACCCTCCCACCCACACCTCTTTATCAACTCCTTTTTCTTACATTTCTTCTTGGTGGGCCCTCTTTATATTCAGGCCTACCTCATCGTCGGTTTCGGCACACCACAACCGACTTGCTACTTTTATACCTTCCTACACTTATTAGGTCTTATTTCTCTTTGCCATCATGAGCCCTTCACACAAATATATATATATATATATATATATATATACAGTGGGACCTCGGTTTACAAACGCCTCAGTTAACATAATTTTCGGTTTACCAATGAAAATCCATTAAAAGTAATGCCTCGGTTTACAAATTTGTTTTGCAATACACAATTGCACCTGGGAGGTTTATAGCACTGCCCCTGCATGCTGGAGCCTGTGGGTAGCATGTGGCGTCAAGTGTGGAGGTGTTGGAGCGGCTTTTGCATCACATTTTGGAACCATTCTGGAAATTGTTTGCAGTTGTTTTGGGACTTTTTGGTGCATTTCTCAAGCTGTGGAAAGGTAGGGAGCTGAGCTTCGTTGTTTGCATGCCTTTTATTGTGTGTTCTGCATTGTGGGTTGGTTTCCATGCCAGCTCATTTTGACTTATTTCTGACCTCCAGAACGGATTAATTGGTTTTCAATGCATTCCTATGGGAAACCGCGTTTTGGTTTACAAATGTCCCGGAGAACGCATTAAATTCGTAAACCGAGGTCCCACTGTATATAGAACAAAAATAGCAGTAACTGGGCTGCACTCACGGTCTTTTGTAGAAAAGGTATAACTTTATTCCATACGTTGTAAAAAAATCGACGTTTCGGTCCACACAGGGACCTTCCTCAGGATCAAATGACATACATACACTGAACATATATCGCCTTTATATAGCACTAAAATTAAAACATAATTGACTTACCCCAGGTGCAGAGAGTTCATACCGGCGTTCTCCTTTCGGCACTGCGCATGCGCGAAAAACATGCGACCTTCCGGTAACCCGGAACCTATGCGCAATGAAGTCACTGGACATCGTTTCCATGGTTGCGCGTTATGCGTTACCTAGGAGACCGTTTTTCCAAACAGGAAATCACCATTCGGTTAAACTCCGTGCACCATAGGCTAGGACAAAACAGACAATTTAAAATAAAAACGCAAATGCACGATCTGCAATACCAGGGCTCAAAAAATTAATTAATATTATATTCAAAATAAAAAGCATAGTTATAGTCAGATCTTAAAAGTGAATAATCAGATCTTTAAAGTGAATGATCAAATCTTTAAAGTGAATAATGGAAGTAAAACTTCCAAGTGGCTGTTAGCTACAGGTGTAAGCTTTACAATTTATACTTAAATGTGCATATACAAAAAAACAACAAAACAACAATTATGAAAAAATATCTAATATGTTAACACTCTAATGTGAATACTTGTGTTGAGTGAAATCTATATAGTTAGGGCAATTAAGATCCCTATGTTAATTAGGGGATATGGTGCCTATTTCTATAGGAATTATCCTTCTTTAGTTTAAACTTATAATATAAGTGCTTGTGCTTATGTCTGAACAAAACTATACATTATTAAATATACCCTATGTAATAGCAGATCATACAATTATGTGGCCGACTGCCAGAATTTACAGTGAGGATAATTATCTTTATTTTTATTTAAAGAACCCCTATTAAGGTACTGCTAGTTTTAAATGTAGGTTCTCAGAATAAATTTCTAAGGCATATTATTAAATTTAATTTAAACTTTTTACTTTAAACTTTTTTCAAGATTATGTTGCAACTATATTTTACATAGTAATTATTGTAATGTCTATGATATAATTTAGTCTAAATACAATGCCATTATTGTTCCATTATATATTCCTATATTCCTAATCACTGTTATCTGAATCCTTAAGTCGGTCCTAATTAAAATCAAAGAACACAAGCTGGAGTCTATTCAGAGAAAAGAATGATACGAAATCATTTCGTTGAGTCCTTTTGGAGCAACAGTATCGAGCAAGAAGATCCAATAAGTCTCTCTGTTAAGGAGCATCTTGCCTCTGTTTCCACCACGTCGTGGTTCCGGGATATGATCTATAGCCGTAAATTTAAGGGATGCTAGAGGATGTTGATACTGCAAAAAAATGTTGCGACCGGTTTGTCACTGGTGCCATCTCGATAAGCTGTACGGATATTCGATCTGTGCCCCCGTATGCGTTCACAAAGAGGTGTCTGTGTTTTGCCTATATAGGATAGACCGCATGGACAGGTTAATTTGTATATAACAAACGGAGTTTTACAAGTAATAGTATGATTTATATGGAACTTCTTACTTGTATGGGGATGATTGAATGTGCGTGATGGCACCATATGGCCACAAGTCACGCATCCCAAACATCTGACGCTGCCGCGTTGTTGTGTCTTTCCCATCCTCACATAACTTTGTATTGGATCAGTTTTAACCAATAAATCACGTAAATTTTTATTGCGTTTGTAACAAATTAAAGGTTTCTGTTGGAACGTTGGTGGTAAGGTAGAGTCACAGGCCAACATGTTCCAATTCTTACTGATGATCTTAGATAATTGAACTGAAGCTTCGTTATACGTAGTTGGACAAATGAGACAATTCTGTGTCTTCACAGCAGTTCTTGGAGTAAATTATCTCGCCTGTTTTAATGCTGCTTCCAATTGTGTGTGGTTGTATCCTCGGTTTAGAAACTTTGTCTTCATCTGTATTAATTGGTCTTCCCTAATTTGAGCATTGGAATTATTCTGTATGGTTCTAAGGAATTGTGCCTTAGGTAGTGAAGCTTTGAGACGTTCCGGGTGTGCGCTTTGGGCATGTAGTAGAGTATTACGGTCTGTAGGTTTAGTATATAATGAATACTGTAAGTTGTGACCTTCTACCCAAATGAGTAAGTCGAGGAAATGCACTCTATCTGTACTTATTTCGGATGTAAATTTGATAGCACTGTAAATTTGATAGGATGTAAAATTGATAGGACTGTAAATCGTCTCGGCGGTGGGGGGTGTGCTGGAGCATATAGCAAAATGGTTGGATGCACTGTTTAAACAACCGGTACTGGAATTGAATACGTGTATTAAAGATACACCTTCATTGATTAAAGAATTGTCAACTTTACAACTCAAGGATAAAGCAACTGTACTCATAACAATGGACGTCAAAAGTCTTTATACAGTCATCCCCCATACACAAGGCATTGATGCTATGAGACAAGTCTTAACACAATCTGGGACATACAAAGGTCCCCCAATTGAGTATACATTACAACTGTTGGAATTAGCTTTATCCAATAACTACTTCAGATTTGAAGAAGATTGGTTCATGCAAAAAGCCGGTACCTCAATGGGGGCGGCCATGGCCCCAGCATACGCAAATAGTTACATGTACATATACGAAACTACTAACATCCTTCCAGTATATGGTGACAATATTCTACGATTTTTCAGATTTATTGACGATCTGCTCATAATATGGACCGGGACAACACAAGAAGCCGAACAGATGATTGATTCTTTGAATAAAATTTACAGTCCTATCAAATTTACATCCGAAATAAGTACAGATAGAGTGCATTTCCTCGACTTACTCATTTGGGTAGAAGGTCACAACTTACAGTATTCATTATATACTAAACCTACAGACCGTAATACTCTACTACATGCCCAAAGCGCACACCCGGAACGTCTCAAAGCTTCACTACCTAAGGCACAATTCCTTAGAACCATACAGAATAATTCCAATGCTCAAATTAGGGAAGACCAATTAATACAGATGAAGACAAAGTTTCTAAACCGAGGATACAACCACACACAATTGGAAGCAGCATTAAAACAGGCGAGAGAATTTACTCCAAGAACTGCTGTGAAGACACAGAATTGTCTCATTTGTCCAACTACGTATAACGAAGCTTCAGTTCAATTATCTAAGATCATCAGTAAGAATTGGAACATGTTGGCCTGTGACTCTACCTTACCACCAACGTTCCAACAGAAACCTTTAATTTGTTACAAACGCAATAAAAATTTACGTGATTTATTGGTTAAAACTGATCCAATACAAAGTTATGTGAGGATGGGAAAGACACAACAACGCGGCAGCGTCAGATGTTTGGGATGCGTGACTTGTGGCCATATGGTGCCATCACGCACATTCAATCATCCCCATACCAGTAAGAAGTTCCATATAAATCATACTATTACTTGTAAAACTCCGTTTGTTATATACAAATTAACCTGTCCATGCGGTCTATCCTATATAGGCAAAACACAGACACCTCTTTGTGAACGCATACGGGGGCACAGATCGAATATCTGTACAGCTTATCGAGATGGCACCAGTGACAAACCGGTCGCAAAACATTTTTTGCAGTATCAACATCCTCTAGCATCCCTTAAATTTACGGCTATAGATCATATCCCGGAACCACGACGTGGTGGAAACAGAGGCAAGATGCTCCTTAACAGAGAGACTTATTGGATCTTCTTGCTCGATACTGTTGCTCCAAAAGGACTCAACGTAATGATTTTGTATCATTCTTTTCTCTGAATAGACTCCAGCTTGTGTTCTTTGATTTTAATTAGGACCGACTTAAGGATTCAGATAACAGTGATTAGGAATATAGGAATATATAATGGAACAATAATGGCATTGTATTTAGACTAAATTATATCATAGACATTACAATAATTACTATGTAAAATATAGTTGCAACATAATCTTGAAAAAAGTTTAAAGTAAAAAGTTTAAATTAAATTTAATAATATGCCTTAGAAATTTATTCTGAGAACCTGCAGTTAAAGCTAGCAGTACCTCAATAGGGGTTCTTTAAATAAAAATAAAGATAATTATCCTCACTGTAAATATAATAATGTATAGTTTTGTTCAGACATAAGCACAATCACTTATATTATAAGTTTAAACTAAAGAAGGATAATTCCTATAGAAATAGGCACTATATCCCCTAATTAACATAGGGATCTTAATTGCCCTAACTATATAGATTTCACTCAACACAAGTATTCACATTAGAGTGTTAACATATTAGATATTTTTTCATAATTGTTGTTTTGTTGTTTTTTTGTATATGCACATTTAAGTATAAATTGTAAAGCTTACATCTGTAGCTAACAGCCACTTGGAAGTTTTACTTCCATTATTCACTTTAAAGATTTGATCATTCACTTTAAAGATCTGATTATTCACTTTTAAGATCTGACTATAACTATGCTTTTTATTTTGAATATAATATTAATACATTTTTTGAGCCCTGGTATTGCAGATCGTGCATTTGCGTTTTTATTTTAAATTGTCTGTTTTGTCCTAGCCTATGGTGCACGGAGTTTAACCAAATGGTGATTTCCTGTTTGAAAAAACGGTCTCCTAGGTAACGCATAATACGCAACCATGGAAACGACGTCCAGTGACGTCATTGCGCATAGGTTCCGGGTTACCGGAAGGCCGCATGTTTTTCGCGCATGCGCAATGCCGAAAGGAGAACGCCGGTATGAACTCTCTGCACCTGGGGTAAGTCAATTATGTTTTCATTTTAGTGCTATATAAAGGCGATATATGTTCAGTGTATGTATGTCATTTGATCCTGAGGAAGGTCCCTGTGTGGACCGAAACGTCGATTTTTTTACAACTTATGGAATAAAGTTATACCTTTTCTACAAAAGACCGTGAGTGCAGCCCAGTTACTGCTATTTTTGTTCTATCTACATCCCCATGGGATTTGGCACCCGGCAAGTATTATTATTTATACTATTTATTGATTTGCTTCAAGCAAGAGTGCATGGAATCTTCTTGTTACGAAACTCACCGCCTGGAGAGTGAAGCCGCCGTTTAGTCGATAATCCCCTTTCTCCAGAAATGCAATTCCAGTATAACCGATCATAAAACTCCCGAACGGAGCATACGAATGCGGTAACTCCCGATCAGCAATCCATCCGAAATCCTTCCACAGCTAGAAATAAACGAAAACGCTGTCCCAATAGTCAATCCCTCCACAAACGAGACAAAGCTCCGTTTTGAAGGTCAAGCAGAATGTGTTTAATGGGGGCTACCTGCCCAGTATTTATGCAGGTCTCCACCAGGTAGACACTCCCCTAGGGGACCTGGTGGAAGACTGTAAAATATATTAAACAGTAGCCAATCACAGTGGCTATAACACAAGCCCTTCCCATTTTACCCATAATACATCTGTTCCTATCCTGGAGATAATTAGGGAGAAACCTAATTAACTCCGAGGATAGGAACCATCGCCATTTTAAAACCAAACACAAAAAATGCAATAAAATACATAAAATCAGAAGTACCGAATATATAGTGTTCGTGCAACGTATCCCCAGATAGCCTGGATCTGAGGGCATATTCCTACCGAATAGCGCTCAGGTCCGATGTACACAGTCCAATCGCCATGGAGTCAAAGTCTCTCATAAGTCCTTCGGTATACGAATGACTCCATGGGACGGCTATCTGGGTAAGTTCATACGGATGAAAGAAACTCCCGAACGGAACAGTGTTCGTATGCCTCCAAGGGAATAGAAGGGGAGACGGCCGTCTCCAGCGGTGTTCGGTAGATAAAGAGTCCGTTTTTAGATCCATGGGTTTTGCACCGAACACCGCTGATTCGCCTCGTGTCCAAAATGGCCGCCGCCTCGTGTTCGGCATACGAACGACGACCACCCGTACGAAATGGAATGGAGAGGTGTTTGCGGTTAACCACAACGTTCTAATTTGTGGTCAAGGTGTTAATGAGCCGCACACTCCTCTCCTGGGTGGCCGATGTTCGGTAGTTTCAATCGGTACTTTAGAAAACGTACGAACAACAGCGTACGGACAGGAAATCCACGAATCCAATGAAAACAGACGAACCAGCAATACAGGTCTATGCAGCAGGGTTCGTCACACGGCTCCCCCCTTGTGGAACACTCCGGCAGACCCGGCTTGGCCCTTTAGCAGGTCAACTTGGGGATGACCGGACTAGGAAGTAGCAAGGACGTCAGTTTGCCGTGATAACCCATCTGCATTCCCATTCTGCTTACCGGGTCGGTAGCTGATGGTGAAGTTATATGGTTGTAATGCTAAACTCCACCGCAGCAGTCTACCATTGTCTCCTGAGACCCGGTTAAGCCAAACAAGGGGATTGTGGTCCGTGATAAGGGAAAATTCCTGTCCATACAAATAGGGACTCAATTTTTTCAATGCCCAGACCAGGGCCAAACATTCTTTCTCCACTGCCGCATAACTCACTTCCCGGGGTAACAGCTTTCGACTGAGATATGCGACAGGGTGTTCTCCTCCATCCTCCCCGACCTGGCTTAGCACAGCCCCCAGTCCATACATGGAAGCATCTGTATGAACGAGAAAACGTTTGTTAGGAAGTGGGGCAGCCAGGACAGGGGCATTCACGAGAGCCTGCTTAAGTGCTTGAAACGCAGCTTCACAAGCTGGAGACCACAGGACCTGCTTAGGGAGGTTCTTCTTAGTCAGGTCTGTCAGGGGTTTAGCTATAGAGCTGTAGTCGGGGACAAAGCGTCTGTAATACCCTGCTGTCCCTAGGAAGGCCAATACCTGGGTCTTAGTGATAGGTGTGGGCCAGTTCGCTACTGCCTCTATCTTGGCCGGCTCTGGTCTCTGGCTCCCACACCCCACCCTGTGACCCAAGTATTGTACCTCAGCCATGCCTAGATGACACTTTTCTGGCTTCAACGTCAGGCCAGCGGCCCGAATTTTATCCAGTACTACCCCTACGTGCACCAAGTGTTCCTCCCAGGACTCACTGTAGATCGCAATATCATCCAGGTATGCACAAGCAAATTCCTGGAAGCCATCAAGGAGCCTGTCCACCATCCGTTGGAAGGTAGCTGGGGCATTCTTCATCCCAAATGGCATAACCTTAAATTGGTATAAGCCAAAGGGGGTGACGAAGGCCGACTTGGGGATAGCGTCCTTGGCCAGGGGAATCTGCCAGTAGCCCTTACACAGGTCTATGGTGGTCAGATAGCGTCCCCTGGCAATGCGGTCTAATAATTCGTCTACCCGTGGCATCGGGTAGGCGTCAGTGGTGGTCCGCTCGTTGAGCCTCCTGTAGTCCACACAGAACCGGGTGGTCCCATCTTTCTTAGGCACCAGGACTACAGGGGAGGCCCAAGGGCTATCGGAGTGCTCGATGACCCCAAGCTGGGTCATCTCCTCTATCTCCTTCCGCATTCCTTCTCGGACTGCTTCAGGGATACGGTAGGGGGGCTGTCTTAAGGGGTTCTGTCCAGGGGTCTCTACCTTATGTACAGCTAGGGTAGTGTAGCCGGGTTCTTGGGAGAACGTCGCCTGCTTCTCCCACAGAAGCTGTTTCGCCTGTTCCTTCTCTGCGGGGCTTAACCTGTCCCCTAGCTGTACGAGATCAGTCAGATCCGTCTGGGCACCTCTTGCTAATAGGTCGGGTAAGGGTAAGCTTTCGGTATCGTCTGCAGCGGGGGCACATACTGCAGCTACATCCTCAGGTCGTTCCTGATACTCCTTTAGCATGTTCACATGAAAGGATCGCTGGATCCTGTCATCTGAACAGCTGGCTATAAGGTAAGTAGTATCACACACCTGAGCTAATACTTTATACGGGCCCTGCCAAGATGCCTGCATCTTGTTCGCCTTCACAGGTTTGAGCACTAGTACCTTCTGCCCAACCTGGAATACTCGCTGTCGGGCACCCCGATCGTACCATTCCTTCTGTCTCCCCTGGGCCACCTGGAGGTTCTCTCTTACCATCAGATACAGTTTCTCCATGCGGTCCCGAAGTTCCAGAACATATGGCACTATGGGGGTCCCTTCCTGCTCTGTCTCCCCCTCCCAGTGGCCTCTAATGAGATCTAGAGGTCCGCGGACCCTTCTCCCATAAAGCAGCTCAAAGGGGGAGAACCCAGTAGATTCCTGGGGCACCTCTCTGTAGGCAAACAACAGATGAGGCAGGAATCGCTCCCAGTCCCGGCAAGTGTCAGAAAAGGTCCTCAGCATCTGTTTGAGAGTGCCATTAAATCGCTCGCAGAGACCGTTAGTCTGTGGATGGTATGGGGAACTAAGTATCGGTTTGATGCCGCATACCCTCCACAGCTGCTGGGTGAGCACAGCGGTAAATTGGGTTCCCTGGTCAGAGAGAATCTCTTGAGGGAACCCGACCCTGGTAAAAATCCTAACCAGGGTATCAGCAACTGTCTCTGCCTCTATATTAGACAGCGCTACTGCCTCTGGATAGCGAGTGGCATAGTCCACCACGGTGAGAATGTATTTCTTACCAGATGGACTAGCCCTGGCCAGTGGACCCACAATATCAACGGCTATGCGGGCAAAGGGCTCCCCAATAATAGGCATCGACATAAGCCTACCTTTTGGGTGGTCCCCCCGCTTCCCTACCCGTTGACAAGTGTCACACGTGCTACAATATATCCGCACAGCCTGGTTAATTCCTGGCCAAAAAAAATTCTGCATAATCCTATGGCCTGTGCGGCGGGACCCTAGATGTCCGGCTAGCGGGACATCATGCCCTATCCGCAGAATCTCCCACCGGTATTTCGCGGGCACTACCAGCTGTCGATTCGGCGGAGGGGCAACACTTTTCTGGGACGGCTTAGGGATCCGATATAACCTGTCCCCCACCCACTCATACCGCTCCCCCTCTGCTCCTTCTTCTCCAGTGTCTGCTCTGCCCCTATACCTCTGGAGAGATGGGTCTGTCTGGGTTTCCCTCCCGAACTCCTCTGGGGAATCCCAACTAGCTAACGTCTGCCCTGGGGTGTCAGTCGGGGAATCGGTTCTTACCTGGGTCTCAGCAGCAGGTGGGCCGGTTCCAGCAGCACGGGTCTGAGCACGGGTAGTCACTGGATTGGCTTCGCCAGGTCCCATAGTAGCATAGGCAGAAATCAGAGGGGCCAAATCATTTCCCAGCAAAACATTGGCAGGCAAGTCCTTCATAACCCCCACATTCACATGTCCAGCTCCCACTCCCCAGTCCAAATGAACCCGGGCAACAGGCAGGCGGAACACGGCGCCTCCTGCCACCCTTACTGCCACAGTATTCCCGGTGTGTTGGTGTTCCGAAACCAGGTTCTTTTGGAGCAAGGTCATAGTAGCTCCGGTGTCTCTTAGACCAGTGACCTCTTTCCCATTCAACTTAACGGTCTGCCTGTGGTGTTGGCGGTTGTCCTGCTGAGCTGCTTGGACTGGGTCTGCTTCGTGAAGGAAACCCCAAAACTCCTCCTGCTCAAGGCAGTGAGCAGATGGCTGAGGTGGCTGCTGGGCTCCGCCGGCTGGGTTTCTCCAGGACGGTGCTTGGTTGGCATGGTTTAAAGGGCATTCTGGTCTTTTATGTCCCATCTGCTTGCATCCATAGCACTGGACCTGGTTGGAGTAACCCCGTTTGTTGAATCGGGCTGACTGCCCCTGGTTGGTTGCTGGCGGCATAGCGGGGGTACGTTGTGCTGGGGGGTGATATAGGTTGGTGGTTGGAGGTGCTGCCGGTTTGTATTCCACTCGGGCAGGGACCTTGGCTGCTGTCTGATCGAGCTTACGGGCATCAGTGTATTCGTCAGCCAGACGAGCAGCTTCATGGAAGGTAGCGGGTTTACGATCCCTGACCCACTCTCGTACCCCTGCAGGTAACTTGTCAAAGCAGTGTTCTAGCAGGAACACTTGCAGCACCTCTTCCCCAGTTACCGCTCAACACCCTGTCATCCAGTGGGCTGCCGTGCGGTGTACCCGGCATGCCCATTCCACATAGGAATCACAAGCCTGTTTATTATTGTCTCGGAATCGCCTCCGGTACGCCTCAGGGGTAACAGCGTACCGGGTCAAAAGGGCATCTTTTACTGCCCGGTAGCTAGTGAGTTCCTCCTCTGGGATGGCCCGAAAAGCTTCACTGGCCCGGCCGGATAATTTCCCAGAGAGGATAGGAACCCATTCTTCTGCGGGCATCTGGTGTAGAGCACACTGTCGTTCAAAGTCCGCCAGGAACCCGTCTATCTCTCCTTCAGTCTCAATAAAATTTTTAAAAGCAGCAAATGGTACCTTTTTCTTCCCATTGTTATTATGGGGTACCTCTGCTGCTGCAGCTCCGCTTCTCTGGAGCGCCTGTTGTGCTGCCACTGCGGCTTGTACTTGCACCACAATATCCGCTGCAGGGTTGGGGCCAAAGTGTGCCAGCCTTATCTGAACTGCCCGGTTAAACGCTATCTCCTCGGGTGTTAAATCCAGCAGGCCAGGCACATTAGCTATCTCCCTTCCCTGTGCTGTATCCATCTCTACCAATATAGCAATAATCTCTCTTTTCTTGAGATTGCTCGCTGATCGTCCTCTGCGCTCCAAAATGTCTTTAAGGGTAGCACGCCTTAATTCCTCATATTGCATTTCCAATCCGGGGTGTGTAGCTGGCCTTCAGGGCGGTGGGATTCATCCCGTCGCTTGCCACCAATTGTTACGACACTCACCGCCTGGAGAGTGAAGCCGCCGTTTAGTCGATAATCCCCTTTCTCCAGAAATGCAATTCCAGTATAACCGATCATAAAACTCCCGAACGGAGCATACGAATGCGGTAACTCCCGATCAGCAATCCATCCGAAATCCTTCCACAGCTAGAAATAAACGAAAACGCTGTCCCAATAGTCAATACCTCCACAAACGAGACAAAGCTCCGTTTTGAAGGTCAAGCAGAATGTGTTTAATGGGGGCTACCTGCCCAGTATTTATGAAGGTCTCCACCAGGTAGACACTCCCCTAGGGGACCTGGTGGAAGACTGTAAAATATATTAAACAGTAGCCAATCACAGTGGCTATAACACAAGCCCTTCCCATTTTACCCATAATACATCTGTTCCTATCCTGGAGATAATTAGGGAGAAACCTAATTAACTCCGAGGATAGGAACCATCGCCATTTTAAAACCAAACACAAAAAATGCAATAAAATACATAAAATCAGAAGTACCGAATATATAGTGTTCGTGCAACGTATCCCCAGATAGCCTGGATCTGAGGGCATATTCCTACCGAATAGCGCTCAGGTCCGATGTACACAGTCCAATCGCCATGGAGTCAAAGTCTCTCATAAGTCCTTCGGTATACGAATGACTCCATGGGACGGCTATCTGGGTAAGTTCATACGGATGAAAGAAACTCCCGAACGGAACAGTGTTCGTATGCCTCCAAGGGAATAGAAGGGGAGACGGCCGTCTCCAGCGGTGTTCGGTAGATAAAGAGTCCGTTTTTAGATCCATGGGTTTTGCACCGAACACCGCTGATTCGCCTCGTGTCCAAAATGGCCGCCGCCTCGTGTTCGGCATACGAACGACGACCACCCGTACGAAATGGAATGGAGAGGTGTTTGCGGTTAACCACAACGTTCTAATTTGTGGTCAAGGTGTTAATGAGCCGCACACTCCTCTCCTGGGTGGCCGATGTTCGGTAGTTTCAATCGGTACTTTAGAAAACGTACGAACAACAGCGTACGGACAGGAAATCCACGAATCCAATGAAAACAGATGAACCAGCAATACAGGTCTATGCAGCAGGGTTCGTCACACTTCTATTTTTGTATATATATATATATATATATATATATATACACTCTTGCATACATACATATATACATACACAGATCCGCACTCATATAAATATCAATATAAGCAAACATTTAGCTACACAGGCAAAGTAGCATTTTTCCGCCCCCAAAAAACAAAACGCAGTGGTTGAGGCCACCTTATGGAAAGGGAGCACAGGGGCTCTAGAAGGGGATCAGGAGCTTTAGTGGGGGATAGGTTATGTACAAGGGGGGGACAAAATCTGTTGGGGGCTGTAGGGGGACATGCACACAAGAGCAGTAGAGGGACACACACAGACAGGGGCTGTAGAGGGACACACACACAGGGGCTGTAGAAAGGGACACACACAGGGACTGTAGCTGGGGACACGCAAAGGGGCTGTCGAGGGGGACACAGGGGCTGTAGAGGGGGAACACAGGGGCTGTAGTGGGGGAGACACAGGGGATGTAGAAGGGGGACATAGGGGATGTAGCGAGAGCTGAGAGGGGGCACAGGGGCTGAGAGGGGGCACATGGGCTGGGGCTGTAGAGAGGGGAACAGGGGCTATAGGTGGGAGGCACATGGGCTGTAAAGGGGGCACAGGGGCTATAGGGGTGTAATAGAGCATGGGCTGCAGAGTGGGAGCATGGACTGTAGAAGAGGGGGATATGGCTGTGGTGGGGGGCCAGGGGCTGTGGTGGGAGGCTGTAAAGGGGGCTGTAAAGGGGGCACAGGGGCTATAGAAGGCAGGGGCAATAGAAGGGAAGGGCAGGGACTATAAAAGAGAGTGCACAGGAGCAATAGAAAGGGTAGGCAGGGACTGTAAAAGGGGGGCCAGGCGGGGGACATGGGGCTGTGGTGGGAGGCACAGGGGCTGTAAAGGGGGCACTTGGGCTATAGAAGGCAGGGGCAACAGAAGGGAAGGGCAGGGAATATAAAAGGGAGGGCACAGGAGCAATAGAAAGGGTAGGCAGGGGCTATAGAAATGGGAACAGGGGCTATAGAGGGGGCAGGTGCTTATGAGGTGGTGAGCAGGGGCTATAGAGGGGGGAACAGGGGCTATAGAAATGGGAACAGGGTCTGTAGAGGTTACAGGGGCTATAGAGGTTGTGGGCAGGGACTGTAGAGGGGGGCATGGGCTGACAAAAAAAATCCCCACCCCTAGGTCTTATCTTAGGCCAGGGAGGGGTGGACAGGAGCCTGGTCAGAAGCCTGCAGCCAGCACACAGCAGCCAGGGACGTCAGGGCTACAGGGGCTACAGAAGGGGTGGGCAGAGGCTGTAGAGGGGGGCACAGGGGCTATAGAAATGGGAACAGGGGCTGTAGAGGGGGCAGGAGCTACAGAAAGGGTGGGCAGGGGCTATAGAGGGGGCACAGGGGCTATATAAATTGGAACAGGGGCTGTAGAGGGGGCAGAGGCTATAGAGGTTTAAGTCAGGGGCTGTTGAGGGGGGCATGGGCTGCCAAAAAAAATCCCCCCATTCCTAATTCTTACCTTAGGCCATGGAGGACTGGACAGACCCGCGGAGCGTTGCCATGGTAACCGGGTCTCGCGAGAGTTATTAGAAGAGAGAAGAGAGAAGAGAGGAGAAGCAGTGTGCTGGGCCCCCTCTGCGGTAACAGGGAGCCGGGGGCCCGCGGCTGCACACATAGATAGCGATATTCGCTATCTATGTGTGCAGAGAGGGAAAGTGGGGCACAGGACTTTGTAACCCCCTGATGGCGGCCCTGGTTGTAAGTACTACATACATTCTCATTTATTAAGACATAGTGGTCATGTGGTATTTTTCCATTTACTTACTTTACTTTTTCCACTAGCACATTTAGTTGCAAAAGAAAAACTCAGAAGTCAGAAGGAAAAGCATTGCAAATTAGAACTTAGGTCATGACCTTGTTTTTCTTGTATTTAAGATGACTTATTACTACGAGGAAGCAGAGCATGTAGCACTGCAGAAAACTCAGTGATGGAAATTGTTTTGCTCTTTTAAAATTGAAGAGACATTTCCCATTATCGATAAAAGCAGCCATATATCATGTAATAACATTCCAGGGATCCTTTTATGTATTTGTATCTTTCTTTACAGACACAGTACATTTTATATGTATTTACCCCTTTGGATGTTTCCACACCTTATAGAATTAAAATGGATTTCATTGTCGTTTTTACTTGAGTGATTTTCAAAATATTTTTTTTCTGCACAAAATATAATTTAACAGAAAATAATATATTATGAATTGTATAAACATTCACCACTGCACATAATTAATTTCTTCTTTAAATACCTCTGAGCATCACTTTTTTCACTGGATTGACATTATAATCCATTATAACACTATGATATATTATTTTCTTTATCAATCTAAATTGGTTGACTGATTTACTAGCAAAGCACTGTAACTCTCTCTCTCTCTCTTCTAAACCAAATGTTTTCTCACTCCTAAAAAAGACAAAAAGATCAAATAGGGAATATGCTGTAAAAAAAACTAGCATATACTCCTACACACAGAGAATATGTTCTATATTGTAGGACTGGGCTTCCCAAACTTTTACGGGTCGAGACCCCCTTTTGAAAACGATAATTTTTTGAGACCCACACTGGCTTTTAATGCATATTTTCAAAATGAATGAACTTGACACACCAGGCAGCTTTAGAGGCAAAACATTGGCACAACATGGCAATCGGTTTTAGAGGCATAAATCAACACCATGGCAATCCGTTTTAGATGCATAAAATTGGCACATCATGACAATCCGTTCTAGAGGCATACAACTGGCACACCATGGCAATCAGCTTTAGATACATACAATTGGCACACCATGGCAGATTTAGATACATAAAATTGTCACAAAATGGCTATCAGTTATAGAAGCATAAAATTGTCACCATGGCAATCAGCTTTAGAGGCATACAACTGGCACACCATGGCAACCAGTTTTAAATGCATAAAATTGGCGCACATCATATCAGCTTTAGATGCATAAAATTGGCACACCATGGTAATCAGTTTTAGAGGCATGCATTTGGCACACAATTGCAATCCGCTTTAGATGGATAATATTGTCAACCATGGAAATCAGTTTGAGACGCATAAAATTGGCACATCAAGGCAATCAGTTTTAGATGCCTAAAATTGGCATATTGTGGCAACCAGTTTTAGATGCATAAAAGAGGCATATCATGGAAGATTTAGAGGCATCATTTTGGTATATCATGGCAGTTTTAGAGGCATAATTTTGGCATATCGTGGTTGTTTTAGAGGCAGAAACTTGTCATATCATGACAGTTTTAGAGTCATAATTCTGGCATCTCATGGTAGTTATAGCGGCATGATTTTGCCATGTCATAGCAGTTTAGAGGCACAAACTTGGCAAATCATGGCAATCATTTTTATAGGCATACAACTAGTTACTCACAAACTCAGAAGTGCTGTGTCCCTCTCTTTCTCACGTTGAGTATCCCAGTATCCCAGTGGTAGATCCTCATCTGTCGGAGAACTCCAACAATGCTATGCCAGCTGGGGATCTACCATTGAGCAGTGTTTGAGCATTTGAATGTAAGCATGCTTTTGTATGAAGTGTATGTGTGGATGTATGAGTGTATTTGTGTGTACTGTTGCCATTGGAATGTAATGGTGTACTTGTGTGTAGTGTTTGTGTCTAAATGCAGCGGTGTTTATATGTAGTGATGGATTTTAAATACAGGTGCTCTCTTGTGTGACCATGTGGGGGAAGGTGAGGGTGACAGTTGAGCGTGGAGGGTGACAGTGTGGGAGGGAGGTGAATTTGACAGTGTGAGGGAGGTGAGGGTGACAGTGTGGGTGGGGAGGTGAGGGTGACAGTGTGGGGGAGGTGAGGATGACAGTGTAGGGGGGAGGATAGAGTGACAGTGTGGGGGAGGTGCGGGTGACAGTGTGGGGGGAGGTTAGGGTGACAGTGGGGAGGAGGTGAGGGTGACAGTGTGGGGGAGGTAAGGATGACAGTGCAGGGGGTTGAGGGTGACTGTGGGAGGGAGGTGAGGGTGACAGTGTGTTAGGGAGGTGAGGGTGACAGTGTTGGGGGGAGGTGAGGGTTACAGTGTGGGAGCAGGTGAGGGTTACAGTGTAGGGTGAGGTGAGGGTCAAATTGTGTGGGAGGTGAGGACCAAAGTGTGGGGGAGGTGAGGGTCAAAGTGTGGGGGAGGTGAGGGTGACAGTGTGGGGGGAGTGAGGGTGACAGTGTGGGAAGCAGGTTAGTGTGACAGTGGGGGGATATGAGGGTGACAGTGTGGTGCGGGAGTGAGGGTGACAGTGTGGGAGGGAGGTTAGGTTGACAGTGTGGGAGGGAGGTGAGGGTGACAGTGTTAGGGAGAGGTGAGGGTGACAGTGTGGGGGAGGTGAGGGTTAAAGTGTTGGGAGAGGTGAGGGTGACAGGGTAGGGGGGAGGTGAGGGTGACAGTGTGGGAGGGAGGTTAGGGCGACAGTGGGGGAGGTGAGTGTGACAGTATGTGGGAGGTGAGGGTGACAGTATGTGGGAGGGAGGTGAGGATGACAGTGTGGGAGGGAGGGTAGGGTAACAGTGTGGGGGGAGTGAGGGTGACAGTGTGGAAGGGAGGTTAGGGTGACAGTGTGGGCGGGAGGTGAGGGTGACAGTGTGGGCAGGAGGTGAGGGTGACAGTATGTGGGAGGTGAAAGCCATTAAAATAGGTTTTTGAGAAGTCCCTGGTGATCCAGTGATCTCTTCTCCTTCCTTTGCTGACAGTGTTGGGTGGAGGTGAGAGTGACAGTGTGGGGGGGAGGTGAGGGTGACAGTATGTGGGAGGTGAGGGTGACAGTATGTGGTAGGTGAGGATGACAGTGTGGGAGGGGAGGGAGGGGAGGGTAACAATGTGGGGGGAGTGAGGGTGACAGTGTGAAAGGGAGGTTAGGGTGACAGTGTGGGCAGGAGGTGAGGGTGACAGTATGTGGTTGGTGAAAGCCATTAAAAAAAGTTTTTGAGAAGTCCCTGGTGATCCAGTGGTCTCTTCTCCTTCCTTCGCTTACAGTTACTGCATGGTCTGCACCTCTGCCCGCGGTGGAAGTGGAGCTGCAGACTGGAGGATGCGCAAGGCTTTCTCCCTGTCCAGAGGGGCCACGCACCCAACAGCACATATTGCAAGCTGCTGGGCCTCCTCTGGGTGTCGGGCCTGACTGTCTCCTGAGTCCCCTGCGTGGGTCAACACGACCCACCAAAAATCAGCTGGCGACTCACTTGTGGGCCGCGAACCACAGTTATGTAAATCGTGTTGTAGGATATAATGTTTGATATAATTATTTAAAGACTTTCAGCTTTTTGTAATTAACAAATTAAACAAAAGCTATTGAAATAGCTCAACTCAATGAATGCTTCAAGTGTTTTTCCCAAATTGAACTGAAAATGCAACTAATAATGATTTCTCCAGTCTCAAAATTATTAAAGTCCCTTACAACAGCACACATATAAAAGCAGGTGTTGTCTCAAGCACACCTGATGCAACTAAAAAAATGGAAAGAAAATTATGATGTTATCTACTTAAAGGGATTCTATAGTGCCAGAAAACAAAGCCGTTTTCCTGACACTGTAGAATCCTACAGTTCCCCCCCTCCCGCCGATATCCCTCGGTGCTGGGCCAGGCTCTGCCCACAATCCTCCACCGCCGACATCAGTTGGTGGGGGGAGACCTAATACCCATGCGTGGCAATGGCTGCACTCGCATTCAGATTTCCCCATCGGAAATTGTGACGGACCGCCTGGCACTCCAACCGAGTGCCTCCACCAATCGATGCTCCTAGTGCTCACCGAGGAATTCCAGCACTCCACCAGACACCATAAGCACTGCAGACCCCACTAATGATATTTCTATATGTTATGGAATTGCCAAAAATGAACTTATTTTCACTTTTATGTAAAACTATAAAATACCACGCTGTTTAGCAGTTTTTTCCATAGTCTCCTTCAGCGTTTTTTTTGCACCATAATGAACATGATTATCCCTAGACATGTGCAATTCGTTTCGGTCTGAATATGTATTCGGACGAATTTCTAACAATTCGGACATTCGGGTACTTCCGAATGTCCGAATTGCCGAAGTGCCGAATTGCCGAGGTCCTGAAGTTCCAAAGTTACCGAATTTCCGAAGTGTCGAAGTGTCGAAGTGTCAAAGGTTCCGAAGTTCCGAAGTGCCGAAGCACAGTATTGCCTAAGTACTAATATATTTACCCAGTGAAAGAAGAAAAATGTTACATTGTAAACAATTTTAAATAAAAAGTATACAAACATAGCCAGGATTCACCTGTAAGCATTTGCAACACTTACAACAATCAAGTAACATACATTCATATAAAATGTAAGTTACTTGGCCAGTCATTATAATGACATGAATGAATAAGTAGATAACTCCCTAATTCCCACGGTATTAGGGAGCTATCTACTAAAAGGCTGAAAGACCTAAATTGGTCTTTCAGCCAAATTTACTAATACTAAGTAAAGATTAAATTAAAGAGTAAATTATGCCCCTACTCGCTATACCGGGAGTAAACATAGAAACATAGAAACATAGAAACATAGAATGTGACGGCAGATAAGAACCATTCGGCCCATCTAGTCTGCCCAGTTTTCTAAATACTTTCATTAGTCCCTGGCCTTATCTTATAATTAGGATAGCTTTATGCCTATCCCATGCATGCTTAAACTCCTTTACTGTGTTAACCTCTACCACTTCAGCTGGAAGGCTATTCCATGCATCCACTACCCTCTCAGTAAAGTAAAACTTCTGGATATTATTTTTAAACCTTTGCCCCTCTAATTTAAGACTATGTCCTCTTGTTGTGGTATTTTTTCTTCTTTTAAATAGAGTCTCCTCCTTTACTGTGTTGATTCCCTTTATGTATTTAAATGTTTCTATCATATCCCCCCTGTCTCGTCTTTCCTCCAAGCTATACATGTTAAGATCCTTTAACCTTTCCTGGTAAGTTTTATCCTGCAATCCATGAACTAGTTTAGTAGCCCTTCTTTGAACTCTCTCTAAGGTATCAATATCCTTCTGAAGATATGGTCTCCAGTACTGTGTACAGTACTCCAAGTGAGGTCTCACCAGTCTTCTGTACAATGGCATGAGCCTTCCCTCTTTCTACTGCTAATACCTCTCCCTATACAACCAAGCATTCTGCTAGCATTTCCTGCTGCTCTATTACATTGTCTGCCTACCTTTAAGTCATCAGAAATAATCACCCCTAAATCCCTCTCCTCAGATGTTGAGGTTAGGACTCTATCTAATATTCTATACTCTGCCCTTGGGTTTTTACGTCCAAGATGCATTATCTTGCACTTATCCACATTAAATGTCAGTTGCCACAACTCTGACCATTTTTCTAGTTTACCTAAATCACTTGCCATTTGGCTTATCCCTCCTGGAACATCAACCCTCTTACATATCTTAGTATCATCCGCAAAAAGACACACTTTACCATCAAGACCTTCTGCAATATCACTAATAAAAATATTAAAGAGAATGGGTCCAAGTACAGATCCCTGAAGTACCCCACTGGTGACAAGCCCAAGCTTCGAATATACTCCATTGACAACAACCCTCTGTTGCCTGTCACTCAGCCACTGCCTTATCCATTCAACAATATTGGAATCCAAACTCAAAGATTGCAGTTTATTGATAAGCCTTCTATGTGCAACAGTGTCAAAAGCCTTACTGAAATCTAGGTAAGCAATGTCTACTGCACCACCCTGATCTATAATTTTAGTTACCCAATCAAAAAAATCAATAAGATTAGTTTGGCATGATCTCCCTGAAGTAAACCCATGTTGTCTCTGATCTTGAAATCCATGTGTTTTTAGATGTTCAACAATCCTATCCTTTAACATGGTTTCCATCACTTTCCCCACTACTGAAGTAAGGCTTACTGGCCTATAGTTGCCCGACTCCTCCCTATTACCTTTCTTGTGAATGAGCACAACATTCGCTAACTTCCTATCTTCTGGGACTACTCCTGTTAACAAAGGTTGGTTAAATAAATCTG
Organism: Pelobates fuscus; assembly: GCF_036172605.1. NCBI lineage: Eukaryota > Metazoa > Chordata > Amphibia > Anura > Pelobatidae > Pelobates > Pelobates fuscus. Next base: position 122,049,667 of record NC_086322.1, on the reverse strand, counting down.
TTAATGGTTTTGCTAGTACACCACTAAGCTCTTTTAATATCTTTGGGTGTATTCCATCAGGTCCCATTGACTTATTTGTCTTTACTTTTGACAGTTGAAATAGAACCTCTTCCTCTGTAAACTCACGTGTAATAAATTACTCATTTATCTTTTTTCTTAACGGAGGTCCATTTCCTTCATTTTCAGCTGTAAATACCGAACAAAAATATTCATTGAGGCAGTCAGCTAGACCTTTATCCTCATCTACATACATTCCTTCTTTTGTTTTTAATCTAACTAATCCTTGTTTTACATTTCTTTTCTCATTTATGTATCTAAAAAAAGTTTTGTCCCCCTTTTTTACTGACTGTGCTATTTTCTCTTCTGTGTGTGATTTGGAAGCTCTTATAACTTGCTTAACCCCTTAAGGACCAAACTTCTGGAATAAAAGGGAATCATGACGTGTCACACACGTCATGTGTCCTTAAGGGGTTAAACTCTTTCTGCCTAATCTTATAGGTCATTCTGTCTTCCTCACTCTGGTTTTTTTTTTTATAATTACTAAATGCTAACTTTTTGTTCTTTACTATTTTGGCCACATCTGCGGAGTTCCACAGTGGTTTCTTGAATTTTTTTCTTTTACTGACAAGCCTAATGCAATTTTCTAATGCCTTCAGTAGTGCAGCTTTTAAATAATCCCATTTCTTTTGGACTCCATTTAAGTTGATCCAGTCTGATAATGACTCCTTTACACATATTCTAATTTTAGAAAAGTCTGTTTTTAAACTGTTTTAAACTGTCTAAAACTTTTGTTTTTGTGTGGTGTGACTCAGTCACTGTTTTTATATTAAACCACGCTGACTGATGATCACTGGATCCTAAACTTTCACCTACAGTAATATCTGATACCAAATCTCCATTTGTTAACACTAAATCTAGTATGGCCTCTTTACGAGTTGGCTCCTCAATGACTTGTTTTAGAGACAATCCCAGTAGGGAGTTTAGAATATGTGTGCTCCTGGCACAAGTAGCTATTTTTTTTTCCAATTCACATCAGGAAGATTAAAGTCACCCATGATGATAACTTCCCCCTTCATTGTCATTTTAGCTATTTCTTCAACTAGTAGATTATCTAACTCTTCAATTTGTCCAGGGGGCCTATAAATCACACCTACACGAATTGCTGTGTGATTACCAAATTCTAACGTAACCCAAACGGTCTCTATGTTCATCTCACTAACCTTTATTAGGCTAGATTTTATGCTATCCTTCACATACAGGGCCACCCCTCCCCCTTTCTTGCCTTTCCTGTCTTTTATATATAAAGAGTACCCTGGTATTGCTATGTCCCAGTCATTTTTCTCATTATACCATGTCTCAGTAACAGCGACTAAATCTACACTATCAGTTGCCATTATTGCCACAAGTTCATGGATCTTATTCCCTAAACTGCGAGCATTTGTAGACATGACTCTAAGCTTATCAATTTTTAACACACTTGCTACAGGCACCTTCTCTCCTTATTTTGGGGGACAATTGGATTGATGTTTTATCACCCTTTTGCCCCCCCCCCCCTCCTAGTTTAACTACATCCTAGCAAAACCTCTGAACTGCTCACTGAGAACATTTGTTCCCTTTTGAGAAAGATGCAAACCATCTTTTTTGTACACTTTATTTCCATTCCAAACAGAGCTACCATGAGCAATAAAGCCAAATCCTTGCTCCCTACACCATTCACCAAGCCACAAGTTAAAGTCCCTAATATGCATCCGCCGGTCATTCTGAGTATTATGCACAGGCAGAACTTCAGAGAATGACAGTGTGGAAGCAACCTGCCGTATATCATTGGCAAAAACACTAAACACTTCCTTAACCTCTGAAACCTCATTGCAAGCCAAGTCATTTGTCCCTAAATGGACAAGTACATCCAATTCCCCTTCCTGCTTTGCTTGCTTAACAATATTACAGATACGTCTCCTGTCTCTGTGAGCAGTAGCTCCGGGAAGACACCTCACAAGACCACCATTGTCCATCTCCACACCTCTTATGATGGAATCCCCCAACAACAACTGCATTCTATTAGGCCTCACCATAGTCTTCAAGCCTCTCTGCACAACACCACTAGCCTCAGTGCCTCTCTCTAAAACAGCACTAGCCTCAGTGCCTCTCTCCACAACACCTCTAGCCTCAGTGCCTCTCTGCACAACACCACTAGCCTCAATGCCTCTCTCCACAACAGCACTAGCCTCAGTGCCTCTCTCCACAACACCTCTAGCCTCAGTGCCTCTCTGCACAACACCACTAGCCTCAATGCCTCTCTCAACAACACCACTAGCCTCAGTGCCTCTCTGCACAACACCACTAGCCTCAGTGCCTCTCTGCACAACACCACTAGCCTCAGTGCCTGTCTCCATGACACCATTACACTCTGAAGCTGGCCCCCACCCATGAGCTCATGGTAGTAGGGGCATGTCTATTAAACAGTGAGCAGCCTGTGGCTGCTCACTGTAAAAAAATAAAAATAAAAATAAGTTCCCCCCTCTCGAGCCCCTGGCCCCCACCCGTGAGTGGTGGGTGGGGGCCCTAATGTAAAATAATGGGGGGGACCTATTGTCCTCCCCCCGGGCCCCCACCCCTGAGCGGTGGGTGGGGGCCCTAAATTATAATAAGGGGGGACCTAATGTCCTACCCCCTGGCCCCCACCCCTGAGCAGTGGGTGGGGGCCCTACAGTAAAATAAGGGGGGGACCTAATGTCCTCCCCCCTGGCCCCCACCCCTGAGCGGTGGGTAGGGGCCCTAAATACTAATAAGGGGGGGACCTAATGTCATCCCCTCGCCCCCACCCCTGAGCGGTGGGTGGGGGCCCTACAGTAAAAAAAAACGAATGAGGGGGGTGTAGATGCAAATATCCATTTCGATATCTATCCTAGCTGTCCATATAAGAGTTAATTTGAACAAAGAATGAATTTGGCATTTCATCTTTATTTCTCGGAAAAAGGATTTGTATAAAATCCTTTTTTGCTGGAAAAATACTGATTTCGAAATGTTCTTGTTAATTGTCCAAGATATCGGTATTTTGTAAATATCTGGTTTTAATCAAATATGTATTGCGTTATATTGCGAAAGATTATAATTAGAAACAGCTGTTTATAACTTGTGACCAACGTATTATGTAATAAACGCTCATGACCCCCACCAACATGGAAATGGGGTATATATCTTACTAACGTTTAAATAAACTTTGAATTGGTTATAGAACACATCTCTTGTCTTCTTGGCTGATTCCCGGGATCCTGTCTGTCTATCCAAAGAGGGTGCGGCTCCAGCAAAATATCCATCTCAGAGAGTTTCGTATATAGCTGTGTTAATCCCCAACAACTTGGTACCAGAAGTGGGGTCAATTAAAGGAGGAAATCAGGTAGGAGGATTCGGTGTCTTTTTTGACCTTTATTCTTTTACCTGTCTTTTCCCATCCTTTACACATTGCACATTAGATTATGATTTTATTTAAAGGGGAATTTCACTGTTGAGATTTTTTTTCACTCCTTGGGTAGGAGATGAGGTTGTACATAACTGTGGGAGACGTCCCAGGACCCCTCTTTCTTTGAAAGAAAAGAGGTTGCCTTTGTTAAGGTTGTAAAAAAAGTATTCAGTCTGACAGGTATTGACAGACTGCGGTATAATTCAGTCTGTTAGACAGACTGCGGTGTATAATTCAGTCTGTTAGACAGACTGCGGTGTATAATTCAGTCTCTTAGCAGACTGCGGTAAAGTTATGTACAGGTAAAACTTTTGCAAACTGTAATGTTTTAGCAAAGTAAGAAAAAAAAATAATTAAAACAAAATAAATTAGAAAGGGAATTGTTTTAAACTACGTACTCTGTTGATGGTTATTTGGCTGTCCTGCAACCTGTTTGGCTGTTCTGCTTGCTTGCGATATATCTGTTGGCTTTTGTGCTTTTTGCAAAGGATTGGAATTTCTGATTTTAAGCGATACAGCTCGTGGAGAAGTAGCAGTTTTGTTGGAACATTTGATTCCATACAGCTGTTCTTTATCCACTGAATAATCAGTTATTCCAAATCCAATTCTTATTGAGTTTGAAATGGGTACTTCCCAGTCTAAAAAATACCCTCGCCCTAATCCAGGGGAGACTTGCAAACAGTATGTTGCCAGAATTGGTGAGCTGGGGGATTATTTAGTGGATCCATGGGTGGATAATATGTCAGGGTGGACACAAGGACAGGGTAGTGAAACTCCCTTCCCTAAAGACGGGGCTAATGATGATTATAAAACTTATATGGCTGAAAACATACATAGAGTCCACATGATGTGTTCCCCGGCGCACTCTGTGTGGATTAGAGCCGGTCAGTCCCTGTGGGGTCGTCTGTTGCTTGTGCTGGGGGCTGCAAACCTTTGTCGTTGGTCTGGATCAGCTTCCCGCATGGTGACCCTCGGGGGCTGGTGCAGAGGCGGCGCACAGCTGGGTATAGAGCTTGTTCTCCATGTTGGGTGAGCTTTCGCCCTTGTTTGTGTATCTCTGTTGGTGTCAGGTTGCGGCCAGGAAGGAGCCGGGGCTGGATGTCACTGGGTCGCGTGGCTGCCATGTGTGATGCCAGAGGGGATGGATAGGCCTCTTGCCGTCGCTTTCTTTGGGGCTTTCTCCTCTACTCCATCTCCCCCAAGGCCATGTCCACTGTGGGGTTGCCGCCGGACCTGCCCTGCCTCGCTCACAAACTTTGGCTTTCCTGGTGTGTGAAGTTGCATTATGTGCCGCCATCTTGATTAAGCGGTGTGCTCGTGCCTCCACCCGCCTGTGGCCATCCAACAGGGCTTGTGTTTGTTCGCCCCTGATTGTGAGCATGCCATGGTGGACCGCGATGACCCCCACTAGTCCGGGGGGGGGGGAGGAGGTTCTGCATCTGCAGGACTTCGGGGCCGGAGGACCGGCCGCGTCCTCCAGCCCCGCATCAACTGCTACGCCGCAGGTCGGACCTGCCTCGGTTGGTGCCTCTGGGTTGCTTGTGTCGCCCCAAACTTGTTCCCACCCGGGGCTTGGCTGGGTGGCCAGATGTGGTGCCCGTTTAGTCTGGCTGGATTGCGGCAAGAAAGGCTTATATTTAGCCATTTGGTGGGAGCCCCGGGTGTTTGCATCCTCTCCGCATGGCGGCCAAGCTCCGCCCCCCGGAACAACCCTTCATAGTCCTCAATGTAAATGGGAGGGATATGCCCTTTATTGTAGACACGGGTGCCACCTGTTCCACCATATGTATGGATGTATATAGAGGTTTAAGGGAAAAGTCAACACCTTCTGTGGGAATAAATGGAGTGTTAACAAAAACCTTCAAGACTATCCCTTTGAAAGTTAAATTGTCCAACTCCCCTATTTCTCTAAGCCATCAGTTTAGCCTAATCCCAGGGTGCCCTGTTAATCTCCTAGGGAGGGATCTCCTTGGGGTACTGGGTACAACTGTGGATTTTTCCCATGAGGGTGGCATGGCAGTTTCCCTTACTGCCCCCTCCTCTGGAATTTTCCTGCAGATGGATATGGATGAGGTCCCTGCTTCTGTATGGGCTTCGTCCAAGCTAGATGTAGGATACATAAATTGTACCCCTTATAAAGCAAAACTACGCCCAAATGTCAGCCCAATTTATATTAAACAGTATCCCCTGTCACAGGAGAAGAAGGATGGGATCAGACCTATGATCCAGTCCTTCCTTCAGCAGGGTATACTAAGGCCTGTAGTCTCTCCCTATAACTCCCCCATTAACCCGGTCCCTAAAGTTACCAAGGACTACAGATTTGTTCAAGACCTAAGGGCTATTAATAATCTAGTTATCCCAATAGCCCCCATTGTCCCTGATATTAACACTCTGATAACAGCCATTCCTCATGAAGCTAAATATTTTACAGTCATTGACTTAAGTCATGCATTTTTTTCGGTCCCTGTTGACCAAGAGACACAACTACTTATGGCTTTCACTTTTGAGGGGGTTCAGTATACCTGGACCCGCCTTCCCCAGGGCTACGTGGACTCACCAGCTGTTTATTCACTGGTGCTCCAGCAAACCCTTAAGACATGGACCCCTTGTCATGGTTCCGTCCTGCTGCAGTATGTTGATGATATACTGCTGTGCAGTCCTGACTGGGAAGCCAGCACACAAGACACTGTCAGCTTGTTGAAACATTTAGCATTGGAAGGCCACAAGGTAGCCAAGCATAAGATCCAATTAGGTGCAAAAAAGGTTGATTATCTGGAATTTGTATTACAACAAGGTACACGCTCACTCAGCTCCAAACGTATTGAAGCTATACAAAAAATACCCAAACCTGTTACAAAGAAGGAGTTGCTCACCTTCTTGGGTATGATTAATTATTGTCGTCAGTGGATACCTGAATGTTCATACTATGACTCAATTATGAGAATGGCTGTAAAAGGGGACAGCCCAGATTATATCAGATGGTCACCTGAAATGGATGATGCATATGTGGCACTCAAAGTAGGTATTATGCAGGCCCCAGCTTTAGGACTGCCTAATTATTGTAAACCATTTCATCTTTATGCAAGGGACAACTGTAAAACCATGGCTGCGGTCTGTGCTCAGGAACATGGAGGTGGCATGCGTCCTGTAGCATTTTTCTCCAAGGTAGTCCCTGTTCCGGTTCAGGGGATGCCGGCGTGTCTTAGGGCCTTAGCGGCTTGTGCAATGGCTGTTGAGACTGCTACTACTATCACTCTGGGCCATCCCACTATTCTCCATACATCACATCAAGTGTTACATTTGATTAAGAATCTCACTACACAACATATGACAGCACAGAGATTAAGTGGTTATGAAATAATTCTCTTGAATTCTACTAATTTACAAATCAAGTATGGCCCTATTAATTCTGGCCCTATGAATGTACTGCATGCTATCCTTACTCATGACAACCCTAATCTGAGCAATGCTCAGCCAGAGGAACATGACTGCATTCATGCTATACATACACATACCTCCCCCCGCTTAGACCTCATGGATACCCCTCAGCCAGGTTCTGAGGATGTGTTTGTGGATGGATCTTGTTCCCGACCTGTTGACGGACAGTACCAGACAGGGTATGCAGTAGTCCAATTACCTGATAAGGTCCTTGAGGCTAATTCCATACCCAACATGTCAGCCCAAGCTGCTGAGTTAGTTGCTCTTACTCGTGCATGCACTCTATTTACTAACAAAGATGTAAATATTTACACTGACTCACGATACGCTCATGGGGTTGTGCATGATTTTGGAATGATTTGGAAACAGAGGATTTATTGCAGCTGATGGTAAAGGCATTTCTCATAAGACATTAATTGAAGACCTCTTGCAGGCTTTACAACTTCCTCGTACAGTGTCTATTGTTCACTGTAGAGCACATACTCAAGGTAGGGATAATATATCCTTAGGCAATGCACTAGCAGATAAAATTGCCAAAGAGGTAGCGTCTCAAACCATTTATTACCGTATGATAATTCCAATCTTTAGTCCCCCTACCTGCCCAGAAGAACAGTTGTTGCAAGAACTTCAGGGTTTTGCAACCCATGAGGATATTGCATACTGGAAGAAGCAAGGTTTGGAAAAAGACCAAAATGGCCTTTATTCCAAAGAGGGGAAGATAGGGATACCAGAAAGTAGTGCCCCTATTTTTATTTCCCAGGCACACGGAGTGGGTCACAAGGGTCTTAAGGTCACTTTGGGCCTTATTCAACAACATTTTGTCATTTTAAATCTCTCTCTCCACTGTCAAGTATACTTACAGAGGTGTGTCCAATGCTTACAGACCAATACTACTGTCACACACAAGCCTAGACACGAACACCTCCCACCACCTACAGGCCCTTTCACCCATTTACAGGTAGATTTCACCCACATTCCTAAGACAGGTAAGCGACAACAATACTTACTGGTTATTGTGGATCACTTCTCTAGATGGCCCGAGGCCTTTGTTACTAATAAGGAGGATGCTAGGACTGTGGTGAGAATACTGACCACTGAAATTATTCCTCGGTATGGCTGCCCATTACAGATCAATTCTGATAATGGCCCTGCTTTTGCTAGCAAAGTTACACAGGAATTGGCCAAATGGTTACAGGTTACCTGGAAATTTAATGTACCCTACCACCCCCAGAGTTCAGGTATAGTAGAGAGGATGAATAGGACAATTAAGGAAAAACTGATGAAGGCCACCGATGGCACATGGGTTCACTGGCAAACATACTTACCCGCAATTCTAGCTGAAATAAGAATGACCCCTAACAGGACTACTAAATTGTCACCGTTTGAGATACTCATGGGAAGACCATTTCCTACTCCTTGGATGAAGGGACGATTTGTTATTAAGCCTGGTGATTTAGAATTAATCCAGGAAGAGTATGTTAAACAGTTAATTTGTAAACTCAACTCTGTATATGGTGATGTTTCCGTGCAGTTTCCTCTACCCTCACAGGAACCTACACATCCTTACCAGCCTGGTGATCTGGTCTGTATCCGACAGCTGAACAAGAGCAGGAAGGGAAAGTTTCCTTTTGGCCCTCCTACCACTGTGATTGCCGTGACAAGAACCGCTGTGCTCACCGACTCCCAAGATATCTGGATCCATGCATCCCGTCTGAAGCCGTGTCCAAAGAGGGGTGAAGTAGGAGACAAGCTCAAGGCAATTCCGACTGGCCCTGACGACCCAACATCCTTATCTGAAGTGCAATGGCTAAAGTAAACCTACTGGATCCCTTGCATGGGGCAAAGAATTTCGACATCATTCTTATTCTCTCCATGATTATCTTCCTGCCGCTGATCGTCCTTCTTGATTGCCACTATGATTATGAGAATATGAGAGAGTTCCAGAAAGTCTGTTTCTGGAAAGATCGCAACTCAACCAGTTACAGTGTCCAATTAGGCCTTGATCATCCTACTAATAGAACCAGTCACAACTCCACCATTTACAGTGCCCAATTAGGCCTTAACCATCCTACTAATAGAACCAGACACAAATGATCATTACCCACAGACAAGACTTTACAAACTCAAACCAACTGTTCTTCTAAATCTGTATTTTGGTGGAGCCGTGCCAAAGAGACTAGAATACAAGACGATTTCATATGTAATGGTGGCGAAACCTGCCTTGTACTTAATATTACAACTATTGGTCAAATATGTATTGCTGCAAAGACTGCACAAGTAGTGGTCAAACCATTGCATGATGATTCTGTCAATTGCTCTATAACAATTACTAACACTACTGGTTTTTATACTCTTGCTTGGTTATTTGAAGAGCCTTATCCTTTCACAAACAAAGGGGTTGGTTCAATATTTTATTATTTGCAAAATTCTAATGTTTCTCTAGATCAAGACAATCCGGTTACATCTATTGCTACTGGTGATAATGTTCAAGGCACATATAATACCACATGGCCAAGAGGATACGTCCGTATCATATATAATCGTACTAGAATAGAAAACAGGGGTTGGTTTGCTGTTTTATTATTTTGTAGCCCACATACTACACCTACTGTTCATAATTATTCCCATATTCCAATACCCTCATCATGTGTGAACACTACAGTAATTCAGAAGGCTGTACACATAACACTAAATATATCTACACCTGATGTACGATTATGTAACCCACTACCTAATAGAGAGAAGAGGGAATGGTATGATACCCTATTAGGAGGTACGGGGACAGCTATGGGAATATTAAATGGTGTAGACATGGAAATACTAAAGAATAAGTTATCCACGGCAGGGAAAGAATTAGGGATAGGATTCCATGTAATGGCTAAATGGGCCCCTACCGTGGTACAAGCACAATTTAAGGAATTACAACTAGATCAGTCTATGTACACCTATCTAGGTAATCTAACATATGCTATTACTAACCTAACAAAAGGAAGCACTGACTGGACCTTATGTGCCACTAGAGTTTTATGGATGCATCAACAGAGGTTAAGACTAGAGAATACTCTTATGGTACCTAAAATACAGCAAGTCAGAGAAATGATGGAATTGACTGACAACTACTGGATTAGTTTAAGGTCAAATGATGTATATTGTGAAGAATGGGTAGAAGATGAGATATCGAGTTATTCATGTAGGGTTGGATTTACGTTATATGAAGTTGCTCCAACCCATATAAAAGTAGCATGTAAGTTCTTCACTTTACCTACACCTATGTTTAATGTACTTAATAATAATCTTACTTGGTGGAATCCAACTTATACAGGAGAATATATATTCCCCAAGGATAATAAAACATATTCATTAGAACACTGTGATAAGGCAGATAAAGGTTACACATGCAGACATTCCTCACCCATCTATGAACCATGCTTATTAGCTAATCAAATAAGTAGTTGTACTTGGCATGTATATCCATCGGATTATTCAATTATGTTAGAAATAGAACCACAAATAGTGTGCCTAGCTACCAACCAACCTGTTAATATTCCCGAAGTTGATAAACATTTACCCTTTGTGGGATGTATATCAAATGCTACCTGGATAAAGTGGAAAGATCAGACTTATTTCCTGCAACCTATTCCCAGTATATACAGGTCCATAACCTATATTCCACCTGCATTACCTATCGTTGATTATCAACTTCCTATAGGAATAATAATCGATTTAATAAAAGGAAAAGAGGATATGTTTAAACATTTGAAAGCAAATAAAGATGCCTTAGTACATACTGAAATATCCACCCACATAGTTGAGAGGGAATTAATTAAAGTTAGTTCTAAAATCCAGGAAAATTTTGCTCATCATTGGTATGATGCCCTCACAGGTTGGTCTCCTACTGGCGCACAAGTTGTAAGGTCCTTTTTCTATCCTATTGTCATTATTGTAATGATACTTGCATTAATGATATTGTTTAATTGTTATCTAACTTGCACACTTAAGAAACGTGTACAACAAATGATTACAGAAGCTGAAAATCGACAGCTCGAACTCCTCTTAAAGGGAAAACCTACGGCACAGAGCAAATGGGGGAAATCGAGGTGAAGAAATAATGAAAGTCCCGCAGACGTGATTAGCACGTCTGAATATACCTCCTCTTGTTTCTCTGCCGTAGGCCTCCCATGGATATTTACCGTAAGATAGATCATGATATGATCTAAGAGGGGAATTGTAGATGCAAATATCCATTTCGATATCTATCCTAGCTGTCCATATAAGAGTTAATTTGAACAAAGAATGAATTTGGCATTTCATCTTTATTTCTCGGAAAAAGGATTTGTATAAAATCCTTTTTTGCTGGAAAAATACTGATTTCGAAATGTTCTTGTTAATTGTCCAAGATATCGGTATTTTGTAAATATCTGGTTTTAATCAAATATGTATTGCGTTATATTGCGAAAGATTATAATTAGAAACAGCTGTTTATAACTTGTGACCAACGTATTATGTAATAAACGCTCATGACCCCCACCAACATGGAAATGGGGTATATATCTTACTAACGTTTAAATAAACTTTGAATTGGTTATAGAACACATCTCTTGTCTTCTTGGCTGATTCCCGGGATCCTGTCTGTCTATCCAAAGAGGGTGCGGCTCCAGCAAAATATCCATCTCAGAGAGTTTCGTATATAGCTGTGTTAATCCCCAACAGGGGGCGCTGTGTAATTTGACTCATAACTCTCTGATTGGTGGATAAAGTAACCAATCAGAGAGTTAGAGTCAAATTACACAGCGTGGGAAAATTCCAAAGAACTGTGTAAAATGCTGTGTAAAATGACACAGAGCACTCTGATTGGTGGATTTCAAACCAACCAATCAGAGTGCTGTGACAGGTAAATGTAGAGACTTACCTGTCAGTCTCTTCATTTACCTGTCAGAGCACTCTGATTGGATGGCTTAAACCCACCAATCAGAGTGCTCTGAGCCTAATTGCAGGGTGGGGCAAGGCTTTATAAGCCTTCCCCCACCCTGCAGAGCTCAGTCTGTGCGGAGCCCTCCATGGGTGAAGATGGATTTATTTTTTTTGCGCTCGTTTTTTTTTTTTTTTATTATTGCGTTGGTTATTATGGTTTTTCATTTGGCCTTTTTGGGGGCTGAAAAAAGAAGATTTTAGAAGAAAGAAAACATCGAATGGTAAGTTTTATTTTTATTTTTTACAGGTACTTAGTTAAAGGTCACCCCCTCATTAGATTTTAAGGTAAGGGGTGTAGGTAGGGGGATAATTTTTATTGAGGGGAGGGGGTGACTAGGGGTTTGGGGACCCCTAGTCACCTGGGGTGGACGACATTTTTGTTAGGTCCCCCCCCTTATTAGTATTTAGGGCTGCCACTCAGGGGTGAGGGCCAGGGGGGAGGACCTTAGGTCCCCTCCCTTATTTTACTGTAGGGCCCCCACCCACCGCTCAGGGGTGGGGGCCAGGGAGGAGGACATTAGGTCCCCCCTTATTATAATTTAGGGCCCCCACCCACCGCTCAGGGGTGGGGGCCAGGGGGGAGGACATTAGGTCCCCCCTGATTCTGATTTAGGGCCCCCACCCGCCGCTCAGGGGTGGGGGCCAGGTGGGAGGACAATAGGTCCCCCCCATCATTTTACGTTAGGGCCCCCACCCACGGCTCAGGGGTGGGGACCTGGGGGGTACTATTTTTTTTTTTTAAACAGTGAGCAGTCACAGGCTGCTCACTGTTTACTAGACATGCCCCTACTCGCGGTATAGCGAGTAGGGGCAAAATTTACTAATACTAAGTAATTTTTACTTAGTATTAGTAAATTTGGCTGAAAGACCAATCTGGTCTTTCAGCCTTTTGGTAGATAACTCCCTGATACCGTGGGAATTAGGGAGTTATCTACCAAGCGGCTGCAAGAGAAGTCCCGAGGTGCCGAAATCCCAAAATGCTGAAGTTCCGAAGTGTCGAAGAGCCGAAGTGCCGAAGTTGGTGAATTTCCGAAGTGCCGAAGTGCTGAAGTGCCGAAGTGCTGAAGTTCCGAAGTTCCGAAGTTGCCGAAGTTCCGAAGTCTTGAAGTGCCGAATAGCGAAAATCCCGAATTTCGGAATGTCGAACCGAACCGAAAATGCACATGCCTAATTATCCCATGCACATGCCTAATTATCCCAAGCTTATGTTAGGAAAATTAATTAGATTAATTAGCAAAATCAAAGTGAAAATTTGAACTTTAACCCCTTAAGGACACATGACATGTGTGACATGTCATGATTCCCTTTTATTCCAGAAGTTTGGTCCTTAAGGGGTTAAAGCAGATGTGTCACTTTTTGGGTATGTTTGGGTATTTGTATGTTGCCCCTGAAGGGACCATTATCATCTTCTTCTAGTAGACACTCTTCAGCATCTTATGCTTCACCTCCCAGGAGTCACAACAGTACTGTACTCTTATGTACTGTCAGATCTCATGGATGAGAATACAAATCTGAGGTCTATGGAGCTTCCATAGATCATATCTCGTGATAAGCAAGACAATACCTGAATCTCAGAGCTGTCACTTGTGATGGCTGTTACTGGGATTTGACAAAAGTTGAAGGCTGAGCTCCATCTTTTGTAAACTTTTATCAACCTCAGGTTTACTATAAGACAAATTTAATCAGCATAATTATTTCATAATTATTTCATAAAGCCATGGCTGGCCTGTTTATTGGTCCCCGTGGGTCCATAGCTCCAGGTAGCACTCAGACAGGGGCCCGCCAGCTCGGGGGGCTCATAAAGGGGCCTATGCATTTTGGGTCACCTGATGGGCATTGCATAACAGGGTTCTGGCCCTTTAACAGTGCAACTGGGCCTCTATAGTATTGCTGATGCTGGGAGTATGTGAAAGCATTTAATTTCCTCACAGATACATGTAGGAGGAGGCGAGGAAGAAGCAGCAACCCCACACCCCAAACTCCCATCAGTTTTAAACATCAGCAGGACCCTCGGAAGCAACCCTCCTGCACAAAAAAGGTATGTAAACAGAAGGATGGCTAAAATTATAAAATTACTGTATGTATAAGTTATAAATATTTTATAGATACATGTATCTATGTGTTTGCCAGTATGTGTATCTGTGTGTTTGTAAGGTAAGTGTGTATATCTGTGTTTATCCATGTGTGTATCTGTGGGTTTGTTAGTGGGTCTATCTGTGTATGTGTTTCAAAGTGTATGCAAATCTGAATGTGACAGTGTTTGTGTATATATGCATACATCACCTCAATTAAACAACCACACTACATTCAAACACATCAATGCAATCAAACACAAACAGTACATACAAACACACCCCTGCATTCAAACACCATAATCAAACACACTTCTTTATTCAAACACATATTATACACACATTTACACCCACTTTTAAAAGTCAACACTACATACAAATACACCACTGCAATCAAACACAAACATAACATACATAGCATGCATGCCCCTGTATTAAAATGCCAAAATTATATATGACCACCCCTTCATTAAAATATCAACTCTGCACACAAAAGTATATGAATACTTAAGAGCCAACACTACTTACAAACACATCCTTGCATTCATATGCAAACATCACATATAAATACACCACAGCATTCCAGTGACTACGATGCATACAAATAAACCGCTACATTCATGCACACATACTCAATACAAAAACATGCCTATATTCAAATGCACAAACACTACTCTGAAACCACTACACATACTTAAAACCCACTACACACAGACAGTGCACCCACTACACACAAATTAAACCATGCAAGGATGGCCAAAGTATATGCATTACGTACTGTGCGGAGCATTGCCATGGCAACCCATGGCAATGCTCATGCGGCTCGCGAGAGTAGAGGACATGCTGCTGGAGGGGAAGATTAGACTTCTGGGTCTCCTCTTCAGAGTACAAACAAGCTGTGCCACTGACCACCATGGATCTAGTGCCCTCCTTCCGAGCCATAGGTAAAAGGCAGGGAGGGGGGAATAAATCTAATTATATATATATATATATATATATATATATATATATATATATATATAAACTGCTCAGCCCTCACAATCCCTATCTAATCCCACTACACACACTTCACACACTACATGCACTGCACAAACACATCCACTGCATCCACTACACACACCCACAATGCATTTACTGCACCCACGCATACTGCATCCACTAAACACTCACTCTGCATCCACAACACACACATACTACATCCACTACACACACTCACTGCATACATAACACACACTATGCATTCATAACACACACACTGCATTAACTTCACACTCAGTGCA
This sequence comes from Pelobates fuscus, assembly GCF_036172605.1. Lineage (NCBI taxonomy): Eukaryota > Metazoa > Chordata > Amphibia > Anura > Pelobatidae > Pelobates > Pelobates fuscus. Next base: position 122,034,446 of record NC_086322.1, on the reverse strand, counting down.
TACACTACACACTCAAACACACAATGCATCCACCACACATAGACACTGCATCCACACACACACACTGCATTGACTACACACACTGCATACATTATACACACACTCTTCATCCACTACACACAGACATTGCATCCCCTGCATACAGACTCTGCATTCACACACACACGGCAACCACTACACATACACTGCATACATTACACACAGACACTGCATCCACTAAACAAACTCTTTATCCACTGCACACAGACACAGCATCCCAAAATTCGGACAAAATCATATGTATGAAAACAAATGCACATGTCTAATAATGGATGTATGCATGGTTTTGTTGAAGGGGAGGGCAGCATTTCATCTTTGGACCCAGCCAGAACATTGTCTTGGGCCAGCCCTGCATAAAGATTATATCTTTTAGAGCTGCTTTATGATCCACTTAGATATACAGCATATAACATAGATAATTAACTAGAATGAGAACTGCACTAACCAATGTTATTTAAAAAAAAAAAAAAAAAAATCTTGACATATTCCGATGTTCAATTGTATCAACCATGGATTTCACAGAATTACATAGTCCAGTAATTTATATAACATATTTCAAAATCCCTGTTCTACGTAAAGTACACTAAGTGTGTTTTATTTGCAGTCACGTAACATACATCATTTTAGATTTTTTTTTTCTAACTACAATTACACAAAATAGGGTACTATTCACTGAGCAATAAGATGACCTTTGTAATAATGTAGTGGGAACTCAAAATGCATTATTATTATTAATCGTAGTAGTACTATTAGTATTGATTTAGTTTTTTAAATAGGGCATTCATCTGTAAATATATTGATGTCTGTTATAGGTATTATAATTTCTTAACGTCTCATTCATATAAAGTAAAATAAAATTACTAATTAAAATGTATGAGTCCTTTTATTTGGATCACTCCTATAGATATCAATCATACCTCAGCTTCAGACAATTCAAGTCTATACAATGTGAGTCCTAAAATGAATATTGACTGTAGAAAAGCAATTACATGTGGATGAATCAGAAAGAAATAAATCAAGTCTGGCGTACATCTTTAATCACAGGGCATGACCAAAAAGTATGCAATCTACATATCTCTCTTTTCATCTAGTGGTGTCTGAGGTTCAAAACTGATTGTATTCATGCTCACCAATATGAGCATTTAACCAGTGATTTCCTGTGAATCTTTTCTCTGCGAATGTTTAGAACATATGCATGGATTTCCTGTAGCATTATCATCCATTACACAAAATGATTTATATATAAATTTTCTATTACAACATTGATCTAGTAAAAAAGTAGCATAATCTCCAAGCTCATAATAAGGATTATTATACTGTCGTTATTTCTATTATATTGCTATAACAAAAGGTGCTTTAACAATTGAAACATAGATCACATTGTGCAAACCAATAACGAAATCATAGTAAAAGAAAATGTTTGAATGTATTCATATTTTTTTCTCTCTTATAGACTTACCCTAGACCACAATATCCATCCATCCCCTTAAATATTTACATATTATGAAGGGATTAAGAGATTTTAGGTTTCTGGGACAGATATACTTATGAGTAGAATTATCAAAGTGTTTTATTCTAAAAGTGGTCTAAAGTACTAAAATGGGAAAATTACCATGGAAACCAATGGAATTGGCACGCACATGCCATTAGTGACTCAACCCTGTTTTCCTTTTTGCACCATATTTTTTATAGAACACTATCTGTGATAAATCTTTCCCTTAACATTTATGAATATGTTTAAAATGTTGATTTGCATAACAAGGATGTCACTGTATTCTTAACTTTTTTTAACCCGCTTATTCATACCTTCATTCTGACTCATATCAGTCCCTCTGGTTAGATCATAGGAACTGTATACTTCAGCCCAAAATGCATATTTTCTTACTGTATGAGAACGTTAAAAATACTTAAAAATCAGTGGCTTCATTCTCACAGCCAAAGAAGGAAAAATGAAGAAGGACTCTGTGCATTCAACTAGGTTTCAATAACGGTAGTTCTGTATTGTACAGATACCTGATTTTAGCCAGGTAAATGTACTTGGTACATGTGGTTATTATGTCCATATACAGACATTACAGATATAAAGCAACCAATGTCATGGCTCCTGTTCCTTGGGTCACCGTATGGTCTTGGAAATTATGTCTCTTCTGTGTTTTAATGCACACCCATTCATCCCTGGCTTCCTGGTTCCTCATTATGACATCATATATGACATAGAACCCTTCCATTGGTCTCCCTTTACAATGTCAGTCTACTCTATATGGTGCTTTTTGATGAGGTTTACACACTTATGACATCATGGACTTGTGACCAATCACAACCCAGTAGAGGGTATATCTACTTGCTGACTGTCCCTGTTCCTTGCCCTGTCATGGTTCTTGCTACCTGAGAGTGTATTTATACTGTGTATTGGCTTTACTGTTTTCTGACCTTGGTTTGTTTGACCATTCTTGTTCTCTTTTATCCTGACCTTAGTTTGACTATCAATTCAATGTATCTATGTTATTATAGATCTCAGCCTGTCTCTCATTTACTCTTTGTCTGCTTGAAGACATTCTATTTATCTGTCTTAGTCATTAGTCCAGCCACTCTAAGTACTGGTACTTGTTCTTCTACTGTTTCCTTTATGTTTGTGTGTTAGGGTATCTCCATTCCTGACACCTGATTGTATTTTTGGAAAATTGCATTCCCCAAAACACCTTAGAGTTCCCAACTAATATTCTAAAACCGTGAAATGTTTTTTTTTATTATTCTTTATTTTTGGTTTGTTATCGTATATCATATTTGTAACCATATATATCATATGCATTTGTTATACAATGTCTATGTTACAAGTTGGCATTTAACATTTGACTTCCATTGCTATGGTTATTGTTGTTGTTAAATAGCTCTGCTGCTCGTCATGGGCATCTTGCTTTCTGACATCACCATTTTTTTTTTTAACAAAATACAAACGTTAACATCAACATAAGCCCGTCATTTCAAAAACACTTCTCCTGTCAGCCACAGGTGCAACTGTTTGTATGTTGGCAATGTAAATGACGATCTCAGAAGGAGTAGAGAAGGAAGCATTGAAGAGAAGAGAGAAAGACATAGAAAAGTTCATATGGTCGGAGTTCAGGGTGCAAGAGCTGGACTGGATTAACAAAAGGCTGATGGAGCTGGAGCTGCAGCTCCAGGTCCATGCCATGGAATAAGCCAATGTTAAAAAATAAATAAAATCATTTTTTTTTATTTTTTTACTACTCTCCACATGCTCTTGCTTAAGTATGGAACTTAAAAAGGGATGTTGTAGGGGAACAAAACATGTGTGGACTGACTGTCAATAAAATTAGTTAAGGATAAAGCTGACTTTGCACGCTATGCAAGTGCTCTTGCTGTTTCAGTCTCTAACACTGTGGCATTTCTTCTACATTCACTACATACACCTTTCCTCTGTCCCAGACTGTATGACAGGAGCTTCTGCCTGCTAGTAAGAAGGTAAGGAGAGGAGTGGACCTGTGAGTGCTAGGGGACAGTCCTTAGAAAGCATAGAGCTAGTGTATCATTAGAGGCATTTATGCCAAGCTCAGGGTGCTGTCTGCATTAGACATGTTCACCAATTAAATTTTCGTTTTCTACGAAAGATTTCGTTTTAAATAAAAATGTCATTCGTCAATCCAGAATTTCTTCTTCAAACCATTCGTTTTGGACGAAAATCGTAAAAAATATGTTTGTTTTCATCCATTAGGACGAAAACAGCACTGCGCATGCGATAAAAATAAAAAAAACAAGGAGGGAGCCGGCATCTCTACCAGCTCCCTCCTTGTAAAAAAATTATTACTAACCCCCCTGCATTAAAATCCATGGGGGTCACTATGACCCCCATATTAATAAATGGGAGGTTAAATCCTCCTGAATGCCCCTACTCGCAGCATTGCCGCGAGTAGGGGCATGTCAACTAAACAGCGAGCAGCCAGTGGCTGCTCACTGTCATTACACACCAATTATAAATCAATATGGGGGTCACTCTGCCCCCCATATTGATAACAGGGAGATTAAATCCTCCCTATTGCCCCTACTCGCAGCATTGCCACGAGTAGAGGGAAAATCGCCAAAACAAATTTAAAATTACAAGTGACTGGACAGCTATGGCTACCCAGTCACTAGTGCAATAAATGAGGGGGGGGGCTGGCACAGGTAAAATCCTGCTGCCCCTACCTGTGCCAGCCCCCCCCCCTGCAGTAGGGGAATGTTACCTAAACAGCGAGCAGTCAATAGCTCATGCGTGGGGACCGGGGGAGGACATTAGGTCCCCCCCCCACAATTATTATATTAGGGTCCCCACCCGCCGGCAACACACCCCCACCCGCCGGCAACACATTAGGTCCCCCCTTATTATTATATTAAGGTCCCCACCCGCGGGCAATGGGTGGGGGCCAGGGGGGGCACTATGTCCCCCCCATTTTTACTTGTGTGTTCCCCACCATGGGTAATGGGGGGACTTGTGTCAGGTCCCCCCTTATTTAACTAGCGACTGGGCAGCAATAGTCGCCCAGTCACTAGTGTTTTAAAATTTCAATTTAGGCGATATGCCCCTACTTGCGGCATGCCGCGAGTAGGGCCATTGGGGAGAGTTTAACCTCCTTTTTATCAATATGGGGGTCCTATTGACCCCCATATTGATTTATATTTAGTTTTATGACAGTGAGCAGACACTGGCTGCTCGCTGTCATTTAAACTTACATAGAAGTGAGAGAGCTGGTTAGAGTACCGTGGGAAAAGTAGCTATTTAGTTCTAAATAGCTACTTTTTCCTATTGCAACATTGTTATAGTTTTATTATAACATTTTGTTACATGTACTCTCTCTTACCATAGCTCTCACTTACTTCTATGTAAAATACTGATTTAAATGACAGCGAGCAATTACTGGCTGCTCACTGTTTATGTGACATGCCCCTACTGCAGGGAGGGGGGGCTGGCACAGGTAGGGGCAGCAGGATTTTACCTGTGCCAGCCCCTCCTCCCCCATTTATTGCACTAGTGGCTGGGCAGCAATAGCTGTCCAGTCACTTGTGATTTTAAATTTGTTTTGGCGATTTTCCCTCTACTCACGGCAATGCTGCGAGTAGAACGTGAACTGCCGCAAACGTTCGCGAACCGGCAAACCGGCGAACCGCCATAGACTTCAATGGGCAGGCGAATTTTAAAACCCACAGGGACTCTTTCTGCCCACAAAAGTGATGGAAAAGTTGTTTCAAGGGGACTAACACCTAGACTGTGGCATGCCGGAGGGGGATCCATGGCAAAACTCCCATGGAAAATTACACAGTTGATGCGGAGTCTGGTTTTAATCCATAAAGGGCAGAAATCACCTAACATTCCTAAATCACAATGGATATGAATTGACACCTGACATATGACATATTGACACCTTGACATATGGATTGACACCTGTCCTCAGAGACGCTGATACACACTGACACAGAGCAGAATAGGTACTGTTCACCCTACATAGGGTCACTTGGCAGGTATGGATTGACACCTATCCTAAGGATCCCTGATACACACTGACACAGAGCAGAACAGGGACTGTTCCCCCTACATAGGGTTACTTGGCAGATATGGATTGACACCTGTCCTAAGGATCCCTGATACACACTGACACAGATCAGAATAGGGACTGTTCCCCCTACATAGGGTCACTTGGCAGATATGGATTGACACCTGTCCTCAGAGACCTAATTGTGTAATAATGGTAATACTATTACCTATTATATAATATTGGCAGGGGCAAGGAAATTCCCTCTAAATAGATGGGTATAGGCAGAGAGTATGGAGACCGGAGTGATAAAGTGTCAATAAGGTGATATAAAGTTAAATGTATCACAGACACACAGCCACCCTTTCTCTTAGCTAGTTTCCAGAAATGCTGGATAGGTAGAAGGGCTTTAAAGACTCAGAGAGGTCTAAGAAGAATCCTCTAAACTAGCCCTAATCTCCTTAAACACCTTCAAGGGTGTTCTAAGCTAAAGCTCAATCTAAACGTTTAGATGACTGCCTGATTTCCCATCACAGATGCTGGCTAGGAATAACAGTGTGCAAGACAAAGAGTGGGTCTAAGTGCCCATAGTGCAGTAAAGTTTCCCTAGTGAAGTGAAAAAGAGAATAACGAGCTGGCACCCAAGAGAATAACGAGCTGGCGCCCTATCAGGGGACGTGTATATGGCATCGATTTTAGGAACCGGGAGATGGAAAAAGATGCTTGGTCGGTCCTCCTACTTCAAATTTGGGGCACTGCGCGTGCAATCTAATGTGCCACCAGATATTAGTGCTGTGTTAAGTAGTACTATTCCTATCAGTTTAATCCCTGTTATGTGCCTTTTTTTGGTTTGGTTTTTGAAGCCACAGTGCAGCACCAGAGGGCCGAAAAATTAGGCATGTACACATGCCTGAAAAATTAGGTATTGTTGCAGCCGCTGCTGTAGCAGCGGCCATAAAAATTGATGTTTGTTTCCCAGGCAGAAAGTGCCCTAAAACATTGCGCTTGAACCCTAGTTGGTGGCGGATAAGTCACGCAAGTCAACCGGCATTCAGAGCTAAAATACAGCAGCATGTGGACCATTTTTAGCCCAAGGCAGCTCATCTCATCAGGCCTTTTTTTAGTTGAATGTATCGCCCAATGTCAGTCCCTTCGGGATCCATCCCTCATTCATCTTAATAAAAGTGAGGTAATCTAGACTTTTTTGACCTAGGCGACTTCTCTTCTCAGTGACAATACCTCCTGCTGCACTGAAGGTCCTTTCTGACAGGACACTTGAAGCGGGGCAGGCCAGAAGTTCTATCGCAAATTGGGATAACTCAGGCCACAGGTCAAGCCTGCACACCCAGTAGTCAAGGGGTTCATCGCTCCTCAGAGTGTCGATATCTGCAGTTAAGGCAAGGTAGTCTGCTAACTGTCGGTCGAGTCGTTCTCTGAGGGTGGATCCCGAAGGGCTGTGGCGATGCGTAGGACTTAAAAAGCTCTGCATGTCCTCCATCAACAACAAGTCTTTAAAGCGTCCTGTCCTTGCCGGCGTGGTCATGGGAGGAGGAGGATGACTTTCACCTCTTCCCCTGTTAGATTCCCGTTGTGTTGTGACATCACCCTTATATGCTGTGTAAAGCATACTTTTTAATTTATTTTGCAAATGCTGCATCCTTTCCGACTTGTTGTAATTTGGTAACATTTCCGCCACTTTCTGCTTATACCGGGGGTCTAGTAGCGTGGACACCCAGTACAGGTCATTCTCCTTCAGCCTTTTTATATTAGGGTCCCTCAACAGGCACGACAGCATGAAAGACCCAATTTGCACAAGGTTGGATGCCGAGCTACTCATTTCCCGTTCCTCCTCATCAGTGATCTCAATGAAGGTATGTTCTTCCCCCCAGCCACGTACAACATCACGGGTACCAGATAGGTGACAATGAGCACCCTGGTATGCCTGTTGTGGTTGGTCTTCCTCCTCCTCCTCAAAGCCACATTCCTCCTCTGACTCCTCTTCCTCACAATCCTCTTCCAGCGTTGCCGCAGGTCCAGCAAGCGATGCTGATAAGGCTGTTTCTGGTGGTGATGGTGACCACAACTCTTCCTCTTCTTCTTCACGTTGATCTACGGCCTGATCCAGCACTCTTCGCAGGGCACGCTCCAGAAAGAAAACAAATGGTATGATGTCGCTGATGGTGCCTTCGGTTCGACTGACTAGGTTTGTTACCTCCTCAAAAGGACGCATGAGCGTCCAGTAACGTGGCAAAAAAAATTCCCAGCTCCCCAGAGGCTATCCTAGCACCCCGGTCATACAAATATTCATTAACGGCTTTTTCTTGTTGGAGCAGGCGGTCGAACATTAGGAGTGTTGAATTCCAACGTGTCGGGCTCTCGCAAATCAAGCGCCTCACTGGCATGTTGTTTCGCCGCTGGATATCTGCAAAGTGCGCCATGGCCGTGTAGGAACGCCTGAAATGGCCACACACCTTCCTAGCCTGCTTCAGGACGTCCTATAAGCCTGTGTACTTATGCACAAAGTGTTGTACGATCAGATAACACACATGTGCCATGCACGGCACATGTGTCAACTTGCCCAACTTCAATGCCGCCAACAAATTTGTTCCATTGTCACAAACCACTTTGCCGATATCCAGTTGCTGCGGAGTCAGCCACTTTTCCACCTGTGCATTCAGGGCGGACAGGAGTGCTTGTCCGCTGTGACTCTCTGCTTTCAAGCAAGTCAAACCCAAGACGGCGTGACACTGCCGTATCCGGGATGTGGAATAGTACTTGGGGAGCTGGGGGGGTGCCGTTGATGTGGAGCAAGACGCAGCAGCAGAAGAGGTCTCAGCCGAGGAGGTTATGGAAGAGGATGGAGTAGGAGGAGTAGAGGAGGTGGCAGCAGGCCTGCCTGCAAGTCGTGGCGGTGTCACCAACTCCTCTGCAGAGCCGCGCATTCCATGCTTGGCAGCCGTCAGCAGGTTTACCCAATGCGCAGTGTAGGTGATATACCTGCCCTGACCATGCTTTGCAGACCAGGTATCAGTTGTAAGATGGACCCTTGCCCCAACACTGTGTGCCAGACATGCCATTACTTCCTTTTGCACAATCGAGTACAGGTTGGGGATTGCCTTTTGTGAAAAGAAATTTTGTCCGGGTACCTTCCACTGCGGTGTCCCAATGGCTACACATTTTTTGAACGCCTCATACTTCACCAGCTTGTATGGTAAAATATGGTGGGCTAATAGTTCAGACAAGCCAGCTGTCAGACGCTGGACAAGGGGGTGACTTTCTGACATTGGCTTCTTACACTCAAACATGACCTTGACAGACACCTGACTGTGGGCAGATGAGCGGGAACTGCTCAAGGCGAGTGACGGAGTGGCGGATGGTTGAGAGGGGGCAAGGAGGACAGCAGTGGTTGACGTGGCAGAAGATGCTAGACCAGGAGGAGGATGGCGGCTTTGAGTTCGTGTGCTGTTTGTACTCATGTGTTGATCCCATAGGCGTTTGTGATGTGCGATCATGTGCCTACGCAAAGCAGTTGTACCTAGGTTGGTGTTGGACTTCCCACGACTCAGTTTCTTTTGGCACAGGTTGCAAATGGCATCGCTGTTGTCAGAGGCAGACACACAAAAAAAATGCCACACTGCTGAGCTCTGCAATGACGCCATTCTGGTGGTGGACACAGGATGCGTTGATTGGCGTGCTGTCGGGCTGACCCCGGGTGCCGATGCATGCTGTCTGACTGTGCCACTAGCTCCTTGCGACGACCTCCCCCTGCTTCCAACTCGTCTCCTCCTCCTCCTCTCTGTCTCCCCATCTGAACTTTCGCCCTGTTCTTCTTCTTGCCAAGCGGGCACCCACGTGACATCCATGGACGCATCGTCATCATCAACCGCTTCACTTGTATCTGACAACTCAGCAAAAGAAGCAGCGGGTACAACATCATCATCATCACACCGTACGTCCGTGTGTGTAATGCTGCCTGCCTGAGATATATCCCTGTTATCTACATCCTCTGGCAATAATGGATGCGCATCACTAATTTCTTCAAACTGATGTGTAAATAACTCCTCTGACATACCAAGTGAAGCAGCTGTGGTGCTAGTGTTGGTGCTGGCGGCAGGCGGGTGATTGGTATCTTGAGAGGTGCCCGAAGCTAAGCTGGAGGAGGATGGTGCGTCAAGGTTCCAAGCGGAAGCTGTAGAAGATTGGGTGTCCTGTGTTAGCCAGTCAACTATGTCCTCAGAACTTTTCAAGTTCAGGGTACGTGGCCTCTGAAAACTGGGCATTATTCTAGGGCAAAAGGGAATCACAGCACCACGACCACGATGGCCCCTGCGGGGTGGCCTGCCTCTGCCTGTCATTTTTTTTTGGATTAGTGGTACTATGTGTGCAAGCTACTGTGCGACCAGATATGAGTGGCACTGTGCAGTCGCAGAGGTTGGCAGAGTACACGCTGTAGGCCTGACACACCCGCTTGAAGACAACTAACTGCTATTCAATCTATAACAGTGAAAACATTTTTTTTGTTTTTAAATCAATGCTATTGTGACACCAGATATGAGTGGCAATGTGCACTTGCAGAGGTTGGCAGGGCACACGCTGAAGGCATGACACACCCGCTTTAAGGACACTGACTGCTATTAGCTTACACTGGAAAACTTTTTTTCTTTATAAAAGCACGCTATAGAGACACCAGATATGAGTGGCAACTGTCAAAGTACACTGGCAGGGGTCTGCAGGGCACACGCTGAAGGCCTGACACACCCGCTTTAAGGACACTGACTGCTATTAGCTTACAGTGAAAAGTTTTTTTCTTTTTAAAGGCACGCTATAGTGACACCAGATATGAGTGGCAAAGTGCACTTGCAGAGTTGACAGAGTACACGCTGAAGGCCTGACACCCGCTTTAAGGACACTGACTGCTATTAGCTTACAGTGAAAACTTTTTTTCTTTTTAAAGGCACGCTATAGTGACACCAGATATAAGTGGCAAAGTGCACTTGCAGAGGTTGGCAGAGTACACGCTGAAGGCCTGACACCCAGACGCTTGCAGACAACTAACTGCTATTCAATCTATTACAGTGAAAAAAATGTTTTTGTTTTTAAATGCAAGCTATTGTGACACCAGATATGAGTGGTGGCACTGGGCAAGTGGGCACAGTATCCACTGTGAGCCTGACACAGAAGCTGGCAGGCAGGCAACTGCAATTACATTACACAGAAAAAAAAAAAGGGAGACTGATGTTCTAGCCCTAAAAGGGCTTTTTGGGGTGCTTACAGCAGAGATCAGATGAGTCCTTAAGGACTGTAGTGGACACTGAATACCCTAGCCTAGCTATCGATTTCCTTATCAAATGAGCAGCAGCTACACTTTCCCTCCTCTATCTAAGAATGCAGCTTCAGAATGAATCTAAAATGGGTGCTGTACAGGAGGTGGGAGGGTCTGGAAGGGAGGGTCTGCTGCTAATTTGCTGGAATGTGTCTTCTGACCGTGAGGCACAGGGTCAAAGTTTACTCAATGATGACGAATAGGGGGCGGATTGAACCGTGCATGTGTTTGCCCGCCGTGGCGAACGCGAACACGCTATGTTCGCCAGGAACTATTCGCCAGCGAACAGTTCGGTACATCACTATTGGCAAACATGCATGATTGGCAGGCAGCCTGTCATGCATTTACACCAGGCTGACCTTCTAATTCTTAGGCCAGTCACATTCCCTTTTTGGTCATGTTAGCCCCTTTGAGTGGTTCTGCTTATGTGACTCACTTCAGTGGCCCACCCTTTTACCTGCCCACTGAAATCCTGCTTCACCAGACCTGTTGTTAGGGGGTATTGATTTACTTGAAAGATTAAAGCAAGAGATTAGCATAAGGTATGTGTTTTCTTATTGCTATACCCGGTGAGTTTCCTTCAGCACCACCTCCTCCTAATATTTGACGCTTGGGAGATATGACTTTCACTGTTTTCTGTCTATAAGATTTTGTAATTAGGCCCATTGTAATTTGGTTAGGCTTCTGTTGTAAGGGTCTTGTAGTGTACATGTCGGTTGGCCTGACAAGGCTTCCATATCTTTCCTGGGTTTCGTGTCTTGCTGTGCCGGGAGATCGGGTTGGGATTCTTGTTACTGGGTGTAGGGGTTTTTGGTCTCCCCCTCCCAGCTCCCACTTCCTCTAGTCCTCCCAGTCTCCAGCCATCCACTTCTCCCATATCTTTTGATATGATTATATCGTGCTTTTGACTTGCACTGTTAGGTGGTCCATAATATGTGTGTCTTTAATTTTATGGATTACAGTGTCTAATGGGGGGGTGTCAGGTTTGAGCCATACCTGTGCCATGGTTCATGCCATGTGTAGTAATTTTTGTTCCTTTCTCAACCAGTTGTCTAATGGTCTGGACAGCAGGAACACCCATGGGTCTCTTTTTACCTGTGTCTGGAATACCTTGTCTAATAGGTCTCCCACTTCCTCCCAAAAGGACCGTGCTTTAGGGCAGTCCCACCACATATGCTTATATGTCCCCCTATGTCCACATCTCCTCCAACACAGGTCATCTGAGGTTTGGCACATGTGGTGTAACTTTACCGGGATAGTGTACCATCTGAGCATGGTTTTATTTGTCTGTTCCTGTTTTGTGACACATACAGATGTAGCTCTATTAGTGTCCCAAATTTCTCTCCATTCTGTACCCTCCAGAACCTCTCCGAGGTCAGATTCCCATTGGGTTGTGTAGTGTAATTCTCCCCAGACAGTGTTATTAGAGTTCAGGTGCCCACAGGGAGCTGATGAGTCCCTTTGGAGGGTTTTGTTTGAGGCACAGGTTTTCGAAGCTCGTAAGTGTGTTATTTGCTGCTTCTTTTACTAGATTGTGGTGGCCGAAATCTCTAATCTGAAGGTATCTAAAAAAGACAGCGGGTTTTAGCGAGGCCCTTTCGAATGTTATGATTTGGCCTCCCTTGTATAGGTGGAGCACCCTCTGCAGCCCTGTGTATTCAATGCCCTTGTAGTCATGTGGTTTCATTCCCAGGGGGGATGCCCTGTTTCTCAGTATTGGCATCATTGGTGAGGGGGATGTGGTTAGTATGTATTTCAGAGCAGTGGAGTCCCAGACCTGGAGGGAGTTCAGGATCATGGAGCACTGTGTGCAGAGGATCACCCTGTGCTCTCTTGGTAGCCAGGTATAGAATTGAGGGATATCAGCTGCCATCATAATTGATTTGAGATATGCCCACCTGTGTTCATCAGGTGTAGAGTGCCACATAGCGATCTGTGCTAGCTGTGCCGCCTTCTGTTTTAGGTCTGTATAAAACATTTCTAGATACTCTGTGTCTCTTGTTTTGCCAAATGAAGTATCCTATTGTTTTTTGTAGGGGAACTAAGTCCGTTTTGGTGATTGGTATTGGTATGGCCTAGAAGTAGAACAGTAGTCTGGCCATTATGTTCATTTTTATTGAATGGACCCTTCCGATCTAAGACACTGGCTTGTCCACCCTTTTGTCTAAGTCTCCTATCATGGTCTTGAAGAGGGGTACGTAATTGGAGGGGTATAGTTGCCCTGGATCTGCTGTCAGCTGAATTCCCAGATATTTTATAGACCTGTGTGTTATGGGTATGCGGTACCCTTATGGACGCCGTGTCCACTGTCGACTTGGCTATTGGAAGTGAACTGGATTTGGTCAGGTTTACTTTATACCCCGAAAGGGTACCATATTCTGTCAGTTCGCCAGTCAATGCATTCATTGAGTCTCTGGGGCATGTAAAGGTGAGTAAACCATCATCCACGTATCCCAACACCTTAAATTCTTTCCCGCCCACCGTAATGCACTAAAAATTTTGATCCGTGGGTGTGGCTTCTAAGAGCAGTTCTAGTTCTAGTGGGGATAGTTGGCATCCCTGCCACGTGCTATTGCTTAGAGCAAAAGGTGTGTTTGGGGCCCCTGTAATCCTGATTTGTGCCTTAACATTAGTGTACATAGCTCAGATAGTCGTGATGTACGTCTCAGAGAATTTTAGATGTGCTAGTAGTTCGAACAGGTAGATTCAGTTCATCCTGTCAAAAACCTTTTTCAGCATCTAGGGATAGGAGTAATGTGGGTGTTTGTGTTGTGGCCTGTTTCCAAATAAAGTCTATTTTTCGTCTAGTTTTTTCAAAAATTTGGCATCCAGGTATGAAGCCAACCTGGTCTGAGTGGATCAGTCCTGTCAGTAGTGGGGATAGTCTCTCTGCCAAAACTTTTGCTAGTATCTTGATGTCATTGTTTATCATTTAGTAGTGTGTGTGTGGAACTGCACTCACTCCCATAAATCTGAGCCAGGGTGCTTGCTGAAACACCAGATTTCCAAAAATGTATAAAGTAATAGAGGTCCAGGCACTCCTTGTTTAAAGACTGGTACTTTATTAGGAACCATAACAGCTGTTGTGGTTCCTAATAAAGTACCTGTCTTGAACCAAGGAGTGCCAGGATCTCTACTACTTTGTCATTTTTTTTAATGATATGGGCCTGCAGTGTTCCGGGTATGCAGTATATTTCCCAGGCTTCAGGAGTAATACTACTGGCTGTGGACATTTCAGGGTCCCCCTCCCCACCTCCTATTAGGTAGTTAAACCAGGTCATCATATGAGTTACTAATTCTTCCCTGTATGTTTTATAGTAACCCATCTGGCCCAGGATCTTTGTGTCCTTTTAGGTTAGGATGGCTCGGTCAATATCGTCTGTTGTGATCTTGTGATCTCCCCTACCAGGGTTGCTGTTGCGGTCAGATTCAGTTTTGGTAGATCTATCTTGTTGAGATATGTGTGTATAGCCTCTGTTGGGTCTGTTGTGTTGTCGCTGTCTCGGGTGGGGGGTGTTTTTGTATAGGGATTTGTAGAAGTTAGTGAATACTGTTGGTATGTCTGCTGGTGCCACCTTGTTTTGGCCCCTGTGGTCTTTAATCGCTATAATGTGCGGATGTCATAGAATTTCCTCCTGGGCCACATCACGGCCCTAGCTGTGTCATCTAGGAGAGTCTCCCGTATGAAGCGTATTAAGGCCTTAAGTGTTTGAAGCCGCCTGGGGATGGGTTTGTCTTGTGTTGTTGTTCGGCCTTACGTAAGTCAGTCAGTATTGTCTTTAATTTTTGACTTTTGTTTAACTTTTTTCGGGTAGCTTCCCTAACGAGTGCTCCTCTAATTACTGTCTTGCGTGCGGCCCATACAGTAGCGGGTGTTAGGTCAGTCGGGGTGTTCAGCTGGAAATAGTCCTTAATTTATTTTTGGATGGTTTCTTTTATAAGCGGGTCTTTTAGTAAAGAGTGTTTAGTTTCCATTACTATGGGGTTGCGGTGCAGAGGTTGTCTAGCTCTATAGTGACCTCCGCATGGTCGAACCACGTGATGTATCCCACCAAGGACTTAGCTGGTTTATTGATGGCTTGTTCCTTTGTGAGAAAGTAGTCGATTCACGAGTACGTGTCATGTGGCGCTGAGTAGTATGCATAATCTACTTCGCCTGGGTGTTGCGCCCTCCATACGTCTATCAGTCCTGTTGAGCGTATAAAATTGTGTGCTAATTTGTCTTGTCTACCTCTGCCATGGGAATGTGGCAAATCCCCACCTGTGCCTCTGTCGACAGTCAGACAAGGCAACTCATTAAAGTCCCCCCCAGTATAGTCATACCGTGTGGTAACGTTTATAGCTTGTTGCTAACGTGGTCCCAGAATTCTCTGGCTGGCTTATTGGGTGGGTATGTGTTGATGAGGTGTATGGTATGTGCGAACAGAATCCCTGAAACGATTATAAATCATTCCTCCGAGTCTAGTTCCACATTTGTTATTTGTATGGGGCATCGTTTGTGGATGAGTATCGCCACTCCATCGCGTTTGCGATTTGTTCTGGCTTGAAGGCCAGTACTGTAAATGTGATCTTTAAGTTTCCTTCCTATGTTGACTGGTAAGTGGGTTTCCTGCAAATAAGCTATGTTAGGGTTCAGTCTTTTGAGTTCTCTAAACAGGAGGCGTCGCTATTTAGGTGCGGTCAATCCCTTAACATTTAAGGAGGAAATTCATATTGGCATTAGGTCTGGGGTGTATGTGCTATGTAGGTGACTAACTGTTGCCCGCCTCTGACCTTGTCCACCTGCCAGGCAGTTTGAGTCACAGTTACAGTTGAAACCTGCCTTTAGCTGCAGCTGTATTAGATGCTCTAGCTGGATGTTTCCATGGTCCATAGAAAGAAAAGAAGAATTAATGAGAAGAAAAAAATGGAAATATAAAACGTAAATTTATACAATAGTAATGTCTGGTCTTACCTATTGCCAGACTTGATTGGAGCGCATGCATTAACACGTCCCACCCGACTTAGTCAAGTTTGGCGTGCAGAGGCATGGACCCTTTTCTGTGTGGTCGAGCCATATAGCCCGTTCCTGGCTACGTGTAGGTGCACATCTATGGTGCCCCGTAGGTATCTTTGCAGTCCCTTGGGACAAGTTGTGTTGCCCGCTTAAAGTAAAATGCTCTAAGGTAACTATATACATTGAAAAATTACAAGATTAATGTTTTCAATCAGTAGATTAAAGTATGATGGGGCATGGGTTGCGCCCATCGCTGACTTCCTTGTGCTTTTCTCCCCCTTGCATGAGTTAGTGGTGTCAGGTTTCTTGTGATGTGGGTGTTTGCTATGAGTCTTAATTCATGTGCGGTCTGTTGTGTTGTGGGCTTGGGGTGGCTACTTTATGTGGGATGGTTTATATGTTTTTTGGTTAGCTGTATGCTGGGGGTGCGTCTGGAAGGAGGGTGTCTTGTGGGGTTGAAGTGTATGTCTATCTATCATTCACCTAGGTTGATTCGGTATGTTTCCCTAGATTTAAGCAGCATGTTGCATATACCATGCAGATGATCTCCCTACACAAAATTGCAACACATCATTACATATTACATTTTGCATGTCATTTCGCTTGGTTTGTGGCTGCCCATAGAAGGGAGGGTAGGATACTTTGAAAGACCTTGTCTCTGTCTATCCGGGGTGTCGTTTAGCGGTCTGCCACTTGAGCCCGGGAGGTGCCGGTATCTCCAGCGCTTGTAGGAAGGCTATAACATCTCCATCCGGTTGTAGGATCTTAGGTCTGCCATTCCTGAATGCCATTAATTTGAAGGGGTGGCCCCAGACGTATTTGATGCTGTTTCTTCTCAGGGGAAGTGTGACTGGCCTCCATTCCCTGTGTCTCTGGAGTGTGACAGGGGATAGGTCTTGGAACAGTGATATGTCTGCTCTCTTGTAAGCAATAGGGCCATCACTGCTGCTCTTCATGAGCGCCTCTTTAGTTTGGTAATGCTGAAAGCGCATGATTACATCCCTGGGCTGTTTAGCATCTGTGTTGCATGTTCTCAGGGCCTGGTGCACTCTATCTAGGTACCAGTGTTGGGCAGGGATGTCTGGTAGAAGTGGCTTCAGTATAGCTAAGATGGTTTGAGCCAGGGAGCCCTCTCCATTGCATTCTGGTAGGCCTCTCAGCCTGATATTATTTTGGCGGTTTGCAAGGATAACGCTGAAAAAGTTATCTGACGAATCGATCAGAGTTTCCTGACGAATAGATCAAAATTTATCGTCGCCCATACCCTCCCCCAATCTAGCAGGCCGCACTTCAAATAAAACGACTAAGAAATAAGCTGACTAGCGTTATCCTTGCTATATTGATTTTTTATCTGACGCTCATTCCCCGCTCTAAGAGACTGTGTTTAACACAGTAGCAAAGATACAAGCAACACTGTATCCACAAAGTTTTACTTCCAGACTAGCAATTTAGCTACTCAGTAATAGACCTCGTTTATTATTTTTTGCAAGTTGGCAACAATTTGCTACTTATTTCCCCATTAGATTCCTTGTTTGGTTACTGTTAAGGGATTTTGTAGGGAGAGTTCATAGAAGCATTAGAGATTCTCTCATATTTAGGATACTAACACTATCCTGAGGTACTATTACCACTTAGAGACGGATTAAACATGGTGGGGGGATTTTCTTTTGATTTTTAATTCTATTTGATATTCCTTAGGTGACATGCTTAGGCTATATATCCCATCCAGACACGACTACTCACCTATCTATATCTTCATATTTTTTTCTTTTTAATTTATTTTATAATTTTTTTCTATTATAGGTATTAGTATTTTATTGCAGTAACTATTAAAGTTTATGTTTTATTTTTGTATATATATATATGGTAATCTACTAGGGGGCGCCCTATATATTTTCTGACCCACCAGGTCTGCTTTTCTACTTATACACTTATGTGAGGCTTATCCCCTGTTTTGTCGCCCCGGACACACACTTAGTTGTTTCCCTTCTGGGTATCCAACTTTACGTTCTTCTAAATTGGGGTAACATGTTAATTATTGGAGATATTAATTACCCATACATAAATTGGGATAGAGTGACTAGTACTTCAGCAAGGGGAATCAGGTTTTGAATGTGTTAAATGACACCTTCATGTCACAACTGGTACAAGCACCAACTAGAAAGGATGTTTGCCTAGATCTCGTTATAACAAACAACGTTAATCTTTTGACCAACATTCAAATAGGGGAGCATTTGGGAAATAGTGATCACAATATGGTAACTTTTGAAATAAACTCAAAAAAGCAAAAGCATGTGGGGTATATTAAAACGTATCATTAAAAAAAAAGCCAATTTTAATAAGATTAGGGCAGCTCTACAACATATCGACTTTCATAAACTCCTTAGTGAAAAAACACTGAGGATAAATGGAAACTATTCAAACAAATATTAGTAAGGTACATTTCTCAGTATGTACCATTGGGTAATAAATATAAAAGAAACACATTAAAACCAATGTGGCTTAGTAGAGAAGTAAAACAAGAGATTCAAAATAAGAAAATGGCATTTAAAGCATTTAAATCGGACAAATCAGAAGCACCTTATATGAGATATAAGGAAGCCAAAAATGCTTGCAAAAAAGGCAATTAGAGTGGCTCAACTAGACAATGAGAAATTGATAGCCAAAGAATGCAAAACCAACCCCAATTTTTTTTTTTCCCAAGTACATCAATTCTAAAAAAACAAAAAAGGAAAGTATAGATACACTGGAAACAAAGATGGGTCTGTTAATTAATGAAGACCAGGAAAACGCAGAAATTGTAAATAACTATTTTTCTTCAGTTTATATTAATGAGGATCCTATGGCAAGATATATGCAAATGATTGCTGCAAAAAACTTGCAGATAACTTGTGATTGGATGACTCGAGACAAGGTGCTACAGCAGTTAAAGAAAATTAATGTAAATAAACCTCTGGGGCCTGACGGTATTCACGCACGAGTACTTAAGGAGCTATGTGGGGAAAAAAGTGAACCTCTGTATTTAATCTTTCAAGATTCTTTTATTTCAGGTATTGTACCGGAGGATTGGAGGAAGGCAGATGTCGTTCCTATATTTAAAAATTGTTCAAAATCCTTGCCTGGAAATTATAGACCTGTGAGCTTAACGTCTGTGACTGGGAAAATATTTGAAGGGCTATTAAGGGATAATATTCAGGAATTCATTGGGAAGAACTTTGTCATTAGCAAAAATCAGCATGGTTTTATGAAACATAGGTCATGTCAAACTAACCTAATTGCATTCTATGAAGAAGTAAGTAGAAGTATAGATCAGGGTGTTGCAGTGGATGTGATGTACTTGGATTTTTCCATGGCATTTGATACGATTCCTCACAATAGGTTAGTCTTCAAACTAAAAGAAATTGGTTTAGATAAATATGTTTTGTTCTTGTGTAGAACATAGGCTTAAAGGGATACTCCAGGCACCCAGACCACTTCTGCCCATTGGAGTGGTCTGGGTGCCAACTCCCACTACCCTTAACCCTGCAAGTGTAATTATTGCAGTTTTCATCTCTGCACTTTTTTCTATTGGAAACTCAGCGCTACGAGTGGGTGTTTTGATAAGTTTATCAGGTACTATTAAATGAATAACAAGTTGATCTTGGTTAGGCATGTCAGAGCTTAGTCACCACTCACATTGCTCTACAGCAAATTCACTTTTTCATCACCGACCCACATAATTTAACAGGACAATGCAAGTTAGTTGCATCAGGAGACCTTCATGAGTCACAGCTGACTTTTTACATTTTTTATTTTTCCACATATAATGATTTTACCTCACGTTGCATAACTCAGTACCAAAGGCAGTGCAAGTCAAATTTCATGTGTATACCTATGCAATTCTAGAAGTGAATTTAACATGTTTTAGAACTTTCAACTTTTTCTCTATTTAATTTATTTGGGTCAGCATCAGAAATTATCATAATCTGTTAGAAAAAACAATTTATCAACAAAAGTTTCCGTTAAAGTCTATGAGAATTTTTTGTAGATAAATCATTTGAAAAGTTTTTTTTAACAGATTGTAATAATTTCTGATGCTAAATCAGACAAACTAAAGTGAAACTGTTGTAAGACCTGTGTCTGCCTGTAACATTTTTAATATTACTTTGATCCTGTGGTCTCATTCTTTACTAGCTTTTTTTGCTTTTATTGATGTTGTGTGTATGTGTATATATTCTTTTATAGCATGTTAATAAAGCCAAAAAGAAGGAAAGCAGGGTATAGATATAATTTTAGCAATGCAGCTTGTTATTGCATACTGGAATATTAAATAAAAGAGCAGCAACGATAAAAAAACATTGCTTTATAAGCAAACATGGCATTACTTAGACAAATGTAAAACTGTTAGTGCAGATGGCATATTCTGATTAAAAAGGAACCATATTTACATTTTCGTCTACTGGGATTTCCAAAGCTCAACTAACTTTCATATTAATTTTATTAACAGCTTGATCACATGTGAAAATGTAAATCTGACCTTAACATGTACTGTTATAGATATCAAAGCCTTTTTGATATATATTTTTTATGTCAAGAAATAGAAAATGTTAGACCAAACTTTAAAAAGGGGCTACTGCTAATATTTTCAATTTCCCAAGCATGTCTTGAAATTCCTGGTTAGTGCATAATCTTCTATATGTTAACACTGGGACACTATAGTCACCAGAACAACTACAGCTTAACATAGTTGTTCTGGTGAGTATAATCATTATCTGCAGGCATTTTCATGGAAATACTGCCTTTTCAGAGAAAAGGCAGTGTTTACATGGCCCCTAGGGACACCTTCAAGTGGCCACTTCTCAGATGGCCCTGGAGGTGCTTCCCGGCTCATTGCTGCACAGTAGTCATCAGTGCCATTCAGCGTCTCCACGCTCTGCATGGGTACTCTGGATTTTCCCCGTAGAGATGCATTGATTCCACCAAAGGCCGTGGGCATTCAGCCCTGAGCTTACTCTGGGCCGCCTTACTAAGGGGGCTCCATACACAGTTCTCTAGGTAACGTAATGGTCCACTGGGAGCCATTCAGCCGACCTCGGGTGATGGAGATCATCCGGGTTGAACATGGGTTCCCCAGATGGATCCAGGAGAGTGAAGCCTGCAGTAGTGGAGGAGTCACTCCGAGAGTTACTCACAGCCATCCCGACTGCACGGGGTTCAAAAGGTCAATGCCCTGCTCACATAGCTCATTTCCAGAGTCATTCAAGGACTCAGCACCAGCCTCCTCACTAGACCCGATTTCTGAGTCGGAGTCGCTCTCAGGTTGTGCTCTAGCACATTTCCACTGCCGCGCCCATTCTGCCTGGCGCGGAAAGCCTCTTTTGCGTGATACAGGCACACAATCATGGGTGATCTCAGGTTCACCAATCATATGGGTTCTGGAGGCAGAGGGAGTTAAGTGCCTGGATTTGGCAGTAGCCTCTTTGGGTGCGTCCCCTGAAAGGTCCAAGCCAGGACGCGGTTGGTGCATCCATGGGTCAGAACTTTCTGCCACCAGTGGGCACGTGAGTAAGGTCTGGGAGGGGACATAGAGCCCATAGCTGCCATCATGGCGTCAGTGACTGAGTGCTGTAGCGCCAGGGCATTGTACCTCATCAGGCAGAGACATAGGTTCAACCACTGACAAAGTGGAACTAGAGATTGAAGAGGGGTTCTCCAAGCCCTGAGGCATATCCATCTCACCAGGTGAAGGGGGGCAGGCAGGCACCTTAGACTTGGGCATATTGTATGCTGTGAGATCCACCAAATACTAGAACCTGAACAAGCAGTATAAAAAAATATTTATATAACAGTACAGGCTAGTAGGAGTTAATCACCCCAGACTAGATACACCAGAGAGGGAAAGATAGGGGAGCTCACCAGGGCCCAGATCGGCAGACAGGGAGAGACACGAGGTTTAAACACAGAAGGGAAGGACGGACGGTCAGAAAATGGCCGCCACCAGTCTCGGCGGATTTGCGGCATAATAATCCTGTAAGCGCGTCAAATTCGCGAACCAAAAGTTCTGCGAAACAGGACTAATTTGTGGGATTAAACTAACAAACGGTCAGTATACTGTAAAACAGTTGAAACAAAAAACATTTGCGGTAAAACAGTAGAACGCGCCAAAATAGTTGAACGGTACTATATGCCGGTCAAACTAACAAACGGCACAGATTCGTGGTGAGTTTAGCGGAAAGGGTTTAACTCAGACACGAAACTAGCCAAATAGAAGTGAGGAATCAGACGCTAAAGGGCGCCAAACAGTCAAGGAGAAGATGAGAGACCCAAAAAGCAGAAAATAAGGAAAAATAAGGAGAGAATAAAGGATATGAAAATAGGAGCAATAAAATAAAGCTCCAGGGAGAGGAGAAATACATGTAATAATTCCCCAAAGGAAGGTCTGGAACCCTGGGCTGAAAGCTAATATATTTTAACTTAATATGATACAAAACAGAAGTAAAAAAACAGGGGAAAAAATCTGTTTTTACTATAAGAAATAAGATAATAATGAGTAAGAAATTATAAAATAATAATTAATCAAAACAAATAAAGGCAAACAGTTACTGGTAAGAGTAAATCTTGTGTGGAGCAGCAAAGAAAGAGGAAATATGTTTGGAGGTGCTGACTGTTATACTGGGACTTGGTATGGGAGTGGCTTATCACTATATATACCATTTTTTCTTACTGTTTGTATTTTTTGCTGCTATTGATGGACAGTAAAGAAGGGGATAAGCAAAATGGGCCTTTGTGTCTTGACATAAAATTTCACAGTTTACACATGGTTATGTTCATTGAGAGCTTTCGTTTGTCTTCTCCAATATGTTACATTTGTTGCTTTTACAGTGAAATAAATTTTTTTCTATTGATTCGTATTGGTCGAAGTTATTTACCGGAAGAGTTGTAATATCCTATTCATGATGGCATCCTATCTTTCAGGAGGTCACAATATAGGCATTCTTGTTGAGTTAGGATTTTTATTGCAGTTACCAACAAATACCATCTGTTGTGTACACATGAAGGAACAAAGTTCCTATCCAATTTGCAATGTATAGCAACATTACTGGTGCCTGTGGCAATGCTCAACCTCAATTGCTTTTTTATTTAAAGCTTTTATACTTCAGACATTGTTTGCTTGGTTCCACAGCTTGAGGAAATCTGCCTCTGGTTCTTGCAGAAAAAGGCGAGAGAATTCAAGCATAGGCATGTTGTGATGCACCAGCACTTTAAAAAAGGAAAAAGACTGCAGGGACTGCTAAAAGTCTTGGAAGAGATTTAAAAATAATTTTTCCATTTCTGTTGCAACCTCTTATACAATGTTCAAACTAATTTAGGAGCTCTATCTCATATATTCAATCATTAATAAATTATTTTTTTAATCTCTTCCATGAAAATAACACACAATATATGTACAGACAAGACAAAATTAAATCAATTACCCACTAATACATTTGTAGTTATCCTCCACTGCCTTGGGCTTGGTTCTAAGTGGCCCTTGCTACAAGTGGTTTGCAAGAATTGTAATAGATCTCATTGAACCTCTATATAACAATAATAACAATCCCCATGTTATCCATATTTCTCATTTTTTCCTCTCAACCCTATGCATGCCCCTCATAAATTGCTTTGTTTTCTAAGAAACATTTCCCCATCTAATTATTCTGTCTTTAATGCTTCCCATTCCTACAAATTGTGCTCTTACCTTCTGTCTCTTATACTCCTACCACTGCTTACTGCTGGTGGCATCTCTCCTAACCCTGGTCCCATTACTCATTCCTCACTTTCACACTCTCATTTAATCTAACAATCTCATTTTTATTAACAGCACACTATTAACAGCAGACAACACTAATCTTCTTTCCTTTCTTGTGCTGTCTGCAATGCTTTCACTGTGTGTAACAAACTCACAACCTTCTACGATTAGGGAGTTATCTACTACACAGCTGAAAGATCACCTTAAGGAAAGTCTGTCTTTATTTTAATCTTTCAACTGTTTAGTAGATAATTTCCTAATTTGTTATCCATGCGTGGAGTTGTCATATTTAAGGACACAAAATATGGGAGCTAACTACCAAACAGCTGAATGATTATATTAAGAAAAGCCCTTGCTTAATCATGTATTTGTTGGCCACTTGCCACATTAAAAAACAGTAAAAAAAATTATAAAGAAAGAAGACCTCCATATTTATGCAAAAAAACCAATGTGTGCTGGCACTCAATTAAGTGTTAGGTGCCGGTATTCGAGGTATAACCCCACAAATAACCTCCAATAAATATCATACAAAAATATGAATACCGCACTCAATAAATGATGTTAAGTAATAATTAAACCTATGCTCAAATTCATAGTATTTATTGAAAAGCTTATAAGAATAATTCATAAAGTTAATGGTATTTCATCAAAGTAACACATAATTCATCGTATAAGATGAATTATGTGTTACTTTGATGAAATACCATTAACTTTATGAATTATTCTTATAAGCTCTCCATATTTATGCCCCCAGTCTATGCCACTATCTATTGAATATTGAAAACTATTTACTGGACTGCTGTTGCTACCCAGTCATTAGAAAGGCCCCATGGGTCCTGTGAAATAAGGTATGTAAAATAGTTCCCCTATGAGTGGGGGCAGAGAGGTGGACAGCGATAATTTAACTAGACTGTTTAAGGTAATATTTTTACTTGTTTTAATGCGACAGCTGGCTAGCAAGATTAGCTATTGCAGTGCCACGGGTTTTTAACTATTTGCTAAAATAGTTGTCAAACTATGTTCCAAATGCTTCTCATAGGAAAGCATTGAATTCAGTATCATTTCCGAGTTCTAATCAGTTGTTCTTGCAAAATTGCCTCTTGCCATCTGTTGGGCAGAGGTTTGTTTAACCTTGCAATGGAAACATTGCGGTTTCTACAAAACTACAATGTTTTACATTGCTGGGTTTAAACTACAGGGCCATTGCACCAGACCACTTTATTGAGATGGATGCATTTATTGGTCCTTTCATTTATAACAAAATAAAATACTGTTTATACTAGAAAGTGCCATAAAAAGAGCTGCACTAACCCGATATATAAATTATTCTCAAGCATAAATGAAAAATTTATAAGACAGTGTGCAAACAACCGGAAACCTACTGATTGCTGCAAATATTTTGTATACCTTGTATAATTTATTTTTATTATGCATTGAATTACTTTTTCTATGACACCCATAATAGATTTTCTGTTCTTGTCTTCAGATAATGATATTATGCTCTAGTTAAAAATGTGTCTCATCTCTCCCTGGGAATGTGTTACAGCACTACAGCTGGATCTACTGAGATATTCGCTAAATATGTGGTGAAGTGTAAATTACAAGTTTATTTGCAAAGACAGAACTAATATAAAAGTTGAAAAACTCTTTTAGAATTCTTACATTAAATATGTTGCAATGGTTGTAGAAAAGCAGACTACTTTAGACCATTTGAGCATAATAGCAAAAGTCACATTCTCATTTCCAAATTGCTTAGTAGTATTTAGGATGCAAGATACCCAGTAGGCTTAGCTAATGAGGATAAAACAAATCTACATATATGATATATCAATGAGTCGTTCTCACTCTACAAATCAAATGAATTGCTGCACATCACAAATGCATGTATTTATTTATGCATTGCCTGCACGTTTACTTATTGCTAGTCATTGGGTTGGTAACTAACGACTTTGAATTTTTTAAGTAAGGTATGAATATTTTATCAGAACAAATTTAAATTATGTTCTCCAATTGTGCCATAATTCTGAACACAAGGATTAAAATGATTTATCTGAGTGGGTAGGGTATTTGCTGCCTATCAATCTTATACTATACACACATTAAAGAACAAAAATATTACGTCGTCTTTAAAAAAAAAAAAAACTCATAAGTAAAAATGGCATCTACAAGAAAAAGATGTTTGTGTTTATGAGTAGACAAATGTTCTGTCTTTATCACTAACCCTATTGCAGGTGATCATCTTGTAGGCTAAAATTATATTTTTGGTATATTTTGTGCATCGCAAAAAATATCAGTTCATCCTAATTAATTCATACAGAAAATATATTTGGTTTGGATGAACCGATATTCATTCATGTTGCATTTTAGATCAGATACATTTCATACATGCAAATATTTTTGGGAAATATTATTTGGACACAGTAAAATCATGCAAGAATTAACCGATTAGTGTACGGCAGTGTAAACATATTGCCTAGTCTAATGGCTAGGCAATTTCGGCTATTTTTCAATGCCAATTGTCATATTTTTATTATTATAGCTATATTAAAAAAACAAAAACAAAAACCTGTCATGAACTAAGTTTTAGAATGTTTGTTTTTCTGTTTTTCCTTTTGTGATCATTTAAATTAATTAAAAAAATGGGAGCAGCAGGAATAATTTTAATTTGAAAAAAAGTGGACTTTTAAAAAAATAAAACGAAAAAGTGAGTGTACAATTGATAACCCACTCACCCATTAGAATCTAAGGTGTTTTTTTTCCCTTTTTCTAAACACCTTAGACACACCCAGGTAATCCCCAAATCCTGGACTGGTAGGGGGTCCTGAGGACTGGGTTGAGAACCCCTGCTCTAGAGGCTGGATTAACGCTCAGTGTAAACATAGCAGTTTCTCTGAAGCTGCTATGTTTATAAAAAAAAAAAAAAAAAAAGGGTTAACCCTAGCTGGACCAGGCACCCAGACCACTTCATTAAACTGTAGTGGTCTGGGTGCCTACAGTGGTCCTTTAACCCTTTAAGGACACATGACATGTGTGACATTTAGAATACTTTTACAAATTTAGAAAAAAGAGTTAAAGGCAATTTGTGTTTGCTGAAGTAGCAGGCCTAGTAACACTGCAAGAGGAAGGAAGGATGGAAGGAACTAAACACTCAAACTTGCGAATATTGACAGAATGTTGACAGAAGTTGAATGATAAAATAACATTATATACAGTCATAATTCAGTCAAAGTTAGCCTTTATTAAAAGGTTGCAAAATGAGCATATAAACTGTACTGCAATAAATATTTAATACAATGTGATTTTAAAACCTCTTCCATCTGAAGTAAGTGGATAGTCAATACATTGTAAAACACAGCTCTGCTCACCAGTCAAGCCATGCTTTTCCCATAGAAATCTCACATTTATAGTGCTGTTACTACTGCAAAGGATTCTGGGTGGGCATATGCATGTGAGTTCAACTAACGTGGTTCTTTGTTGCACTCATTTGCATATGCTGACCCAGTATCCCTTGCAGTTGAAACAATACTGCAAATGTGATATTTCTGTGGGAAAAGCAAGTCTTATGGCTTGACTGGTGTGTGCAGATGTGTGTATAACAATGTATTGACTATATATATACATACATACACACACACACACACACACAACAAGACAATAATAGCCTTTATCAAGAACTCGATGAACAAATGGAAAACAACTCTAGAAGTCAATTCCAGAACAATAACACAAGTGAACATCAAATGTGGCATATACCGAGGTGATACACTATCTCTGATGCTTTTCTGCATAGGCCTCAACCCCCTTAGCCAGATCATCAAGAAGAATGGATACGCATATAGGTTCAAGACTGGAGCTACCATCAGCCACCTACTCAACAAGGACGACATAAGCTGGACATTGACTCACTAATCCACCTAGCCAGAATATGAAGCAAGGACATCAAAATGATGTTCGGCCTAGAGAAGTGTGGACAGAAGGAGTTTTAGCACCAGAAGGTCAAATAGAAGATATAGAGAACAGCTACAAATACCTGGGGGTACCACAAACACATGGCAACCATGAGGAAGAGGCATGGAGGATAGCAACATCTAAGTACCTCCAAAGAATCAGACAGGCCCTGAAGTCCCAGCTTAATGGCAAGAACAAGATCCAAGCAATCAACATATTTATTTATTTACTACTGGTATTTATAAAGCACCAACAGATTCCACAGTGCTGTACAATTAGTGGAGAACGTACACTATACACAGACAAATACAAGAGGTAGAGAGAGCCCTGCCCATAAGCTGATATCTAGCCATTGGAGCTCTTTTATACAGAGTGCTTAGCTAGATGGCCCGTGAGCTTACAATCTAAAGGACAAAATGGGGATTGGAGACAAGAGGTAGCAGGGGAAGTTTGGAGGTGATGGCTAAAAGAATTAACAGAGAGAAGCAGCAATTGGTAAAATACAAAGGGAATGAAGCGGTAATTGAGTGAGAATCTCAAACAGCTGGTGGAACATGCTATATATTTAGGGGGAACCTGGGTGGGCGGGAGGAGGGGTGGGTGGCAAGTGGTGAGACAAAATGCAGAGCTTCACTGTTGTTTAAGTGTGAAATGAGGCCTGAAGAACATAGATGGAGATTGAACAGTTATATGAAAGTATTTAGGCAAATAGGAAAGAGGAGGGAAGTAGGAGGGGAGGAGGAAGAGGGGAGCAGAGGAGGGTAGAGTAGCCATGTGTTGTATCCTATTGAAAAGTTTAGCAACCAGATTCTATCACCCAAAATATTAATAACCGTGTACATGAAATATTGGTCAAAAACATTAAATGACAATAATACAAACTGCATGCACAGACAATTACAGTGGCAAACTACAGGTATAAATGATAACAAATGATAATATGGTAGCAATCCAAGAATAAATAAGGTGGAGTATCTTCCATGTTTCAGTCAGTACCTTAGAGATTTTCTGAAGGATGTAAAATGCAGAGCTTCACTGGAGTTTGAGTGTGATATGAGGCCTGAGCATAGTAGGATTTGCTGCAGGATGTAAAATGCAGAGCTTCACTGGAGTTTGAGTGTGAGTTGAGGCCTGAGCATAGTAGGATTTTCTGCAGGATGTAAAATGCAGAGCTTCACTGGAGTTTGAGTGTGAGATGAGGCCTGCCATATAAGCCCTGCCAGTCATGAGGTACCGAGCTGGAATAATAATTGAGCCAAGAGAAGAACTGGTCACCATGGATATCAAGACCCGGAAATTGCTCACTATGAATGGAGGATTACACCTGAATTCCAGTTCCCAGAGACTGTACACCAGCCGGAAGGAAGGAGGTCGGGGCTTGATGAGTGTCAAGGCCTCAGTCCCAGATTAAACACAGAGCATCTACAAGTACATCATGAAGATGGTTCCCAAGGTGAACTGCTAAGGGAGACACAATATATATATATTCATCCATTATTCTCAGTAATCCCCAGTTTGGCTGACTCTGTGCAGTGTGTGGGTCCCTAGTCTCAGGGTAGTGGCAATACACATTGTAACGGACCGTTTCAGCAGATAAGGGGTTAAAATCCGTTTAGGCAACAATCCCCTTTCTGAGACACAGGCACAGCGACTGCAGAACACCAAACTCCTTAACTGGATACAAAATAGCACTCCAAACTGGAACCTCACGAATAGCTGCTAGCAGACGAACAGGAAAAGCATACATCAGCTTACACTCCTGGCAATCAGTCTCCAAAAGCATACAGTGAATCCCCCCAAGAACGAGACAAGGCTCCGTGTTGAGGGTCAAGCAGTGGTCTGAGGTGCTGGCACACCCAGCCTGGTTTTTATTACAGTCAGGTACAAACAGAACACACCCAGAGGGAGGTATAAAACAACCAATAACATAATACTACAGCCCACAGTTTCCCTCCCCCCTGCTTGGGAGATAATTGAGTTTCCTACTATATCTACTCAATTATCTCCAAGCTAAAACATACACATTTTTATAACTTTAAACCATACATCACATTCACATAAAAATACATATCCACAATCAATCCATTCAGGGTAACAACATATTAAAAAAGGCATGAATCAGACCAGGGGTTTAAAAGTTAGTAAAAGTATCTTTTGTTCCCCTGGCTGGCAGCATAGCAATCTGGCTCAAACAGGTTTTACAGGGGCCTCTATCCTGGAGACAAAGGGGAAAGTAATCCAATTATCCAGGGCTAGAGGCAGACTCCATTGAGCACATGGTTGCAAAAATACATAAAACACTTTAAAATACATAAAGTCACCTTTTACACATAACACACAGACATTTCACATATCCCCAGATAGCTGGGATCTGAACGCACAAAACTACCGAATAGCGCTCAGATCCTATCCACACAGTTCAATTGCCATGGAGCTAAAGTCTTTCCCATAGTCTTTCATTATATGAATAGGCTCCATGGCATAGCTATCTGGGGGTATCACCACTCACACAGGGCAAGTACCGAATGGCCCCACTGTGTTTAAAGGGCCAGAATGAGTGACATGCACTCTGTTACGGCCGAATACGTTTTTTTAAAGGGCCCAATCTCCCAGGGCCATAGTCCAAAGGCAGCAGGCGGGCAACCAGGCTCCTCCAATGCAATGTGGCGAGATTGGTCTTGTCACATCTCTCCCCCTTTCCAAAAAGACTAACAGGGTACCTGACCTCCTGCCGGTCAGTGCCCTTGTTAGTCCAGCAGCCCACCCACAAAGCTGAAAGAACAGTACAGCCCACCCACAATAAATGGTTACTACACCTGGGTAGAGGAGAAACTTGTCCATGTCCAGGTGCCTCACCACAGCTGTGTGGGGGACTGGTAGCCTGCCTTGGTGGGTTGCTGCGGGGGCAGAGACCAGCGGTACTCTGTCCTGGTGCCAGTACTACTATCGGAGTAGTCTGGTTGGAGCCTGGTTGCTGGAGACTGACTGTCTCCCCCTTAGGTGCATAGCTCTGCTGCGGAATGGGAAGATCGGCTGTCTCCCCCTTGGATACACAGCTCTGTCGTGGGGGGGTAGGACCGACCGTCCCTACCCCCTGTGTGGTGAGTGCAGAGACCACGGTCCCATCTGCACTGGTGGGGGGCTTACAGTCTCCCCCTGGTACATTAAGCAGTCGCTGGGGAGAGGGGGTAACAAGCTCCTCTCCCGATAGAACACTCTGCCGCTGGGGAATGGAGACTGAGCTCTCTATTCCCTGCCCATTAATGATCCGCCGCTGGGGAGAGGTGGTAACAAGCTCCTCTCCCATACATACTTCCAGTCTTTGCGGAGGGAGACCGACTGTCTCTCCTCCCAACACAGAGTCCTGCTGCTGGGGAAAGGAGACTGGGCTCTCTATTCCCTGCTGGATACTCTGCCGCTGGGGACTGGAGACTGGGCTCCCAATTCCCAACAAATCACACTGCCGCTGGAGAATGGAGACTGGGCTCCCAATTCCCGGCACATCACACTGCCGCTGGGGAATGGAGACTGGGCTCCCAATTCCCGGCACATCACACTGCCGCTGGGGAATGGAGGCTGGGCTCCCAATTCCCAAAAAATCACGCTGCCGCTGGGGAGGGAGGACACTGCTCTCCTCTCCCTGTACTTCACACTGCCTTCCCGGCATATCACTCTGCTGCTGGGGGGCAGGAACAACTACCTCTGCCCCCTGTAACTCAGCCTGCTGCTGGGGAGGGAGGATGCTGCTCTCCTCTCCCTGCACTTCACACTGCCTTCCTGGCATATCACTCTCCTGCTGGGGGGCAGGAACAACTACCTCTGCCCCCTGTAACTCAGCCTGCCGCTGGGGAGGGAGGACGCTGCTCTCCTCTCCCTGCACTTCACACTGCCTTCTTGGCATATCACTCTGCTGCTGGGGGGCAGGAACAACTACCTCTGCCCCCTGTAACTCAGCCTGCTGCTGGGGAGGGTCACCAGGTGGACCAGGTCTTGCTCAATTTCGTGAGTGTCGTCCCAGTCATACCTGCTCTCCCTCCACCCCAAGAGATCACTGAACCGGTCTTGTGTAGGGCTCCCAAATTCGAGCTCTGAAAAAGACTGCCATAACAAGCCAGAACCATCAAACTCCTCTCCCTCTGGCTTGTCATGCTCGGCTGTCCAGGGCAGGTACTGTGCCCCATACCACCAGAGCGCCTGGTAGGCATCCTCCAGCCACATCTCCTGCCATACCCGGAGCTCCAATTCCTTTACCCATTCCTCCCGGGGATGCTCTCCCAGGAAGGGCATCCGCAGGGCTACTCGCTTCTGCAACCACTGGTCTTCCTTGGGGAGTCTCTCACTCTGCTGATACTCCACAATACCCAGTGCCTGGTAACAGATGCCTTTACGGACTGCATCTCGGTCATCCATGGCACCCTCATCATACTCCACTGCTGGTTCCATGCTGGTGCTGTCAGGGTCGCTGTACTCAGACATGCGTTGCCCTCAATTTGTAAAAATTCAAAGCAATGGTGTCTCCTGTAGCTGTCCTTCTGGCTGTAGGAATGATCCCGCCGCTTGCCACCAATTGTAACGGACCGTTTCAGCAGACAAGGGGTTAAAATCCGTTTAGGCGATAATCCCCTTTCTGAGACACAGGCACAGCTACTGCAGAACACCAAACTCTTTAACTGGATACAAAATAGCACTCCAAACTGGAACCTCACGAATAGCTGCTAGCAGACGAACAGGAAAAGCATAAATCAGCTTACACTCCTGGCAATCAGTCTCCAAAAGCATACAGTGAATCCCCCCAAGAACGAGACAAAGCTCCGTGTTGAGGGTAAAGCAGTGGTCTGAGGTGCTGGCACACCCAGCCTGGTTTTTATTACAGTCAGGTACAAACAGAACACACCCAGGGGGAGATATAAAACAATCAATAACATAATAGTACAGCCTACAGTTTCCCTCCCCTCTGCTTGGGAGATAATTGAGTTTCCTACTATATCTACTCAATTATCTCCAAGCTAAAATGTACACATTTTTATAACTTTAAAACCATACATCACATTCACATAAAAATACATATCCACAATCAATCCATTCAGGGGAACAACATATTAAAAAAATGGCATGAATCAGACCAGGGGTTCAAAAGTTAGTAAAAGTATCTTTTGTTCCCCTGGCTGGCAGCATAGCAATCTGGCTCAAACAGGTTTTACAGGGGCCTCTATCCTGGAGACAAAGGGGAAAGTAATCCAATTATCCAGGGCTAGAGGCAGACTCCATTGAGCACATGGTTGCAAAAAGACATAAAACACTTTAAAATACATAAAGTCACCTTTTACACATAACACACAGACATTTCACATATCCCCAGATAGCTGGGATCTGAACGCACAAAACTACCGAATAGCGCTCAGATCCTATTCACACAGTTCAATTGCCATGGAGCTAAAGTCTTTCCCATAGTCTTTCATTATATGAATAGGCTCCATGGCATAGCTATCTGGGGGTATCACCGCTCACACAGGGCAAGTACCGAATGGCCCCACTGTGTTTAAAGGGCCAGAATGAGTGACATGCACTCTGTTACGGCTGAATACGTTTTTTAAAAGGGCCCAATCTCCCAGGGCCATAGTCCAAAGGCAGCAGGCGGGCACCCAGGCTCCTCCAATGCAATGTGGCGATATTGGTCTTGTCGCACACATATATCCCAGCATGGGGTTTTAATTTAACCTGTCTCCCTAACTGATATGTCATTACAAAGGTTAGGAAGAAAAAGATCTCCTGGTATACCATTAACAAGAGAAGGCCTGGGGGAGGAGCCTGGATGCAGAATAGATCAGACGTGCATTGCTTGACCTCCACTGACCGGGACTGTTAATTGACGAATTAACAGGACCGCTTGCCAACCCGGCAATCACCCAGACAAGGGAACGATGGTGCATCCAGAGATACCAAATTTCAGCTGTTTCGACACCAGATCACTGACAATCAGGCTTGCAGCCTACACAAGCCTGGGCAGAGGAGAGATGGATGCTCTCTGAGTCCCTCACCCGGCAGAGTGAAAATCACTCCAAGCTGTCCCCCCCCTCTGAACCGGCGGGGGTCATCCTGGTCTTGCCCTGATACATCAGTCATATACTAGCCAGCTACAAGAAGCCATCCTGAAGCGGGATTAAGCAGCTGTTTTCACTACAAAAATGGTGGCTACTCCTAATCTACAAGAGCCTGACACGACACAAATTGCGACGACACTCCAAGACACATATGAGCGTCTACTCCTTAATGTAGACAGGATCTTTGCAAGCTCTTGGGCAAAATTGGAGGCCAGAACCAGGAGGAAGAGCACAGTGGAGAGCAGCGGGACGTTTTACTAGCGGTGACGTATCAGCAGGAGCTCCAGCCGTCCTTTAACTGGGAGAAACTTGGCCTCGAACCAGAAAACCCAAGTCTGTGGCCCCGCGATGCCGGTCTTCACCACGGCCCGGGGCTGGAGGGTCTTCACGCTCAGCTCCTGTATTAAACAACCCATAGACATCCACCACACATTCCCAAGCCGGGGCATAGGCTGATGCTGAATAATGCCACCCTTATTCTGACATCAACATGCCTGATAACAGGCTTCCAAGTGTTTATGTTTCATTCTTTGTGTTTCAATTTTTTGTGTCCTCTCTTCTTTATTTTCATAATGATTCTAATGATGCTGTTGCTAGGAGTCCTGTAATAACATGTGTAATGCAGCTAAAATTCAGGGAGTATAGCCTTGGGGGTTAAATGTCTTAACCATTCCATTTACTAATCTGCGAGAATTCACTCTCACACAACAAGTGTTTATTATTTTTTACTCTTTTAATGTTATTCGTTATTAATCTTGACAAATAACTCTGCCTATGCTCTGGCGGGAAATCTTGTGCTCCCATGGGCAATGTAGCTATGTTTTTTAGGAGTGTGGCCTAGGGGGTTACTCTAATTATTGCCTTTGCACAGTTTAGCATGTTTAACAAATTAATCGTCTTGGGGCATACTTATCACTAAGTTGAGCATACTGCAATAACGTACCTATAACCTGCAAAAGGTGGACTTGATGTCCCTTTAATGGTAGTTCACCCCTCCTTTACTATCTACTATGTATCTATGATGTTAATTATGCAACAAGCTGTCTACCTAACCCTGATATCACTGTTCTACCATGAGCTATTTCCTATATGCATAGCAAGTTATGTGTCCTAAGATACGCAGTGTCACTCCTTTGACAATATTCTAATAAATTGCTCATGTTCATTTTGTTATTAACTGTTGATTACTATAATATAAAATTATGCACATCCAATCTACTACCCCAATTGTAAAGCTTGATATGATGCTAGAGGATTGCCGTTGGGGTACCTCGAGCCTGTTTGTAACTATCTTATGCACTGCAAAAATATAAAATAAAAACAAACAAACAAACAAAAAAAACAAGAGAAGGCCCAAATTAAAGGATCACTCAAAGCTCCATAACCACTACACTGCACTATAGTGCTCAGGGTGCGAGGAGTGCCCTGGCATCCACCAATATAACTAGTCAAACCATTTGTTTATGATTTCACTTATTACTTTGGATCTGGTGCTCTCCACCATTGAGAGCCAAAAACTCCTTCACAAATCCTCTGCCCATAAGAACACCAAGGATCAATAATCCAAGTTGAATCACCAAGAATCAAACCGCCACTGGTCTACCAAGGATCATAACCTTTTCCATGACATAAAGTTAACAGAATCGGGGCCAAACAAATGGGAGGGACCATTATTAATGGGCTGTGCAGGGGCCTGATAAGAGCCAAATCTCTGTTCAGCTCTGATGAGGCACCCACTTCAAGGGGCGCCCATTACATGTGCCATGCCACTGACTTTAGAGCTTTGCGATATACTCATACACTTAACACATTATTCTGAGTTGTAACTGTTGGCAGGGCCGGACTGGCCCACCAGGATTCCCGGGAAATTTCACGGTGGGCCGCGGCACCTGGGGGATGCACAGCTCTAATTCTTCCCTCTTAAATAGAGGGAGCCATGCGGGCAGCTTGAGCATCAAAGTGGCGCGGCCACCGGCCGCATGTAAGTGTTGCCGCGTGCCCTTCCATTGGCACACTCTGAGGGGGCCGGCCATGTTCAATAGTTACCCTGCGGCCGGCCCTGTAGTGTATGATGGTGCCGCCGGGCCGGGTAGTGAGTGTGCCGGTCTGGCGGCACACTCACTGATAGTGATAGCCGTGTAGCTGTCAGTAAGCATTGGAGGACTGAGGATGGGGCAGAACTAACTGCTATGCTCCCATGCGGTTCCCACAATTTCCAGCAGAGCCACATCATAGAGTAGTGATTACTCTATGATGTGTCCATGCAGGGAATTGTGGGAACCGCATGGGAACATGGAGAGTGAGAGAAAAAACGCACATTGCTGTCCCTGACGCTCCAGATCCGATTTCAGACAAGGTCAGCCTCAGTGGGTGAAGGGGAGAAATAGTGGGAAGGGGAGAAAGAGACAGAGGGAAAAGAGAGACACAGGGGGGAGAGTGAGACAGAGGGGTAGTAGGAGAGAAAGAGGGGGAAGAGAGAGACCGAGGGGGAGTGGGGGAGAAAGAAGGGGAAGAAAGAGACAGAGGGGGATTGGGGGGGAGAAAGACAGAGGGGGAGTGGGGGAGAAAGAGGGGTAAGAGAGAGACACAGGGGGAGGGGAAGAAAGAGGGGAAGAGAGAGAGACACAGGAGGAAGGGAGAGAAAGAGGCAGAGGAGGAAGAAAGAAAGAGGAGGGAAGAAAGAGATAGAATAGGAAGAGTGAGACAGAGGGGTAGTGGGAGAGAAAGAGGGGTAAGAGAGAGACACAGGGGGAGTGGGGGAGAAAGAGGGGGAAGGGAGAGACACATGAGGAAGGGAGAGAAAGAGACAGAGGAGGAAGAAAGAGAGATGGGGAGGGGGGAGAAAGAGACAGAGGGGGAGAAAGACAGCGGTGGAAGAGAGAGAGACAGGTGGAGGGGGAGAAAGACAGAGGGGTAAGAGAGACACACAGAGAAGACGTGAGGGGGAGAAAGAGGCAAACAGAGGGTCTGCGGGAAGAAAGAGGCACACAAAGGGACTGGGCGGAGGCAAAGAGACTCACAGAAGGTTTGCTGGGGGACAAAGAGACATCCAAAAGGTTTGTGGGGTACAAAGTGACACACAAATGGTTTGTGGGGGACAAAGCTGGGCTGGAGGAAAAAGATGCATACAGAGGGACTGGGGGAGACAAAGAGACACACAGAAGGTTTGCTGGGGGGGACATAGACACACACACAAGGCGATGGGAGAAGAGACATACAGAGGGCTGGAGAAGGGTAAAAAGACACACAGGCTGGGATGAAGTAAAAGATACTCAAGTTGAAAGACACATAAGGGGGGTTGTAAGAGACACAAAGGAGAAAAATTGGAGACAAGATACACTAAACAAGTTAAAAAAAAATCAATAAGAAACACAAGAAAACAGCAAGAAATTCAAAAGGGGGTTAAGATAAACACAGGAGAAGATGCATTTTGTTGTGTGTGTTTGGGGTTGATGCATTTTCGCCTGTGCTGGCGCGGCGCATTGTTGGGCTGGTATAGAATTTTATCCAGGGCTGCTTTTAGTTCCCAGTGCGGCCCTGACTGTGGGGGGACTGAGTTTCTACCACAGTTCTTGTCCACAGCAAAAAACCTCTGTGTATGCAGTGTGCTTGAGAAAAATCCAAAGCTCAACAAGAATACAACTCACAGAACTGTGACAAATGTATGAATATCAATGAACTCTAAGCAATAATCTTTATGTTTGTATTGGGTGCTGCTACCGTGTTTCTCCGAAAATAAGACCGGGTCTTATATTAATTTTAGTCACAAAAAACACACTAGGGCTTATTTTCAGGGTAGGGCTTATTTATTTACGGTACCGGTATGTACATTGAACCCCCCCTTTAATTAATCCACCCCCCTTTAATAAATCCACCCCCTTTAATAAATCCACCACCCCTTTAATAAATCCACCCCCCTCTAATTAATCCACCCCTCCTTTAATAAATCCACCCCCTCTAATTAATCCACCCCCCTTTCATAAATCCACCCCTCCTTTAATAAATCCACCCCCTCTAATTAATCCACCCCCTCTAATTAATCCACCCCTCTAATTAATCCACCCCCCTTTAATAAATCCACCCCCTCTAATTAATCCACCCCCTCTAATTAATCCACCACCCCTTTAATGAATCCACCCCCTCTTTAATTAATCCACCCCCTCTAATTAATCCACCCCCTCTAATTAATCCACCACCCCTTTAATTAATCCACCACCCCTTTAATTAATCCACCCCCTTTTAATTAATCCACCCCCCTTTAATTAATTCACCCCCCTTTAATTAATTCACCCCCCTTTAATTAATTCACCCCCCTTTAATTAATTAAGTCCCAGACATAAAATACCGGTATCTACTCACAGTTCAAAGATGTCAAGAATCAGAGCTATTTGCAAGCACTGGTATGGGCATTTGCTGGCCAAAAAACAAAATAAAGATTCCTTGAACTGTGAAAATGTTGTATCAGATTAAATCACCTATCAGATAAAGAGTTGCAACAGTTTAGATCTGGGACAGCCAACAGGTTGATCCCAATCTACTATTTGCTCTCTGAGCAGTGAATGGTAGATTGCTGCATCTGTAAAGAAGGTAGACTTGCCGCCATAATAAATTCAGAATATCTTAGTAAAATCAGAAGATTTTGACACCCTGCATGTATGCGGGCACTGACTGCCTGGGTTTAATGAGAGGACTGTAAATGAAATTGAATAATTTACTGATCTATTCACTACAGTAACTATACAAAGTGAATTCAAAGCAAATTTCTATTTTTTGGGCAAATAGCTCAACTGAGAACAGGCTTTGAACATTTTTACATTTCAGCTATGGCAATATTAAAGGACCACTATAGTGCCAGGAAAACAAACTCATGAGGTCCCCCCACCCTCAGGGCCCCCTTCCGCTGGGCTGAAGGGGTTAAAATCTGGTGAGCCACTTACCTTTCTCCAGCGCTGGGCTCCCTCGGTGCTGGGGAATTCTCCACCCTCTGCCAACGTCAGCTCTGAATGCGTATGCATAGGCGTGCGCACGGGGTGTGCCGGGTGTGCCTGGGCACACCCTAATCCCCGTGGCACGCCTATGTATTGAGTCCTGCAGGAACTGCACTTTTATTTGAGCAGGAACGCTGTTCCTGCAGGCACTCAGTGCCCCCAAATGCCCCCTTCCGGCCCCCATGTTTCCCCCTGTCATGGCGGGGGTGGGGGGGGCAAGAGGTGAAGGACACCCCCCAGTCGGGTGCCTGTGTCCATCTCAGACGCAGTGAGGGAGCTGTGTGCTCTCTGCTTCCTCTCGCTGCGCACCGTTTGCTGTAGCTGGGAGCCGGAATATGACGTCATATGACGTCATATTCCGGCTCCCAGCTACAGCAGACAGCCCGCGCGGCGAGAGCAGCTACAGCAGACAGCCACGGCAACACTCCGCAGGCTAGAGTTCACTCTCCACTGGACCACAAGGGATGGCACATGGCAGCAAGGATCCCCCCTCCCTACATAAGGTAGGGAGGGGGGATATTTACTAATCAGCCCCC
Organism: Pelobates fuscus; assembly: GCF_036172605.1. NCBI lineage: Eukaryota > Metazoa > Chordata > Amphibia > Anura > Pelobatidae > Pelobates > Pelobates fuscus. The sequence goes on along the minus strand of NC_086322.1, from coordinate 121,995,225 downwards.
ACCTCCACAATCCCTCCCAACATACAGCCCACACACACACACACAGCACCTAGACACATACAGCACGCTCACACACACAGTACACTAACCGCACCCTCACAAACACACACAGCACCTTTACAAACACACAACACCCTCACACACAGCACACTAACAGCACCCTCACAAACACACACACAAACACACACAAACAGCACCCTCACAAATACACGACACCGACACACATTACACACAAACGGCACCATCACACAAACGCACACATCACACAAACAGCACCCTCACACAGCACAGTAACAGGACCCTAACAAACACACAAACACCCGCACACAGCACACTATCAGCACCCTCACACACAAACAGCACCCACACAAACCCCCTCACCCACATAGCACACTACCAGCACCCTCACACACACATCACACTAACAGGACCTTCACACACATCACCCTTACACACTACCAGCACCCTCACACACACATCACACTAACTGCACCCTCACACCACCCTCACACAGCACACTAGCAGCCCACGCACACAGCAGTGTATATGTATATATAAATATATATATATATATATATGGGTATTACATATATACACATGCGGCGTGTTTGTGCTTTAGGGTGCACACCCTAATGCAACAGGCTGCGCACGCCTATGTGCGTATGCGAGGCAACAGCCGCGCGCACATTTAAACCGCCCATAGGAAATCATTATTCAATGCTTTCCTATGGATGCCCAGCGTATTCTCACTGTAATTTTCACAGTGAGAATTGTGGAAGCGCCTCTAGCAGCTGTCAGTGAGACAGCCACTAGAGGCTGGGTTAACCCTCAGTAAAACATAGCAGTTTTTCTGAAACTGCTATGTTTTCAGCTGCAGGGTTAAAACTGGAGGGACCTGGAGCTGAAGTGATCTAGGTGCCTATAGTGGTCCTTTAAATCTGAATTACCAACATTTGACATTGAAGTGAATACCAACTGTGTGCATAAAATATGAAATTGGATTTGTAATTATGCATAAGGAACAGAGAATATCAGAGTCATTCACCTAAGTCACAATTATTGGTAATTTAAATGAAATTCAATATGAATTAAAAACTGACAACTATTTTTTTCCATTTAGGTTATTTTGACTTTAAGTTTGAATTATTTTTAATTCACTTTGAATTCCTGACAATTCCCACTTTAGTGAATAACTTTGTATGTGTGAAGGGAGTTTATTGGTATGTATGGAAACTGAATATGTGGAGCGTATGATGTAGTTGGAAAGAAGGTGGTGATGAAATTCTGGGAAAGGATTACTATGTAAAGAATATATTATGTGTGTATATAGTATATGCTTGAGATAATATACAAAGAGAATTGGTGCTATAACTGCAAAATAAAAAAGCTGTGTTATGGGGTATAATGTAATTTGCAGTGTAGGTAACTTAATCAATGTCTAAAAATGCAATTGATGGTACGTGCTGATGTGTGGAAATTATATTATGTGTGTTTTTGTAAGTGGAGAGGGAATTGGTGATGTGTATGAATGTAATAAGGCAATGTTTGCTTCGGTTTTAAGTAAAGAGGCAATCAATTCTAATGTATAGAATGGGCAAGCCTGTTTTTATAGAATGGAAACTGAAGTTTTGCATCTGAGTGAAAATGAAACTGGTGTCTTCTCTATGTGTAGAGAGGTCATTGTGCTGTCTCTGAGTGTAGAAAGGGAATTTCACTGTGTCTGTGTGTTTGGGAAAAAAGTGGTTGCGTTTCAATGAATGGAAATATATCCAGTACAATGCACTGTTATTGTAAATGCTAGTATTCCTATACTTTGCCATTTTTTTTTTTTTGCAATTAATTTTAATGTAAAATACTCTACTGTGCATTAGATCTGTTCCGTAAACAGTGAGTTATTGTGTGATCAAAAACACTTTTGATAATTTAGGCAAAAAATCCAAATAATTATAATTATCAATTCAGAAGAGTGATTAATTGTTTTCTTACATTTTGCTTAGCTTTGATGCACATAAATGTGTAAGTCACACTTTGACATATCCTTATATACATTTAAAGAAGACCCACCAGATGAGAATATATACAGAATTAAGGAAGAAGGGAGAAAATAAACTACTAGTGATGGATAAAGAAATGTAATTTCCCTCTGTGGAGATGGTGATTGTTTTTCATATCATAAACATTTGTAAATCCAAACTTTACACCAAACATAATGCAAGCAGAAATGTCCTCCTGTTCACTTTTCATATTTTTATTCCTTATACTTTATGATGCTTGCAAGAGCTCCATGTGGATTTTCAAATATGAAAAATGGTTTCCACAGAGAAGCAGCAGGCAATCATCCAAGATATGTATTTTAAGTTTTGCACATTGAAATGGCCTGACAGAATTATCATTTCAATAGTTTGCATGAATCCTAATTCTTTTTTTATCTTGCCATCTCCTCTCCTGTAATAGAAGACAAGGAATACATGACAGTAAATGAATTTTAAAAGGTAAAAATGTTCTTTATTTGCCCTTTACGTTCATTTTTAGAGAAACTGTTGAGGATTATTCTTGAAGCCATTTTCAAGATTTCACATCAATTATTTGTTTCATCAACAGACTTGTTTCATTTTTAATTTCATTCATCTTGTAACGAGTATAAAAATTGACCATACATTTTCCGATATGATTTTTTCTGTATCAGACAAGTGAACTAAAACTCCATTGAGATCTGAGTGGTATCAACAGTGCATAAGATCCACTATAAAAATTGTGACTTAAAAGTTTCAATAGCATGGACATGACAGCATCATTAAATCAGTGGTAGAGAGAGGATCCAGGCACTCCAAGCATCTTCCTTAATGTTTATAGGGACAAGTGAGGCACCATTTTGTGGTGTCTCACTAGTCCCAATAAATACATTTGAAGATACTTGGAGTGCCTGGATCCTCTTTCTACCACTGATATCTACTTTCTGGGGTTGGTGCTGGCCCTTGGTCCAGTTTAGCACCCGGATCTTCATGTGACTGAAGTGCGGTTTGTGTTTTCTCTTTTTGCAAAAAAAGCATAATTAAATCAATCTTAAAAAAACAAAACTCATTTATAAGGGAGTAGGAATAATGAAAAAAATATTCAACCCCTGAATAAAATCCTTCACAACAGGTGTTGTCTTAAGCACACCTGATGCAACTAATCAAGGGCTTCATTAGTTGCACCAAGCGTTTGTTGAAGTGAGAAGGATAGTCTACAAAGTTAAGAAAATAGATCATCACCCTTCACAAACAAGGAACAGAAAGCAAAAAGTAAGTCAAAGCACTGAATGTTCCTAGAGACACCATTGGAAGCATAGATCACAAGTTAGAAGTTGCATGAACAGGGCTTACACTACCTGGACAGGGTAGAAAAATAAAGCTATCTATGGTGGCAACCATATTTATGAGAAGGCAGGTTGTGAAAAACCCTTGAGTGACTGCAAAAGACTTGGAGCAAAACTTGGTTGCGACAGGCGCTAAAGGTTTCAGTTAGCATAGTGAGGCACATACTAAACGTAGAAGCTTTCCATGCCAGATGTACACCATTACTGACCCAAAAGCACAAGAAGAGTTGGCTCCAATATGCTCAAAATGATATAAATAAGCCACAGAAGTTTTGGGTTTCTGCTCTGTGGAGCGATAAAACAAAACTGGAACATTTGGCCCAATTGATTGGCATTATGTCTGAATGAAGAAGAATGAAGCATACACTGAAAAGAACACTCTGCCTACAGTTAAGCATGGTGCTGGCTCGGTGATGCTCTGGGGCAGTTTTGTCTCCTCTTGCACTGGAAACCTGCAGTGTGTTTAAGACAAGATGGATTCATTGAAGAATCAGAAAATCCCAGAAGAAAAGGTCATTCCATCTGTGAGAAAGCTGAATCTTGGGCGTCATTGGCCCTTCCCACAAGACAATGATCCCAAGCATACCTAAAATTCCATTCAAGGCTTGGGTACAGAAGAAGTCCTGGAAAAGTCTACAGTCATCTGACTTGAACGCCATAGAAAATCTCTGATGTGATTTGAAGAAGGTGGTTGCAGCACACGAACCCAAGAATATTACTGAACTGGAGGCCATTGCTCATGAGCAATGGGCTAAGATTATTCAGGAACTGTGCCAGAAGCTGGTGTCTGGCTATGCATCTAGTTTCCAGTAGGTCATAACAGCAAAAAGGACATGCAGACACACACTGACACATGTGGATACAGAAACACACAGACACAGTTGCAGATACACAGACACACAAATACACACAAGCACAGATACACTGACACACATGCTAACACACATTCAAATACACAGTCACACACACTAATACATATACAGATACACAGGAACACTAATGCACATACAAACACAACAACACAAAGATAAACACACAGACACACACACACACACACACACTAATACACATAAATATATATTGACACACAAAATGACACATACAGATGCACAGGCACACATGTATACACAATGACACTCATACAGATACAAACACTGACACAGATACAGAGACACACATACCAGGGGCACACATTGACACACATATACACATACAGACACACAGATAGATACATAGACACACATACAATACAGACAGACAAAACATGTACACACACAGATAAAACACAAACAGATAACACATGTACACAGATAAGACATGCAAACAGAAAACACACACAATTAAGACACACACACACAGATAACAAAACGCACACACATACACTCAAAGATCACTATTGCAGAATGCAGAATTAGGGAAAAACATTTCAGTATTCAGTCTATAAAAAGTTTTTTTTAACAAACCCACTGCAGTAAAGGTCTTTCAAGGTCAGGTCCTCTGGAAATAAATGCTATTATGAAAAGTCTAGTTTGTAATATACTCTTGCTCTTTAAAATGTTATTTTACATTCCATGGAGATGCCTGTTATTTTTGTTACAGCTGCTACTCTTCCTAATTGGAGCACATGTATACATTTCTCTCAATTTTTCAATGAAAATGACAGACAAAGCAAAGGTATTGTGACCTGATTCCCAATTATCGTTCAGGTCAGATTCAGATGCTATCTCAATAAACATTGTCCTCAATTCATTTTCTAACCAGTGAATATGACTAATCACGTTAATCTTTAATGATGCAGATGTAATGTATTCTAATAGCGTTATTAGGCAAAAACATGCAAAACGTAGCTTTACATTATTTAATAATTGCAACATCAACAGCACTTCTACTATATTACATAACTGTTCCAGCAATCTTTAATTACTCAAAATCATTTTATAGGAGCCGTCACTGTCCATGGTCTCAATGACAACCAAAAGTTCCACTGCAGGAGATGATTGGAGAACCAGAAATAATGTAAATGCATGCAGCATGACAATTCATCAATATACAGTAGCTCACTGTATCAATGTTCTTGATATCTTGAAATAAGTAGTACCAACGGGAAGAATACAAAGCCAGGTATGTACGTCACACCTTGTAGCAACTGCGATATTTAGATATTTAATAGGACTTAATTACCATACCTGAAAAACTCCTGGAAAGTAAGGTAGTATGTTCAATGTTTATGTTATGTTTTGTAAAATAATACAATGTGAGCAAGATATTACTTTGCTGCAGAAGTATTTAGATAGACTGGAGGACTGGGCACTCAAATGGCAGATGAAATTTAATGTTGAAAAATGCAAAGTTATGCACTTCGGCGTAAAGAATACACAAGCAACGTATACCCTTAATGGAAGCGAATTAGGGATAACAACACACGAAAAGGACTTGGGAATTGTTATAGACAACAAACTATGCAACAATGTGCAATGTCAATCAGCAGTGGCTAAGGCCAGTAAGGTATTGTCATGCATGAAAAAGGGCATTCATTCTCGGGACGAGAATATCATTTTGCCTCTCTATAAATCACTGGTAAGACCACATATTGAATATGCTGTGCAATTTTGGGCACCTGTTCTAAAGAAGGATATCATGGCACTAGAAAAAGTGCAGAGGCGGGCTACAAAATTAATAAAAGGAATGGAACATATCAGCTATGAAGAAAGGTTAACAAATTTAAACCTATTTAGTTTAGAAAAACGTCGCCTGAGAGGGGATATGATAACATTATACAAATATATTCGGGGCCAATACAAACCATTGTGTGGAAATCTATTCACAAACCGGACTTTACATAGGACACGAGGCCATGCGTTTAGACTGGAAGAAAGAAGATTTCGTCTAAGGCAAAGGAAAGGTTTTTTTACTGTAAGAACAATCAGGATGTGGAATTCTCTGCCTGAAGAAGTGGTTTTATCAGAGTCCATACAGATGTTCAAACAGCTACTAGATGCATACTTGCAAAGACAGAATATTCAAGGATATAATCTTTCAATGTAGGGTAATAACTGCTTGATTCAAGGATAAATCTGACTGCCATTCTGGGGTCAAGAAGGAACTTTTTGTCCTAGCTTGTTGCAAAATTGTGCTTCAAACTGGGTTGTTTTTTTTTTTTTTTTGTTTTTTTTCTTTTTTTTTTTCTTTTGGAACAGCAAAAAACAGGTGTGAGGAAGGCTGAACTTGATGGACGCAAGTCTCTTTTCAGCTATCTAACTATGTAACTATGTAACTATGTTATCAATGACAGAGTTTGAAGGTCCAGATGACAAAAGGAACCTTGGAAAAAAAGATCATGCCACAAAGGCAATGACACAGTTCAGTATTCTGATTTAGAGCACAGGTGGAACCTCACAAAGGGAACCACATCTGAGGATGCCACCATGAGGTCCAGAATCTCCCTGAATTCCACATACAAAAGGTGCTACCCCAGTACCCCTAACAGCAGTAAATAGTACCCCGAAGTTCCATACTGAGCTGTGAAACCTCAGCCATCCCTTTGCAGGCCATCTAGGGATCTTTCCATGGGACTGGGTGGGAGCAATGTGAGGAAATAACTTATAAAACCTTATGACCTCCCACCTCTCTTTCCAGTTTCCTACCCTTTCCTCCCCTCACCGAGATCCGATGTGTCAAGACACTTTTAGTGAGACCAACCTGAAGCCGACCTGGAACTCCGACTCGGCTACTAACTTCAAGATTTCCCTGTCACCTTGGACCTCCATTTTCCTCACTTTCCCAGCAACTCAGAAGAGCGCTTTTTGGAAGGAAGCTTATGACCATAGAAATGAACAATTGCTCCCTGAAACCATCAGGGAGCTACCATTTCCCACGAAGATATGACACCCAATAAATCACAGAAGATTTACATAGACTGCATGGAACTCTTTTCGGCCAATTATGGTAGCAGTCGGGCAAAACAGTGACTGTGTGACGTATTAACAATTATGCATAGATCAGAATGCTATTTTCCGGGGGGCGGAGCCTGGCTCTCAAGGAGAGTAGACGTGCATGCTGTGAGCTCCCGCTGAAAAGGCCAACAAACTAACTTTAAACGGGCTAAAACAGCTATTGACCCCACTGACGGGCAGCACAGAGCCCAGAGGGGACCCAGCGAGATACCCTGAGACTCTGCAAAGCGGATCGGGCACGGGAAACCGGGAGAGCACCGCTGCGGCCTACTACACCGGAGCTGGGGAGGGACGGCCGACCTCCCTGCTTCCAGGTAACCCACGAGAATAGACACACTCCTACCCCCCCCCCCCTTTGGACCGGTGGGGGTCATCCCGGTCTACGCTCGACAGCCTAAATCGAGCAACATGATATCGGCACATAGACCCAGAACGGAGCACAGCCACATGGAGAGGGCCGAAGCGAAAATGGCGCCTGACACGTGGCATGATGAGGAGACATGAGAGCAATGTGCCCCAGTCCTTTGCTCCGTGGACCGCACACTACAGCGGCTGAATAAGCACATTCAACGGTTCTGGATAAAACTGGAAACCCTATTCTTTTCTAAGCCGCACCAACCTCGAGTCAAGAAGCGGGACGGCAAGAGCCGGAGGGAACAAGGGACCCCCTCGGGCCTACAGCACCGAACCAAGCCTGCACCTCTCACTACTGGCCCACCTAGGCCGAAGGCCACCAAGGGCTTGACCCGACGACATCGCTCACACGGACGGAGAGACGGCCGCCACAGACGGCGACAAACCCTCGCATCCCTCCATCACTCCCGCTATGGGAAGGACCCGGTCCTTGGAAGAGAACGGGCCCGTGGCACAAAGATGTCGGCCTTCATACCGGCCTGGGGCTGGAGGGAGGACCCACCCTGCCCCCGGCGGACAGCCGCCTTTGTTACCTGTCCAGCACCGAACGTAGCGAGCAGATCACAGGGCCCAGACTGAAGATGCACCTCACAGGTGACGAGCTCCCGGCTCACCTTTGCTGGACTCAGCCTCCCCTCGCAGGGAATTGGATAAACGGCCTACAACACCTCTGGATGTTGTTAGCAGTAACCACACTGACTGTAACGATAATGACTCTCAGGGGTGTACTGGACTAAAGTTGCTTTCCACTACATAACACTGGAAATGTATAATTTGATTGGTCACAACTGTGTCTCAGTGCCCCTAACTTGGCGACTGATGATACAAATGTGTAGAAGTTTAACGCCTTTTCAATGCATGTGCTGATTCACTTCTCCAAACTATGTCACATAAGTTGCCTACTAGCCCACTGTAACCTGATTCCACCAGGTTAATTTGCCTACCACATAGAAAAGCATGTTTAGCTAGATAGCACAGCAACTATCGCTTTTTGTTTTTTATTTACTCTTTAAACCATGCTATATATTATGTTTATGCATGCTATATACATCACTAATCATAAGTTACTGGCTTGTTATCTATCGGAAGTATGTGCACCTTCTTAGCTTGATAACCTAGCGATTGTATTAAACAAAAAAGAAAAAATGTGCGATTATGCATGCCACAGTCAAATCCTTATATATGCTGTTATATGTTGATACACGCTGTTGTGGCGATTGAAGTAACTCTGTACCCACCCGCACTACAAAAATAAAGAATAAAAAAAAAAAAAAAAAAAAAAAGAATGCTATTTTCCCAAAATGGGCACTCTGATCTCCCCTTTAAAATGATGTATAATATTTGGGGGTACATTATTGTTTAAGGGATCTTTTTTGGGTATATCTGTGTTACGCTCTCTGTATCCAGGGGATAATTATTTTACCGTTTATCAACTCAATTATCTCCCAGACACAGAAACGCCTGGGCAGGCTTATGGAGTTCTGCCCAGGCTGGTGCTCTGTGTATAAAATGTATGTGCTTTGGCCTTATAAAACTAGTTCTTGTACCCTTCATCAAGTCTTGACTAATGTTTGAGTATGCAGGAGTTATCATCACTGCTTTACTAGAGGACCTGGTACCACTCTGCGTAAAGGTGCTCCATTACAGGGCACTTGCCTCAGGTGTGTTATGGGCAAATGCAAATATTATTTCTAAGTTTTAGAATAAAAAGTAAACTGTGTACTTTGTCTTTAAGAGATCTTGCAAACTGACCAGCTGTTAAAAATGGAAATATTGTTTCTCATGCAATGTTCCTTTTCTTATCAATCTGACATCTTACCCAATAAATAAATAGGATGTCTAGGTCATGACAAATAAACATACATAAAATGTTCCTATGTGAAATGACCAAGTTATGGCCTTGTATCTTTGCCAAGTTAAGGTAGGTCCTAAAATGACCTTGTGACAAGACCAATCTCGCCACATTGCATTGGAGGAGCCTGGTTGCCCGCCTTTTGCCTTGTGACTATGGACCCTGGGAGATTTGGCCCGTTCAATTCAGTATGATAGGAGTTATGTATTTTTGTATCCTTTTGTGTTTTACTGGTAACATGTGCTCAATGGAGTCTGCCTCTATCCCTGGATAGAATTGGAATATTTTCCCCATTGTCTCCAGGATAGAGGGCTCTGTAAAACCGGTTTGGGCCAGGTAGCCATGCTGCCAGCCAGGCCCCAAAAGATACTTTACTAACTTCTGAACCCCTGGTCTGATTCATGCCATTTTTTGATATGTTATTCCCCTGAATGGATTGATTGTGAATATATTATGTGAATGTGATGTATATTTTAGAAGTCATGAATATGCTGTAAAAACTGTGTTTGTCCTGCCTGTGATAAATTACATTAACCCATTGTGTTCAGTAATTATATCACAGGCAGAGGGGAGGATTTTATGTGTTTGTGCTGGGTGTGTTTTATGTTTTACTGTACGGGATTGGTTACATGTTGTCCCTCCCTGTGGGATGTCCCCTTGCATGGGGACTTGCATAAACGTCTGTGAGTGTTAATTAAAACAGACCACTGCTTGACCCTCAACACGGAGCCTTGTCTCGTTCTTGGGGGCATTTACTGTATGCTGTTAGAGACTGATTGCCAGGAGTGTAAGCTGATTGTCTGCTTTTCCTGTTCGTCTGCTAGCAGCTATTAGTGAGGTTCCAGTTCGGGAGTTGGAGTGCTATTTTGTATCCAGTCTGGGAGTTTGGTGTTCTGCAGTAGCTGTGCCTGTATCTCTGGAAGGGGAAGATCTACTAAACGGCTTTTAACCCCTTTTATGCCTGGGGGTGCCGTTACAGACCTAATTGAACATTTAAGGTATACATATGTTTACTTAATAATATTAGGACACAGAGGGGAGATTTTGGAGACAGAGATACTGCTTCATTTTATCATGACTGATATAGACTTGTTCAGGAGGGTATGTTATTCTGTTTACTGATATTGCAAGCATATAATTTAATCTTAAAAACTCTGCTATAAATTATTGTAATGGATTTTATATGTCTATATTTAAATATTTATTAAATAAAATATTTAAAAGACAAAGCTTTATTGCTTCCAAGACAATCCCTATTTTATATTGTATTCTCAATTATTTCTATATTTTAAATAGAGGAACTCTTACTAACTATATAATATTATGGCTAAGATATCTGAATGGTTAGCCCTGCTAAGTTCTATGCATTAAAACGTTATAGTGGTAAACAGGGGAACAGGCTGTGGTTACAATTGGCACCCAACGTGGGGCGCCAATTGTAACTGCAGCTGGTCCCCCTATTTACCACTATAACATCTTACTAACTATATAATATTATGGATAAGATATCTGTATGGTTAGCCCTGCTAAGTTCTATGCTTATAGTGGTAAAAAAAAAAGGTTTTATTTGCTTTCAACAGAGAGGATATATGCCATCTGGAACTCAAGTCTGGCTGTCCACAATGGACATTAACTCTAGGAATCATCAGTAAGTGAGAGTAACAGACCGCGCAAGTGTCATTGCAGCTACCAGTTCTTACCTGAACAGTACTCCTGCAGTATTCTGAGAGCAGATACTCAGGTGTCAGCGGCTGTGTCCGGTCGCTTGCCTGACCTTGCCAGTTCCCCTGTGACATCTGGCTCCACTTGGGTGCCACCACTGCGACAAGATGGCGATTGTCATGCATACACCGGCGCAGCACGTAGAGGTGATCGATTGGTTCTGAGGGATGAAGAACTGGAGAAAGAGAGGGCAAGGACTGTGGAAAAGCCAAGATGGAGCATAGTCTCCTCCACTACTTAATGGTCACTGAGTTTCTGCCTGCACGGGGTGGGGTACAGTAACTTGATCTCCTCTGGCTCTAAATAGGAGATCAGTGCTTGGGTATGCTGGTGCTTTCTCCAGTCTCCTGACAATCTGGTTCTTGTTCATGGTTCTTGATCCTGGCTCTGATCTTGGTTCTCATTCCTGGTTCCTGATGAAAAATCCTGATTTTGGTTTCTGATCCTAAATTCTGGTTCCTGATTCTGGTTCATGGTCCCTGATTTCTTGTTCCTGGTAATACTTCTTGGCTTCTGACCTTTGGCTTTGACCCTGACAACACTTCTTGTCTCCAACCTTTGGTCTCTGACATCCTGCTTCCTATTTGTGGATTTCTTGGCTTCTGAGCTTCAGTGTCAGGATCGTATCCTGACAACTATATTTTATCTTCATTTATTCATGTTCCTTTAAAATAAGTTACAGCTCTCCACCACTAGTGGCCTCCCTAGCCACTAATCACCTCAGTCCTCACCTGCCTAGGACTAATTACAGATCATACAAAAGGCCACACCCGAGAATACGAGTGGCCTTTACATTGAAGTTGGTGATTTACCTGAATCACTTTATATCCTGGCTCTTGTGAACCTGCTCCAGATTTACCTTCAAACCTGCTCCTTATAAATAACCTGTTCCACCCTTACCTTTACTTCAAACCAGCCTGCCTCTGTTACCAGCCTTCCACTGTTATCAGCCTGCCTTTGTTACAACTCTACCTGGAAATTACAGGCATTCTTTATTATTTGCAAGTAACCTGTTCTGTGGCAAGTATCCTGTTTTGTGGCATATTACCTAAATTCTGTTTTACCTCAAGTTTCATAATATGTCTAAAATCCCTAATAAAGTACCTGAAGTCAACCCTGGCATAAGTCTGCTATCTGACCTGCACAAGATCATGACATCCAGCTTGACTCTTGACCTTGCTCCTTTGCTGCCAGCTGTGTCCATTAGACCATCAGCTTCCTGTCTCCTGGTTTGGCTTCACAGCTTCCTCTGTCTATAAAGGCACCCATGCCCTGATAGATCTCACAGGTTCCCGTATCACTTCTTTTCAGGAACCTGGGGGTTGCCATCCACTGCAACTGAGTTTCTCTCCAAGCAAACCAAATTATTAGGTTGTCACAGCAAGTAGCCTGACAAGAAACAAGTTAACCTACTATGAAGACATTACCAACCTTTTTAGAAAAGGCAACAATCCGTCAAACTGATCAAAAGACTCGGAGTTGATATCAGATAGCAGGCTAAAATCATTAAATAAATGAAAGAAGGAAAGCAGAACAGTAAGTAAATACAAATGCAAAGTAAAATAAATACAAGTATGTCCAATTCAGTCCTACCACTGCTGATAAAAAAAAAAAGTTTTAAACCCAATTAAAGAAGTAGGGAATGAAAAGACAATGTAGCAAAATGTGCCTTAGTGCTACAAAATATATATGCTGTAGCAATGATAAAAGCACAACTTGCTGGTTAGTATAGTGCTTTGTATACAAAATGTATTAATATAGTACGTGTAATCCAGTAAGTGAATAAATCCACTTTAAGCCATATAATAGGTAGTGGATCTTAAAAGGCTCATCTATATATGTCCGTTACTGAGAAAAATACAAAAAAAGAACATCGTGTTCTTCGTAGCAGTAATATTATATTAATAGTAAAGGTATAAATACACTCACAAGCATCGGAATGAGGAAAGCCTTGCCAAGAACACAGTCTCTTCAGGAATGTAACAAAATTTTCCCACCCTGCCAGCTTGAACTTTAAAAAGAGGATGTAGGGTCCATCAAAAAAAAGAGGAAGCAGGGGACCAAGGGGCCTTTGATAGAGAATGCATTTTTAAGTTCAAGCTTGGAAGAAATAAAAAGTCTTACTTTTCTCATTGCTTCAACAAATCCACTTTCTTACTGAGAGGCAGATACAGAACTAAGAATTCTAATGGAGGGATTAGAGAAGGACATTAACTTAGGTGTGTCTACCGTTTCCATTTGGAAGGGACTTTATTCTACATGTCACTACTCATGGTATCACACCATTACAATTAATCTTAGGATTTGCAGGATGTGCCAGAAATATGAACAATATAATTATATAATTTTAAAAACATTTAGTACAAACAGAACCAATTAACAATGTATGCTGTTTCTTGTCCATTACTCACAGCAGTTTCTCCATGTGCATCTGTAATTTTTCTTTAAGGATTTTAAAGTATTTGGCAAAATGAATAAACCAGCATTTTATAGGATTATTAGAAATATTCAGAATCTCAGTCAGGTATAAAAGTCATTATCTTACTAAAACTCTACTGGGGACTTTTTTTCCCCATATTTAGTTTTTTTTTTTATTGAGCCAACAGCATTGACACATAATTGGCAAAAACTATATTGCATGTTAATACACAGTAAGTACAGTAGTAATCAGTGCAGTAATGATACTTTACACCAATCGAGTCAAGTTATTCTTTGTAACTGCTGTCGGGTTTTTTTGTTTAACAGGGATACAGAAAAGAAACAGGAGTACAAGGTAGGGTAGCTAACATATGTTCAGTTAAACCAGCATCATATTAACTGGTATAAGGAAAAAGGTTTGCTCCAGTTAGATGTTCAGTTGGTCATGTAATCTCTCCCCCGCTATACACAGAATGTAGAGTTCCCCAGGATCTTGTCAGCCAACTATGCCATATCAGAGCATGTTTGGTAGTGTTACCCCTAATTTGTAAGGCCATCTGTTTGTATGAGCATATGTCGTCTATGCGGCTGGTGATCTATGCCATAGAAGGCACCACTTTGCTTTCCCAGTGGAACGCCAGCCTTACCTTCGCTACTGTCAACAAATTAGGGATAACTGAGTGGTGGGGGCTGGTTTCCAGATCTGGTGTAATGTGGAGTATGTAGTGCTCAGGCTGTAGAGGGATAGTAATGGCCGTTATGCTATGGATAGTCATCTGGATTTTCCCAGAGTTGTGCTAAAACTGTGCATTCCCAAAACATATTGTACATTGTCCCTTCAGCAGCCTCACACCTCCAGCATAGTGGGGAGGTAGTACTGTAGATATGTGACAACCTGTGAGGCACCAAATACGATCTCATGGTTACTTGGCAGTAAGCCTCCCATAGAGAGAGACTGTTAGAAGATTTTTTGGTTTGCACCAGAGCAACCTGCTACTGGAACAATGTGAACCCTGTCCCTATGTCTCGCTCCCATTGTATCATGTATGGCAGTTTGTCCAGGGCCCTTTCAAATAATAGTGCATTATTGCAGAGTGAGAGAGACTTAAGTGTGAGTGGGTGTGGCAGGGTTGGCATGTTTGCCTTACACATTTGCAAAATATTTGTAACTCTCAGATAGAGGAATAGATCCCTGGATGGGATGTACGTTGTGGATAGTTTTTAACTTACCAGTAGTAAAGAGACTGTTTACAGTGCTTATACCTCTGTTGGCCCAAGATTCCAAGGTGAGATCTGGAGAGAGCGCTGTCAAAGCAGCCAGACCTGAGCAGAGAGTAGGGCTCTAGATCCACCAAGCATGTAGTAGAGTTTTAGAACATGCTAACGAGGGTCTACCAGTTAAAGGTAATGGCTTCCTCGTCCATATCATGTTTATTATATTGCTCGGGTGTAAGCAAGCTTTCTCAAGTGGCAACCAAAGTTGCCCCACGGACTTATTGGGTTTAATGAGAAGATGCACACACTGCACCAGTAGGAATGCCCTGTAGTAGGCTTTGATATCTGGCACACCCAAGCGACCCTTGGGGTAGAAAATTGCTATTCGTGGGGGTTTCCTACTCCAAATATGTGCATTTATCGCAGACTGAAGATGTTTTATCATTTTGTTCAGTAGTGTACGGGTTATTGTGCAAAACAAGTATAGAATGTGTGGAAGTATCAACATTTTATTGATCTAATGCAGCCCAGCAGCGACATCTCAATGTCATCCCATTGTGTCATTTGATATCTAATCTTATGTATCACAGGAACATAGTTTTCATCTGGGAGTTCGTGCAGGGATTTGGTCAGTTTAATCCCTAAGTATGACAGGGATTTCCAGCGCCAGTCAAAGGGTTACTTTTTTGTCAGTATGCCTGTTGTTGCTCGTGGTAGGTTAATCGGGAGTGCTTACGTTTTTGAGGAGTTATTTTTATAGTAAGAAACATTACCGTAAGATTCCAGGAGGCTGAGTAATTCGGGAATCATAGTATAAATATTAATGGTGAGAGGGGGCATCTCTGGCATGTTTCCATTGCATATCTAAAAATGTGAGGAGAGAAAATCAGTGTTAAATACTCTAGCTGACGGTTGTTGGTACAGGGCCTGAATGCTCGTTGTCACTCACCTGTCTCCCAGGGACAAACCCGGCATTTTCATCTGAGATCAATGTGGCAAATAGAGTTTTGATGCGATTGGCTAGGAGTTTGGCATATAACTTAACATCAGCGTTAAGCGAGGAGGATGCAAATGCAAACTGTCAGGGGTTTACTATGTTTGGGCAGCGTCACAACAAACGCTTCCAACATTTCACAAGGCATCTGGCCCGTGGATTTGATATGGTTGAAGAGTTTTGTGAGATGCGGTGTTAGTACGGTTTCCAGTTTGATGTAATAGTAATTGGAGAACCCATCCGGGCCTGGCGCTTTTGGGTAGGGACCTAAATGCGTGTCTGACTTCCTCTTCTGTGAACAGAGCCTTGAGATAACCTTTCTGCTCTGGGGAGATACATGGAAGCTGTGGCTAAGTTGGAAAGCACTGAATATCTTCCATGGAGGGTTGATGCATGTTAGAATCCCTGTCAAGTTGGTAGAGATTTGCATAATATGTTGCTAGATCTTCAACTATATCTTGTGGGTTGTATAACTTGTCCCCCTAAGTCGAGTAGATGTACGGAATCTTAGTCTGGAGATATTTCTCTTTTAGTTTCCTGGCTAGTAGCCTGCCCGCTTTATTGCTAGAAACATAGTAAGACTGCTTCAGATACCTAATGTGTTTCTCAGTAGTATGCAAAGCCAAGGAGTGTAAGTCAGCCTTTTACTTCTCTAATTGTATGTGAGTGTGCCTGGTTGGGTTAGATTTGTGTCTGGAGGTGACATTTTATGGAGGAGCCGTGACTGGGCCTTGCTTCGCCACTTTTTCCTTAAGGATCCTATCTGTATCAACACACCATGCATGACTGCTTTATGTGCCATCCATTGCGTTGGCAGGGGAGTGGGGCAATTGAGCTTTAAGATGAGTGAGATTTTCTGGATAGTCTAGCAATGACTTATTTATATGCCATGTGCCTCTTCCCCTGGCTGGATATGGTATTTGTAGGGTCACAGTTAATGGCGCATGTACTGGCCATGTGATCAGTCCAATGGATACACCGGACACGTTTATG
Organism: Pelobates fuscus; assembly: GCF_036172605.1. Taxonomy (NCBI): domain Eukaryota; kingdom Metazoa; phylum Chordata; class Amphibia; order Anura; family Pelobatidae; genus Pelobates; species Pelobates fuscus. The sequence goes on along the minus strand of NC_086322.1, from coordinate 121,978,306 downwards.
AGAGTTCTTTTGTCTACCAGGCATAAGTTAATTCCTGAGTATGTCATGTGTACCTGTGAGTAAAAGGTAAAATCTCTCGCTGTGGTGTATAGGCTTCTCCACGTGTCATAGAGGTCATGTACATGCAGCAAGTTTGCAAAGAGTGGGCTAAGTGATATGGCTGACTGTTTCGGCAGTTTGAATTTCGTTCTTTGAATTTCCAGTTTTGGGTCTAAGATACAATTAAATTCACCACAAAGTATAGTATGGCCTTTTTTGATTTTGTCAAGTTTTTAAAAACTTGTGCCCAGATACGACTTTGTGTGTCATTAGGGGGTACAGGGATGCTAATGTGACCTGTAGACCATTTAAGGCACCCACAAAAATAATGAGTCTACCATCCTTGCCTAGTCAAATTGGGCATCTGGTGAAAACACACAGTCTTTGTGGAAATATATGGACACCCTTTTAGATTTAGTTCGGGATAGGGCGTGCAAGGCTTGGGCGTAGTGTTTGATATGGAATTGCTGGGGGTTGCGGTTGCAGAAGTGAGTTTCTTGTAGACATATTATAGCTGCCCTAGATTGCTGGTTCTCTTGTGATGCAAGTCTCCTTTTGTGTGGGCTATTAAGGACTATGACATTAAGTGAGAAGATCCTTAAAGAGTTAGCCATGATAATAGATGTGTATTATCGAAGTGCACTAAGGCGTACCAATAGTGTACTTCAGTTTGCTCGGGAGAGGGGTATAATGACTTCTACTCATGGAGATGTTTTACTGGGTGGCATAACCCTGCACTTCGTCATCCTGTTTTGAGGTGGGTATAGTGGTAATAGAGATAGCCACCCAGGAGCAGTTGGGGAGCAAAACCAAGAGGGGAATATTGGGAAAAAAAACATAGTAAGAAAACCAACATTTTGCCCAAGCTCGCAGTTCACTCAATTGAGGGTGGGGGTACCGACACTGTCAGACCAAGAGCTTTCGAATCTTTGAAGTTATTTTGAAACTGGTAGCTTTCAAAAGCCAAAACTTGAATGGGTGTTAATATCAGCCAAGCCCTGGCGCTAGCTAACTGATTCTTTTTGTTTGTTTGTTTTAATATTTTGTAGTTTGTTATGTTGTTTAAATATTAACAGGGATCCATGTCAGCCCAGAGTTTATGGCCGTGCCCTGACCTCTAAGAGGCATATAATTTCCCTTTTCAGCTCCCCAAACCTTTGGGAGAAATCTGAGATATCTGACTCCCAAATCTGCACAGTCCTTACTTTGCTGATATGGTATCTCTTGGGCATGAATTGGCAGGTGGTTGGAACCTGGTTGTTACTGCTAGGAATTTCAGTGCCCCGTCATTACTTGTGGGGGGTTTGTGTTAAACTCCAAGTGAGTTTGCCACGAGCACCTGGAGGAGCCTGCTTGCTAGCCTCCTGCCCACAAACTATGGGCCCTGTAAAAGACTACCAAACTTAACCGACCGTTAGCACTGATTTCATGGAACTGTTTTGGGCATAGGACCGTGTGCACGGTCAGTCAAAATTATGACTTCCAGGAAATTCCTGCACCCCTGAACTGATCTGGGTGATTTTGGATATGTTGGTCACCCAGATCAGGGCTATCAGGGGATGTAACATGGGGATATCATGTGTTTTGGGGTACTTTTGGGACTTTTTAGAAATGTATGTTTTTTTCTGTGCTTGGAGATAATTGAATTAGAATTAGTACAGTTACTGATCCAATTATCTCCCAAGCAGAGGGGAGGGATTGTGTGCCATTGCCTCAGCTGACAATTTCTCTCCAAACCCCGGTTCCATCTCGGCAAACTCACCACGTACTAACTCAAGGAACCACGCCAATCTCATACCCATCTCATACCCATCTCATGTTACTCTTGCTCTAAATCCTCCTTCAATGCTGCCCTCTGGAATGCATGCTCTGTTTGCAATATTACAAAATCCACTGCTGTCCACAACCTCTTCATCTCTCGTTCCATAGATTTACTAGCCTTAACAGAAACATGGTTCTCCCTCTCTGCTACCACTGCATCTTTGTCCTTTGGTGATCTTCAACTTACCCACAACCCAAGACATTCGGAATGTAAAGGTGGTGGTGTAGGGTTTCTCCTCTTACCTCACTGCTCATTCAAACCTCTACCCACCTTCCCTTCCCTCTCTTTCCCATCATGTGAAATTCATTTGATTCGCCTTTTCAAACCCTTCTCTGCTAACATTGCCATTATTTATCGCCCCCCTGGTTCCCCTCTCCTTTTCCTTGACCACTTTGCTTCCTGGCTACCCTATTTCCTCTCTTCTAATATTTCATCCCTAATTCTCGTGGAATACAATATTCCCATTGACCCACCTTTGACCTCAGCAGCCTTTAAACTACTTTCAATTACTTCCTCCCTAGGGCAATCGCAGTTTGCTAATTCTCCCACCCATGTAGCCGGCAAAACCCTCAACAGTATCTAATATCCACAACACTCCATTCCCTCTCTCTGATCACCACCTCTTATCGTTTGCTCTCGAGTACCCCCTCTCCCAACAACCTCAGCCTATCCCCCCTCAACTCAGGAGGAAACTTAATTCTATTGACCTCAAGCAGCTGTCAGCTGATATTGATTCACAACTGCTATCCACCCCTTCCCTCTCCTGTCCCTCACTGGCCATTTCCACATATAACACTACCATCACCTCTGCCTTGAACACTGCAGCCCGCTCCAAACATGCACCTCAAGGAGGGCACGCTACCAACTGCGGCATACTAAATCAACACGCTACCTGCAAAGATGCTCCTGTTGTGCTGAACACTCCTGGAGGAAGTCTCGCACCCAGTCAGACTTTCTCCATTGTAGATTCATATTGTGTTCATACAGTGCAGCCCTTGCCCTCCCAAAACAGTCATACTTTTCTTTTCTCATTAGTTCATGCTCCCACAATCCCAGGCCTCTTCTTCGCCCTGCTGTGGCCACCCCCCAAACTAACCTTACAGCCAATAACTTTGCATGGTACATTACCGACAAGATTGAGGAACTTGATTCTGGGCTTACCTTTGAGCCTTTCTTATGCAAGATGCTACCAAGGAGGTTGTCCATGCTCTAGTAATTTCCTGCATGGATTAATGTAACCCTCTCCTAATTGGTTTTCCCAAAAGCTGTATTGCCCCGTTACAGTCTGTAATGAACGCTGCCGTCAGACTGATTTTCCTCTCTAGTTGGTCCTCTCACACCTCACCCCTCTGTCAGTCCTTACATTGGCTTCCTGTATCCTATAGGAGTCAATTCAAAGTGCTAACCCATACCTATAAAGCACTGAACAATTCTAGCCCCTCTCTTCTATCTCTTCACATATCCATAAGTATACCCCTTCTCGGTCTCTCCGCTCTGCCTGTGACCTTTTCCTGTCCACTGCTTGTACCCGTACGGCCAATTCACACTTGCAGGACTTCTTGTGGGTGGCTTCCTTCCTATGGAATAGCCTGCCTACCGCCATCAGACTCTCCCCTAGTCTTCAACCGTTTAAGAAGTGCCTTAAAACCCTTCTCTTTAGGAAAGCTTATGGCCTCCCAGAGTAACCTCTACCTTACATACCTGTCTCTTGCTCTCTCCTAAAGGGCAGCACTCTAATCTCTCCTCCAGCTCTGCTTCACTCCCACCTTATTTGATTGCTATTTCCTGTCCTAATGTGTTTTATACCCCACCTCCTATAGACTGTAATCTCGTTTGAGCAGGGTCCTCTTAAATCTATCGTTCCTGTAAGTTTCTTGCAATTGTCCTATTTATGGTTAAATCCCCCCTCTCATAATATTGTAAAGTGTTACAGAATATGTTGGTGCTATATAAATGGCAATAATAATAATAGTAATGGTTGAGTATGACTGGAACAGGAGCTCCTACTCCATGAGTCCGGTTGTCTCGGCAGTTAGCTCAGCAACCTTGCAGGGGACTTTTAATGTCAGCATGGTTATCACAGATAGAGAATGCCTCACAGATGCCTGGAAAATTCTGCACATCAGAGAGAGACAAATATCCCATGCCATTTGGAAATAGTTGAAGCCACTGTTAATTTATTTTCTTTTTCATGAGTACAATTTTCAAAAAAAGATTTAAATAACCATATGTGTTGCCAAGGCACTGACATATGCTAATGAGCATTTGAATGAATATGAAAGAACATAAATTTAAGAACAGCCTGAGACATTTTATGGATTTTGGCACATACCTATGCTTCATCAACACAATCTCCAGCTTATGACACAAATATGATTTTAACTTCCTTATAATTATACACTGTCTAAAAACAGCAAATTTGTTAGAGAAAAAATGCTAAATAGTTTATTCTGCAAACCATAAATACCATAAATGTTTAATATATTCATCTTTCACTAATAACTTGACGTGGAGATTCCTTTCGAACTGCTATTGATTCTAGTGTGAAACTAGGTTTATCTTACTGGCTTACCTACCTCGCTACCTAGTTGAACTTGCACCTTGAGGGTGAGATTGGATATTGCTGTTGCCAAAGTGTCTGGATTAATCCTGTTTGGAAGTATAGATTGTTTTATTGGGTCATTGATTATAGAATGAGACTAGGTTTAAGGTACTCTTGTATGTATCTAGCTAGCAGTATAGCTACTATCTGTCAGTGACAGTTAAAACAACTTTGAGTGGAAGAGAGGAGATTTCAATTGTGTCATTGATCCTACTGTGAGACTAGGCTACCAATTACAGTGTTTAAAAGTTTTTTTGTAGTGTTTGTAGAAAGAAAAACCTTGCTGGTTATGGTTAGTGTTGCTTCTAGGGCAAGCCACGAACACTGCGTGGCTGAAACATCACCTTTTCCTTAAAGGGACGCTATAGTCACCAAAACAACTTTAGCTTAATGAAGCAGTTTTAGTAAATAGAACATGCCCCTGCAGCCTCACTGCTCAATTCTCTGCCATTTATAAGTTAAATCACTTTGTTTATGAACCCTAGTCCCACCTCCCTGCATGTGACTTGAACATCCTTCCTAAACACTTCCTGTAAAGAGTCATCTAAAGTGTATCCTTTCTTTATTGCTAGTTCTGTTTAATTTGGATTTGCTTATCCCCTGCTATATTAATAGCTTGCTAGGCCCTGCAAGAACCTCCTGTATGTGATTAAAGTTCAATTTACAGAGCAAGAGATAAAATTGTTTAAGGTAAATTACATCTGATTGAAATTGAAAGCAGTTTTTTTTTTCATGCAAGCTGTGTCAATCATAGCCAGGGGAAGTTTGGCAAGGCCTGCATGAACAGAAATAAATAATAGAAAATGTGTTCAACTGTGTAGTATAGAAAACCAACCCTAGTTATAGAGGTCCGCTCACCTGATTTAGAGCCTGTAAACTTGGCTCTAAGTGTGACAGCTTGAGTGTCAAATAGGGAACACAAACCCTTCTTTGGTTGCTGGAACAACTGGATCTAGAGCCCACAGAAAAGTATGTTGATAATAAGAATTATTTAAAACACTACAATATATAAAATAACAAACTGCATATCAATAGTTCAGAAGTAAGTCCTGTGAGTAATCCCGAAGCGCGTTTCACCGTGGCAGCTTTCTCAATCCAGTTGTCCAGTTCCAGTTGTCCAGCCTTCTTTTTAAATCCACAGGTGAGGTCCTTATTTGATAATTATTCTGCGGTTTGAGCCAACCGCTATATTTTCTGATGATGTAATCCAATCTGGCTTGATTTGCCGGTTCCGGTTACGTCCACCGGAAGTGACATATCGTTCCTATTCGTCACATCTGTAGCTGATTCTGCAGAAGCCATAGTACTGAATGGCAAAGAGTCCTAACAGCAGTATTATGACCTCTCCCGTAAGGGATAATGAGCAAGATATAAACAATTAATATTAAGAATGTTAGCATATCATAAAATTGTATATATTATTAACTTCCATATAAGTAATATTTTTCAAACGTACACATCACAAAATACGGTATATTTAAAAGACAAGGTAATTGAAAAACACATCAAGAATTATATATAATGGTGATGATGAGGGGGATATATAAAGAATTGAATAAAATAAATAAATGATTAAAAATGATAGTTAAAAGGTGTAGAGTAGAGGGACATAAAGAAAAGAGTTAAACTAAAGAAAAAGGGATATATCCTTCAACAAGAGTAAAAAATATTATAAAAAATGGCAAAGTTCAAAGTCACTGTTTAACCCATGGGGTAGCATTGTATTCAAGTTGAAGATCCACCTCATTTCCATCTGACCTATTCGCTGTATCAAATCTTCCCCCTCCAAATTAGTGTCATTCTTTGTATACCCATAAATTGGAGATTACTTGGATTTCTATTATGTATTTTCGAAAAGTGTAATGAGAGGCTGTGTTTCTCAAAATCATTCTAGATATTCCTAATGTGTTCTTGAATGCGTGCATGTAAAGGACGAATGATGCGACCAACATGGGCATATGATAACATACAGGGAGTGCAGAATTATTAGGCAAGTTGTATTTTTGAGGATTAATTTTATTATTGAACAACAACCATGTTCTCAATGAACCCAAAAAACTCATTAATATCAAAGCTGAATATTTTTGGAAGTAGTTTTGAGTTTGTTTTTAGTTTTAGCTATTTTAGGGGGATATCTGTGTGTGCAGGTGACTGTTACTGTGCATAATTATTAGGCAACTTAACAAAAAACAAATATATACCCATTTCCATTATATTGGTTTCACTGGTAAAAATAAATAACATCTCAACATTCACAAATATACATTTCTGACATTCAAAAACAAAACAAAAACAAATAAGTGACCAATATAGCCACCTTTCTTTGCAAGGACACTCAAAAGCCTGCCATCCATGGATTCTGTCAGTGTTTTGATCTGTTCACCATCAACATTGCGTGCAGAAGCAACCACAGCCTCCCAGACACTGTTCAGAGAGGTGTACTGTTTTCCCTCCTTGTAAATCTCACATTTGATGATGGACCACAGGTTCTCAATGGGGTTCAGATCAGGTGAACAAGGAGGCCATGTCATTAGATGTTCTTCTTTTATACCCTTTCTTGCCAGCCACGCTGTGGAGTACTTGGACGCGTGTGATGGAGCATTGTCCTGCATGAAAATCATGCTTTTCTTGAAGGATGCAGACTTCTTCCTGTACCACTGCTTGAAGAAGGTGTCTTCCAGAAACTGGCAGTAGGACTGGGAGTTGAGCTTGACTCCATCCTCAACCCGAAAAGGCCCCACAAGCTCATCTTTGATGATACCAGCCCAAACCAGTACTCCACCTCCACCTTGCTGGCGTCTGAGTCGGACTGGAGCTCTCTGCCCTTTACCAATCCAGCCACGGGCCCATCCATCTGGCCCATCAAGACTCACTCTCATTTGATCAGTCCATAAAACCTTAGAAAAATCAGTCTTGAGATATTTCTTGGCCCAGTCTTAACGTTTCAGCTTGTGTGTCTTGTTCAGTGGTGGTCGTCTTTCAGCCTTTCTTACCTTGGCCATGTCTCTGAGTATTGCACACCTTGTGCTTGTGGGCACTCCAGTGATGTTGCAGCTCTGAAATATGGCCAAACTGGTGGCAAATGGCATCTTGGCAGCTGCACGCTTGACTTTTCTCAGTTCATGGGCAGTTATTTTGCGTCTTGGTTTTTCCACACGCTTCTTGCGACCCTGTTGACTATTTTGAATGAAACGCTTGATTGTTCGATGATCACGCTTCAGAAGCTTTGCAATTTTAAGAGTGCTGCATCCCTCTGCAAGATATCTCACTATTTTTGACTTTTCTGAGCCTGTCAAGTCCTTCTTTTGACCCATTTTGCCAAAGGAAAGTTGCACACCTGATATAGGGTGTTGATGTCATTAGACCACACCCCTTCTCATTACAGAGATGCACATCACCTAATATGCTTAATTGGTAGTAGGCTTTCAAGCCTATACAGCTTGGAGTAAGACAACATGCATAAAGAGGATGATGTGGTCAAAATACTCATTTGCCTAATAATTCTGCACTCCCTTTCTTGGAGTGACATGTAATTAATTAATTTATTTTGAAAATTTGTGGTTGACATTTTTTTATTTCTTTTTTTGCGCAAAGTATTTTTGCACGCTCGATAACCACAACCAAAAAAGCCCTTTGATTAATTCCGAAAATGTATATTTTCTTTCTCTTTTATTTGGTTATGGACTTATGGAGTGCTGCTTACGCTAGGGACTCCTCTATATACAATGATCGGTTTATAAGAAAGTACAGTACTTAACGTATCAGCATTTTTTAAAATTGGGCAATATTCATTCAGGATCTTTTTCACCTGTATATTTTTACAATTAAAAAAACACATAAAAAAAAACTGGTTCATTCCTATTCTCCGTTATATTTTTATCTTTATATTTTATTAGAGATGACCTATCTTCTAATTTTACTTTTTCATAGGCTTTGTTTAATAATTTATCTTTATATCCCTTTTCCTTAAAGTCATGTATTATTTTCTTTGCTTGATCTTGAAACATTAATTCATCCATACAGTTATGTCTAATCCAAAGAAATTGTGCTTTGGGGGCATTAAGTAGCCAAGGTGAAAAATGACTGTTGTCTTGTATGTAACTGTTTACGTCCACTTTTTTAAAAAAACGTATTAGTTAAATTCTGTTATCTTTATAGATATTAAGGTCTAAAAAATTTGCTAGAAAATATTCTAATTGTGTATTTTGTTATTTTAATAGAAGTTGGTAGGATGGTTAAGGAGTGAATCTGATGCAAGAATAGAAAATAAAAAACAAATCATCTATATATCTGCGATAGGTCACAAGGTTCACCTCCCATCTACTGTCTCTATAAATAAATTCTTCTTCCCAATGAGACTTGAAGAGGTTAGCATAATTGGGGCAAACCTCGTGCCCATCGCAATGCCACATACTTGAAGATAAAAGTTGCTACTAAACCAAAAGTAGTTATGGTGCAGTATCCAGTTAGTTCCCTCAATGATAAAATCAATTTGGTCTGTATTGGAATTTCTGAGATTTTGCAAAAAATTATCTTGGTGCTGAACAACCATTGTCATGTTGGATTATTGTGTAATGATAACTTACATCAGATGTCACAACGTTAAAGTCATCCTCCCACTTTATATGTTCTAAAACATGTAAAATACCAATAGTGGCTCTGAGGTAACTAGGACATTGTTGTACAATTGGTTGCAGATTGTGGTCAATGTATTGAGAGAGTCTGCTAGATATCGACCCAATGCCTGATATTATTGGTCTCCCTGGAGGTTTTTTTGTATCTTTGTGTATTTTGGGGAGATAAAATACAGGGATTGTGGAGTGTGACATATTTAAAAACTCATACTTTTTTTTTGTTTAGTATATCCCTTATTTTTCCTCTATCAACTGATTATAACTGATTTTGCTTTCAATAGTGGGATCCTTGTTGAGTATTTTATATGTGTTTGTGTCACCCAAAATTTTATTTGCTTCCTTAAGATAATCTGTGCTCTCTAGAAGGACTATCCCCCTCTGTCCGCTGGTTTTATTACTAGCGTATGGTCATTTAAAAATGTTTTAAGGGATGGGGCGGAGCCAAGCAACGGAGCTGAATGGCCGCATGTTCACTGAGCTCCAGGCCAGCAAACACAATATACAGCGATTAAAAGGGTCTTTCACACCCCAAACCAAGGCTAACTGAGCCCACGACGCTCCCTCACGATATGGGGAGAAAGACCAAGAAGCCTAGGGCCGAAAAACCGAACATGGGCATGAACATTGGCGACTTATGGCTCCAGGCCCGGAGAGAAACGGAGCCCAACATGGCCGACCTTTCAGACGACTCAGAGTTCTCCAAGGACTTCCTACTAGGAACACCTGGAGGTCAGATGCCTGAACAGAAAACCGGCAAGCCCACGCCCTCTCATCTGGACTCGGCCCCGGTGACGACCGCAATCATGAAGGGCCTATTAGCGGAGCTCCAACACACAATCCAGGCCGACATGGCCCAGCTCCGAGGGGACATACAAGGCCTCACGACCCGCATGGGCGCCATAGAGAACAACGCCCAGACTCAGGCCCAACTTACCACCCGTCTCCACACAGCTATACAAGAACTACAAATTCAACAAAGCAAAACGGACAAAAAGCTTGCAGAGTTGGAGGACCGGAGGCGCACACTGAACCTCAAATTAAGGGGCATCTCGGAAGAGATCCCGGAGAGGGAGCTGCCGCACCTCCTACGTCGACTTCTCACTGGACTACTACCCCATAAGCAGGCCAAACAGGTGGGAGTGGAAGAGCCTTTCCGACTCCAAAAACCAGCGACGGCACCACAGTCAGCCCCAAGGGATGTCTTGGTAAAGTTCCACAGCAACCAAGACAAAACGGCCCTCCTGAACGCAGTCCGCAACAACTCACCATACCCTTTCGAAGGCATGCAACTGACGTTCTATGCAGACCTGTCTGGAAGCACCATGGCGTGGAGAAGGTCACTTAAGCCCTTCACAGCGTTGCTCCGAACCAACGGCTTCAGATATCGATGGCGACTGCAACGCACGCTGGAAGTACTGCACGGCACCGACACACTCTCCGTCAGCGATCTCAAGGAGGCAGCCGACCTGCTACCCACACTGGGACTACCCACCAATGCCCTGGACACAGTGCGACCGAACACAGCGGCAACCCTGCCTCACGCTTGGAACCCGGCAACAACACGACCCTTTATACCGCGGGGTGCGAGACAAGACGAACGGGCAGCTGTCACTACCTGAATGGCCCCAGACAGCCTGCAGAGACGGGCCTGAACTTGCCTCACCACCGGAGCAGTGATTCCAGTTGCCACTCTAGCGTCTCTCTGGACTTTACGTAAATAGACTCTGTTACCGTTTTTCGTTTTGTTTTTTTTTCTCTTCTTTTTTCTTTATACTGCTGATGTAACCTACCAAGTTCAGATCCCCCTCCAATGAGACCACCCGCATCCTATCACTCCCCACACCACACATAACGGGGCACTGTAAGGTGCGCCACCAAGTCTCACCCTCACAGCATCCGCAGTACTAGCGTCCTTTCCAGACAGCACCGCGGAAACTAGCCATGTGGAGCCAACCACTGCCTACAAAACCCTGCTGCAGATAGGGTCAGTCAATCCCGTTTGCTAAAGTCAATGTAGCTCACACTACAGGGCACCATATCATATCATATAAGCAACACAGCTTATCAACACATAACACACACGAGAGCTCTACCCATGGCTTACAAACAAGGCTCATGCCCCCACATCCTATCTGGTTGGCACCAACCTTATGCTTAAACCTACACCCCTCGACACATTATAGAAAGGAACACTGCAGGTATAGTGCAATGTCCTACGAAATCCATGCCTCTAACCGTACCCAAATGCAAATGTGGTGGACCATTACAAAACCGTATGTCCCTGTTTGCGTTCTCTACTTGTCACCAAATTGTACTAACCTGTCCATATAATTGTTATTGCATGCTTACATTAATGTTGGAACTGTACTAGGCTTAACTGCTACCTCCCACTCGATTTGTCTCAGATCCAGGCTACCAACACACGAGACACAACATGCTCATATATTGTAGATATAACATCCTGCCCTACCGAGCATCATAGTTTTTATTGTTTACTTAACTTGCTTCGACGTAAGCCTATTTAATTATTTTATTATTTTATTTTAATATCCCTCTCACTAGAATATTTCTCAAAGGGCATTATACGAAACAAGGTTTCTCGCACTAACTAGACTACCTCACCCGTAGTAAGCACTCATTTTTTCTTAGACCGCAATCTTCCACTCAGCAGCTATAGATAGGCCTATACCACCAAACAAAGTAATTCGCAAATCGCTTAGATAGAAATGCTACTGCTGTTTATGATAAAAAAAAAAAAATTGTGCTGCTCTTTCCTCATGCTGACCAATTGTTACCATATGTCTGATTATATGCTTGTCAATGCTGTTGGGGCATGACGAGCCCGCTTGTTATACTTTCATGCACTCTCAAAATAAAGAATTCAAAAAAAAAAAAAAAATGTTTTAAGGGCTGCTCTTTCATTACAATTCAAGTTGTATTCATATTTGTGCAGTCCCTTGATTTTATTAATGTCCCGCATTACCATTTTTTTTCAAACGTTATAATTTCTTCAGAATTGCAGAATTTTGGGAAGAATTTAGATTTTCTTTTAAATCTGTATGGATAAATTTCCACTGTTCTGTAGCGTTCATCGTCCTAACAAGGCTCAGAACCATGTGAGTGAACCCAATTATTAAATTATCCCATCTGATCAACTTTGATATACTAAACCATATTTGATAGTTTCCCCTTCAGGTTTTATATCAGCTCCTGGGGGGTTGAGTTATTTCTTTTCCAGTGCTCCACCTCTTTAACTGGGGTTGGTTTTCTATACCACATAGTTGAACACATTTTCTACTATTTGTTTTTGCCAAGGAGTGAGACTCTTGCACATTGGTGATAGCAGAACAGATATCTCCCTTTTGTATTACCAGTGTTTTAAGCACCTATATACACAAAATCATTATCATTATAAACAGAAACAAAGTAATTAAACTCCTGAATGGCAGTTAATTGAGCAGTAAAACCTGAGAGGCATGATCTATACACTAAAACTGTTTCATTAAGCTAAAGTTGTTCCTTTAAAAAAAGGATCAATGGATTTGGAAAGGCTGGCGCTGGACATTTTTTGCTTTCTCTGTATTGCTGCTGGCTTTGGGTGGAGCCAGGGTCCATGCACCCTGAGTTAACCAGAATCTTAATTGGTATTTTAATTAAGAACTTGTGCTGCTGCTGCTGCTTCACTACCATTGCAGCTTCTTGTGTTTTATGGTGCTCTGAGCAAGGCAGTAGTGAAACCAGCGGACTTGTTGCTTTTGCACAGTGGCTCCCAAACAAGTCCTCAAGGTACCCCTCCCGACCCAGGATTTAGGGATTACCCAGTTGTATTTTTCTTCTAAAAAAAAAAGACTATTGGGTAATATTTAAAACCTGGTCCAGTAAATGCTAAATGCTGTTGCAGCATCTACAATACAATAATATGAGATTATGGTGCTTGGTGTGTCCCTTTAACTTACTTTACTAATAGTGGGAAACATTAAATATTTTGTATGTTATAAAAAAAATATATACATAGTAGCACTGGGAATATTCTATTTGTTATTCTATGTTCCTTGTTTTTAATATTTATCTAAACTATTCAGTTTTAGCACTTGCGGTTTAACTTCCCATGTGTGCATAAAATATTCTTCTGATATGCTATGCATATGAAATTTAATTACCTCTGCTTCAGTTTGTTCAGTATTCCTGTGCATGATTATATGGATTGCTGTATAATAAATTTCAGATCTAATACCGAATGTTTTGAGAACTACTGATCTAATGTCAAGAAAAGAAACAGTGTTAATCCCAAATGACAAATATGTGTCAGAATATTAACGAACTTGCCTCATAGAATAAATATTTTTTTTAATCATCAACTATAATTTTAAAGATATTTGCATACCCCATTCATTTTAAACACAATAAATGACGTATGCAAACTGCAAATTAGTTGCATTTTTTTTAATTTTTGCAGAAACAGAATGCATCATTGCAAAAGTCTGCTGCTTGCTGATAATTAAGGAAAATCACCTTCCTATAGTGCAAAAATAACATCCTAAAATACTACTTGCTATTTCAAATATCAAACATTATATTTTAATATCATTATTTCAAACAACTGTTTGCTATTTTATATTTCATCTTTTTTATAAGAGAGTTTTTTAAGAGAATAATGCTTTGCTTCATATGGAATGAAACCAGAATGTGCAAATTGTACCCATGTTTCTTGTTAAGCTGTTATTTTGTAGTTTGATATTTCCCATATATAGATCTAAAGTGCAATTTACCCATTATTCCAATGTGCGGATCATATTTTCAACCCCTTGTTAACATTCTTTTCCCCTCAGAAATAGTTTACCAACACAGATGTGAATGTAGGACCCATTAAGCCATGAGAGCCTCCATATAGATTATCTCACAATGAAGCGCCAAGTTTTGTAAAAAGACAAACTAGTCCTTACTTTGTTTTAGGATATCATGTGACGGTGTTCTAGTTTCAATGAAATATCAACACATTTATTCTTTAAGATATGCTCAAACATTTTGGGGAGATGACAGAGCCATGAACTGTGATTTGAATGATGATGTAAATAATGCCATTAAGGGGTTTCAAAGACATCATAATAAACCACAAACCAAATGTCCCCATATCCCCAAGAGTAAGTGTAGCGTAAAAGCTAAATTGTTGTACTGTTAGGGTAACATAGGAGTTAATGGTGTAGCCTAGTGTTTTAAGGTAGTATAAGAGTTGAGGATTTTCAGCTGCATCTTTAAAATAATAGGTACAATGCAATTCTGACTAATCTTGGAGACCTATTCTTGTACTGTATATCCTTGTCTGCCTTAGGGCCCTCAGACTGTTCAAAGGTGTTCTGTGTATAATTACCTATTTATTATATGAAACAAATTTAGATTATGCTAGCTTTAGTGTACCTATAATCTTAATTTTATTAATGACATGAGGCGAACATTTTAGCTTTCACATAGTAACAGGATAAACCAATCAGAAAAAAGGTTATAAAGGTCCCTCCCCCAATCAGCTCTTCCTCTTTCTGGCTGTGAAACAAACCAAGCAATAACTGATGAACAAACTGGGATAAAGTCTCAGATGAAATTAGTCCAAGATTAACAGGAACGGTCTTGAATCTCTACACTGGAAGGCCTTTTAAACTGAAATGAAAGAAGAGAGTCAAAAGGAGGGATTAATCGGAGAATTGGACTCCTAAGTGTATGCAACCTAGACTATTAAAATTCCGAGTTTAACCAGTTATAGTTACTAACTGAATAAAAACCAAACATGCTATAAGAGAACTGCCATCATGGGATGAGATTGGCCCAGAGGATCCGAGAGAAGGTCTGGACGAGATGGTAGGAGCAGTGGATCTTGCCACGGTACTTCCAGGAGATCTGGGAACCAAGCTTGGCCCTGCCAGAGATGGGTCAGGAGAATGATAGCAAATCTGTAAGAGCACTCTGGAAATCCTTGCAAAAGGAGGAAAGGCGTAAGCTCCTTGCCTCGGCCAGTCCTGTAAGAAGGCATCCACTGCCAAGCACTCAGGGTCCAGGAGCCAGCTGAAGAACCGATAGTTTGTCTAAGATGCAAAGAGATCCACCATGAGCGGGCCCCTCAATTGTGAGATGTGGAGGAAAACTGACCTGAGAAGTCGCCAGTTGCTGGCATTCATCCAATGTTTGGAAAACCAGTCTGCTGAAAAATGTGATTCTCCTTGGAGGTATTCGATCCGCAGAGTGATTTTGCCTTGAAAGCAAAAACTGTAGATGTCCTTTGTCACTTTGGAGAGCATGCGTGATCTGGCCCTACCCAGGCGTTTGATGTATTAGACCGCAGATATATTGTCCATTCGCAGAAGAACACAACAGTCTGAGAGATGGCCAACCAAACTGCGGATAGTGAAGGATCCGCTATCAACTCCGGACAATTGATATGGAAGGTATTCTCCTCCGACGTCCATGGGTTGCCAGTGGAGGGGGTCAGGCCTGTCACACCCCAACCCTGAAGGCTTGCATCCGACTCCACGATGAAGTCCGGAGTGGGGCCGAAGATTGCCTTGCCGTTCCAAGTGGACATGTAGAGGAGCCACCATAGGAGTTCTTCCTTGACCTCTGAGGTGAGTGGAGCCATCTGGTCATAAGATCTTTGTAGAAATTGAGCTCTAAGGGGCTGCATGGCCCGGTAATGGAGAGGTCCTGGGTAAATCGCCTGGATGGAGGCTGAAAGTAGACCTACAATCCAAGCTAACCTGCAAAGAGGAACATATTCCTGACAAAGAATCTTGCATAGTTCCTTCTGGATTGCTGATATCTTTGATAGTGGTAGGCAGAGGACACAGGTAGAAGCGTCTATCTCGAAACCTAGGAATTGAATTACCTGGGTAGGGGAAAGCTCCAACTTCTCCTGATTGACCACGAAACCCAAGGGCTCGAGTAATGATATTGTATAGTCCATCTGATATCGTAGCCTGGAGGCATTGTCGCAAAACAGTAAGAGAGTGTCCAAATAAATTAGGCAACGTATACCTTTGGCACGGAGGTGTGCAGTGATCGGTTTCAGCAGTTTAGTGAAACACCATTGGGCGGAGCTGAGGCCAAACGGTAGGCATGTGAATTGATATGGTAGGTCCTTCCAGAGGGTTCGTAGGAAGTGTTGGCTGGTTGGGTACATCGGGACTGACAGATAAGCATCCTTTAGATCGAGACGAGTGAACCAATCTCCGGGATGTAGGATATCCTGGAGGAGATGAATGCCTTCCATCTTGAAGTGCTTGTAAACCATGAAGGTATTCAGATGATGGAGATGTATAACAAGATTAACCTCTCTTGATTTCTTGTGGACCAGGTAGATGGAGCTGAATAATCCCCCGTTGTCCTGGGTGACTCGAATCGTCCCCTTCATAATGAGAGAATGAATCTGAGTCTAGTAGGGCCTGCTGTATTCTGGAAGAGACTGGAAAAAAGGGGGTTTTGCCTGGACACAAAGGGAATAAAACTCGATATAGTTGCCCTGCACGGTATCTAGAATCCAGGTATCCGAAGATAGTCATCCACACGTTTAAACAATGGGCCAATCTGCCCGCATGTAATAGCATAGAGAGGTTTTGAGGAGAATGTCTCACCTGTAGGTAGCCTGATGTGTCCTCAGGCTCTGCTTCCTCTGCCTCTGTCAGATCTGTGATTGTAGAAGCCACGTGAGTGGTAGTTCGGGAAGAAAGCCGGAGAGTGGGATTGTCGCTGGTTTGATGGCCAGAACCTGCTGGTGGTACGACCCATTCAAAAAACCCGAGTGGGTTGTTGTCAGAAAACTCTCCTCATGGATGATTGAGCCTTGTTCAAAGTGCTCTTTTATGTAAGGTTCTCCAAACAGTAGACCTTTGGCAAGCAGACCTAATTCTTTGGAGCCAAGGTCGGAGAGCTTGGCATCTATACGCAGCAGCACTGATTTTCTCTGCTCCATACAGAGACAAACGTTTGCATTGCCCAGCAGGCATATGGAGCATAAAGCCCATTCTTGTATAACGGGATGGGTCTAAGATCCCTCTTGAGAGGGCCTCATCAGCCAATAGTAGAATTTTGTCTATTGGTCCTGGTATATCTGGCGGAAATTGCGTTCAACGCCTTTTCGTAGGTCACGGCCAGTCCTGGACAAATAGGTATACACCATAGCGTCGAACTCCAGGGTCATAGAGACTTTGTCCGGAAGGGATGGTCTGGGACATTCCACTCTTAATAGTTTGCGGACCTCACGGTTCAAGGGTCATCTGATCCAAAAGTGAATGTATTGTGCCAGATGTTCTGGTAACTCCCATTCAGAGTGTGGATGACGGATCAGGCATAGATCAAACAGTGGTTGGCCTGCGGAATCCAGGAAACCGTCTGCATCACCAGATAGTGTTGTCAAGGAGGTTAGATCTTCCACACTGGGATCGGAGATCCCTTTTCCAGGGAAGGATGCTACTCTAAAGCCTGGGTCTGGCCAGCCGGCCTCATCGTCAGAGTCTGACTGATTTGCTTGCCATTCGTCCAAGGCTTTCAATGATGGAGGGTAAGCATCCTCCTCTTCTTCAATACAAAGAAACACAAAGAGTGAGAAAACCAGACGAAGAAAAGTGCAGGCAAGCCTCTACTGGGACACACTCCCTATATCCCTTTAAAAGTCAGTGCAAAGAAAAACTGTATAACAGCAAAGTAAAAATACAGTGTAGAGTGCCACAAACAGAGTGGTGTATATATTTACCAACTTGTAGCTGAGCATGTAGAACTCACATGAAAAAATAGAAGAGAAATCACATGTGCAAATGCTTTAATAAACAAAAAAATAAACACAAAATAAAAATGGAACACTCACAAAAGTAGTGGCACAATTGAAAACCTCAATATGTGCAAAAGCGTATGTGCCTCAATTAGGCTAATCCCCTGGATACAGCAGTCTTGAATGGTATGGAGTATCAGGAACAGTCCCTCTTCACTGACCATCGATCAGAAGGCAGCAATAGTGAGGTGTCTGACTTCCAGCCGCAGTAATCCTTTCAGGGTAAAAAGTATGCTCAACGCGTTTCGTCTAGGTTCTTAGACTTCATCAGGAGCTTGTCTTCTTTCCGGGACCGGCAATTTAAATAAGCTTCTGTCTTCTTCAGACAGAGTAGGATGAACCTGGAGTCTCTTTTTAGCATACTTGTGCTTGGAGCGCTTTGCTGGCGCTTTACCCATGCGGTTTAAGGGTTCTGGACCATCCCCTTTCCAATAGTGTTTGTGCGGTTTGCGCACCTTGGGTGAATATGAGTCATCAGATTCTTCTGCAGAGCATAGTGGCTTGGGGAGGTTTTGTCCTTAGGATCCGAGGGAAGGACCCGTGCTAGGGTCTTTTCAATAAAAGCAGTCACTGCTTTGTTAAAAAGCACCTGGAGATTCTGGACCTGAGCAGAATCCATAGCGTTAGCCAGTTCACCTGAGGGGCAGAATAGGCTAGTATTAGAAAGAGGGACCAGTGCGCATAATCATATATGTAATACATTTAGCCACATATATTTATAACTGGGGCTCATCCAGTAGAAAAATCCTCCAGGTGTATATATACCCGGTAGGGAGGTAATGGGGCACAGACAAAGTAGATAGGGTGGTCATAAATAATTATAGGGGTTTCACCTTACACAATATCACTTGGATGTTGAAGTGGCTTAGTGCAGATATAATAATATGGGGGCTCACCCCAGTATAGGTATTGTGGCCAAAGCTCCCACTCTGCTATAGTGAAGGGTCCAATAAGAGGAGTTCACCCTCTAAACCCTGTAGCATAACGCACATAAATAATAATAAATAATAATCCTGTGATACAGACAGTAAAGTAAGTATGGCAGCAGTGGGTGAGACTGCTGTAGGAACCTTAATTACATATGAGAAAAACACTCTATGGAATTAAGATGATATACTGACAATCAAAAGCAGACTGATTCAGAAGTGCAGAATGACACAATGTACTTATGTACTTGTACTTGAATTAAAACCTTAATCCTCCCAGAGCGAACAACAATCACGGCGACAGATGACCTAGCCTAAGGTAAGGTTTAGGTGCATCAGATCGCACCTAGCGATTCACGGGAGACAGCCGAGAGCCGGGCGCAAACTAGGGAATTAGTGCGCACTAGAGATCCTGCACGGATCGCGGACTCAAACAAAATGGCTGCTGTGATCTCACGCAGGCACGCAGGATCCAAGATTGCTGCCGGGATCTCGTGCAACTGCGCAGGATCCAAGATGGCCGCCGCAAGGTAGAAGGGAATGTTGGAGGCGTTCTCCGCTGTCCCAAAAAGCCTGGGAAAATTGGGGAGGCAAAAACTCACGTAAAATAGGGGAGGAAAAAATATAAAAGAAAAGTGTTAGAAATATAGGATGTATCTCAGAAAACAGAGATATAATAAGGGAAACAATAGGAAATGACCAAATAAAAAGAAACATCAGAAAAACAAGATAAAATAAAATACAGTAATCCCCACAAAGTGGGAGACAGTGGCACTCTGCCCTGTACTGGTGTGGAGCAGCAAAGAAAGAGGAAGAGTTAAATGGGGGAGGGACCTTTACCTGTGTTTCTTTTTTCTGATTGGTTAATCCTGTTACTATGTGAAAGCTCTGCTGCTGTGGAGCTTAAGTAAAGATAGTCTTAAGCAAAAATATGAAGCCTCCTGTCATGTTATAAAATTGCATTGATAACATTACTAAATGTGCAGTACAGAATTCTAAAACATGACCAGTTTCAGCGGTGGACTGACAGCTGACGGAACTCAGTGGCAATAAGAGATCAAGGACCTCTCATGCTCTGCCCATGTACAACTACCACCAACATACAAACAACACAACCACAACCACCACCACCACCACCACAATGCTGCAATCAGTCCTGGCATGAATCACTGTAACATAAGAAAAAGAGAAAGAGACTGGATAGGGATAGAAGAAAAACTCCTCCCCCTTCAAGTCCCTATACCCCAAAGAGACGCTTAGTTCGTAGTATAATGGCAAAAGTGTGCCTGTATAGAACTAACAAGAAATATATGAAAAATAACAAATTTTTATTAGTCCCACTTAGGGAAAACAAATAGAAAATCAATACTCAGTGGTGTATCACAATAGATATGGGTGTATCAAAACGGTGATAAAGAAATAAAATAAAATTAAGTATTAACAGTAGTCAGTCTAGAGTTTGCTGTGCAGGCTCTGCACTTATTATACTGGTGTAAACCAGTAGCTGGGAGTAGGTTTCTAGGGTAATTGGAGCGTATATTGGTAGAGATAGTCCAAAAATTGCTATACACACTCAGCGCTAATGTACTGGTAATAGTAAGCCACTGAATTTTAGATTTGTAGGGTAGACAATGTATCGAAGTTTCAAATGTGGTTAGCAGCACAGTCTAAATAGATCACAGTGGCTCTATTAGTGTACCAAAAGTAGCAACATAAAGCGGTTAAAACGGCTACTGCATTCCCCTCATGCAGTGGCCAGAATACGCAAAGGGAATAGGTCCGTTTAGAGTCGCTAGTAACACCCCTATCTGGTAAAGTATAGCAGAAGAACCCGATCAAATATGCTCGTAGCAATTAACCCAATAATAATGAGACAGAGGGTATGGGTATGGGGAGCTCAATAGTCTCACCGAAAAAAACCAACAGGGTGAGACTATTGGTATACAAAAGAGCGTAAACTCCCTAGTGGATACCTAGTCCGATTACAGCTAAGGTACTAGGTGCACTGGAGGTAGCCCCAAGAATAATAATTGGAAGCCAGTGCCCTGGATCCCAAGTTTCCCCAACACAAAGTGTGTTGTCTCACCGGCAAAGGCTCATAAAGTGAGACAGCTAGTATGCAGACAAAGGCATTGCTCCCTAGTGGGTAACTGTAACATAAGCTATATATTTAATTATAATTAAGTGTTCTTACATATATATTATTATTCTTATTATAGCCAAATTTACCACCCTAACTCCTCCCACAGTTTTTACACTACATAGACAGTGATATACCGAAACGTGCGGATTGTTCCCGATTGGTGTGCTATTACTTTGTGGAACGTTTCGCTGAATGGTTCACGGAATATCGTCATACTTGTGGCGAAATTGGTCCCATAGGAATGAATGGCAAAATGTTCAAAACTAGAATGGGAGCTGGCAAAAGCTTAAAAATCAGGACATGATTTCTAAACTGCCACCACTCCCTCATTTTCAAGCCCACCTACACAAATCGTATATCAAAATGTTCAGCTATCCCTGCTGCCACTAAACATGTCCACGGCTAAGCCATAGTCCTGATAGTTTTCACAAAATGACCATTTGTTTGCAACTCAGGATGTCCATTGACATTCATTGAAACTCCACTCTAGCCAGCTCAAATTTGAAGTGCAATATCTAAACTGTGACTGTGCCTTCATTTCTAATATTTCATAGACATAATATGCATCAAAATGTAGGTCTGGGTCTTGTGATTCTCACAATATAAAGCTTTTCACTGTAGGAATTATAGTTTTCAAAATACGACCGTTTGAAGATGGCAACCGCCAAAATACTCTGACCTGTGCCAGGGTGGAGCAGCAAGTGATGTCATAGGCAGGGCCTTTTGTACACCTGCTAATGTTTTTATAAATGTATGTTTTAATGTAACTGTGAAGCTCGTTGGGCAACAACATTGCAATTAAATGTGCTATATAAATAAATAAAAGTTTAAATGCATTTCTCACTCTATCAAGCTTGCCATGTGCACTTTTTAAATTTGATCAATCAATTGGTTATTGTAATGTTTACTATCTTTACTCACTCCAAACACTCCACACAGTTACTCTGCCCAGTCCAACCTTTCCACAGTTACTCCAGCCACTCCAACCACACAACAGTTACTCAAGACACTCCACCCAGTTACTCCGCCCACTCCAGTTGTAGACTACTGGTGGAGGTAAGAACACTTCACACAATTTCCCCAGAATTTGTAGCTTTTCTAGTTAGTAAGTATAATAAATATGCATAATGTGTTTCACATGAACGTTACTGAATATTCAACATCTTAAAATACTCAAAGTATGAGGACAGACAAAGATGCATATTGCCAACTCCACACACACACTCCTCACACCATTCTCTCCCTTGATTAAAAATCTTCCACACAGCTATCATTAGTATGTTGCACAGCACCCAGAATGGTCATGTGAGAGCAGCATAATCGCAACTCTCACACCTGCATGGCCCCCATACAGAGCCATATTTACATTTAATGCAGCTGAAGTGCAGAATTTAGGCAGTTTGACGTAAAAAAAATAATAAAAATATATATATATATATATATATATATATATATATATATATAAATGTCCAGGTACTTGTACTCCTGTGGTTACAAAGTAGAGCCCGGTGCTTGTCAAGCATGTAGAATATAGGATCCTGACGAAAGTTCTGCACAAGAACTGAAACGTTGAGATTTTGTGGCGGTTGCTGAATAAAAGCTAAGTTATTTTTTCACTACATATTTCTTTGAAGTCCTTGGAGTGCTATTTTCTACTATTTTGCTATATATATATATATATATTTGTGGTAGGGAACAATAAGCCGAGATATAGCAGTAGTGGCATAAGTCGGTGGTAGTGTGCGGGTACTGACGTTCGGGTAGGCCTGTAAAAAGAGGGCCAACCAAATTGAATGGTTTGATAAAGAGAGCGGTGGGTGGGCTGAACCAGGCAGCAACAGCACAGAGGAAGGGGAAGCCTGTATATTTATAGGCAAACTAATCCCTCCCACATTCCAGTCTTCATCCACAGGCTCAGCCTTCTATTTGTGGTCGGGTACAATAAGCCAAGTTATAGTAGTAGTGGCATAAGTTGGTTGTGGTGTGCGGGAACCGACACCACAAAAAAGAGGGCAAAAGTTCAATAGTTTACAACTTACTATGTGTTGACATTACATAACCTATTCTTAACACCGTAAGGACGGCGTGCTGTGATGTCCTTGGGGACCCTGCTCTAAGGTATAGCACGTCCCCGCTGTCCTATTTACTTACCCGCTCACCGGCGATCTCGGTGGGGGACTCACCTGGCATCCCAGGGAGTCCCCCTGTTCCCGTTCCGGCCCTCCTGGGCCATGTAATCGTGAGATCCTTGCGAGGACCTCACGATCACATAGACGGCATAGCTGTTAATGGCAGTGCCAGCAGGGGGAGTGCCTGTAATGTATATATGATCTAAGTATATATATATATATATATATATATATATATATATATATATATATAGATTTGTGCTCGGAATTTAATATGTAATGGATAGTGTCTGAGATGAAAGTTGGTTGTGGTGTGCCGAAACCAACGTCCGAGTGGGCCTGTAAATAAAAAAGGGCCCACCAAAGAGAATTTTATCTTCTAAGAGTGCTGGTGGGTGGGGAACACTTGAACTTGAACATCAGAGGTGAGTAGGGGCTGGGAGTTTAAGTAGGGGACTTACTCCTCCCACAATTTTGCTGTGGTGAGTGGGTGCCCTTGTAGTTGTAAGAGCGGTGAGTCTGGGAAGTGCGTGTTATGAGTTGACCATAGGTGGTCTAGTGTCTTAACCAGACACCAAGCATTATCTGTTGGAAAGAGGGGAATGATAGTGGGGTGTAGTGAATGATTAGTTTTGGTAGATGGGATCGTGAGAACGTAGTAATCCTCTACTTTTGTGAGTTGTGAGGTTTTAAGGCTGTGTGTGATATCTCCTTGACAAACAATGGTAAATTCCCTAGGTCTTAGGAACCCATAAAAAGCTAAATAGATAGCAGACTTGATCACCAGGTTTGTGTTGGGATCAAATGGAGATTCGTCAAGGAGATTGCTAAGTAATCTAAAGATAGGCCCATCTATCGGAAGTCTGGTGGCGATAAGTGGATATATATATACATACACACACACCTACACATACATTGTCTAAGTGTATTTTAATATTAATATAAATATATATATATATATGCTATATATATATATATATATATATATATTAATATTAAAATACACATAGAATGACATTGATTAAATATATATATATATATATATAATTTATATATAATATCAAATAAATAAGTATATAAATACGTTAAAAAATAAAAAATTAAAAATACAAAATATATATGTGTAATTTCGTTCCAGCTGTATTTTGATATTAATATATATTTCCAGGCTAATCATGGCAGCATATACACATGGGTTAGCTCCTCCCCTTACAGCCAATAGGACAGGATTTAAACAAATTCTTATAAAGGAGGATCCAGAGATGAGTCCCTCAGTCTTTTTCCTGTCCTTACAGCCTTTAGGAAGGGAGCTCCTTAGCTCCCTTTAGAGATTAGTACTCTGTATATTTTGAACTACTTTCTAGGTCTCCTATACCATTTTACAGTCATACCAGGACCTGTCCTGGGGTACCTGAGACCTATTGGAGACGTCCTGGCTTGGGTGATAGTTTTCACAAAATGACCATTTGTTTGCAACTCAGGATGTCCATTGACATTCATTGAAACTCCACTCTAGCCAGCTCAAATTTGAAGTGCAATATCTAAACTGTGACTGTGCCTTCATTTCTAATATTTCATAGATATAATATGCATCAAAATGTAGGTCTGGGTCTTGTGATTCTCACAATATAAAGCTTTTCACTGTAGGAATTATAGTTTTCAAAATACGACCGTTTGAAGATGGCAACCGCCAAAATACTCTGACCTGTGCCAGGGTGGAGCAGCAAGTGATGTCATAGGCAGGGCCTTTTGTACACCTGCTAATGTTTTTATAAATGTATGTTTTTTTTTTTTTTTTTTTTTTTTTTTTTGTATGTATGTTTTAATGTAACTGTGAAGCTCGTTGGGCAACAACATTGCAATTAAATGTGCTATATAAATAAATAAAAGTTTAAATGCATTTCTCACTCTATCAAGCTTGCCATGTGCACTTTTTAAATTTGATCAATCAATTGGTTATTGTAATGTTTACTATCTTTACTCACTCCAAACACTCCACACAGTTACTCTGCCCAGTCCAACCTTTCCACAGTTACTCCAGCCACTCCAACCACACAACAGTTACTCAAGACACTCCACCCAGTTACTCCGCCCACTCCAGTTGTAGACTACTGGTGGAGGTAAGAACACTTCACACAATTTCCCCAGAATTTGTAGCTTTTCTAGTTAGTAAGTATAATAAATATGCATAATGTGTTTCACATGAACGTTACTGAATATTCAACATCTTAAAATACTCAAAGTATGAGGACAGACAAAGATGCATATTGCCAACTCCACACACACACTCCTCACACCATTCTCTCCCTTGATTAAAAATCTTCCACACAGCTATCATTAGTATGTTGCACAGCACCCAGAATGGTCATGTGAGAGCAGCATAATCGCAACTCTCACACCTGCATGGCCCCCATACAGAGCCATATTTACATTTAATGCAGCTGAAGCGCAGAATTTAGGCAGTTTGACGTAAAAAAAATAATAAAAATATATATATATATATATATATATATATATATATATATAAATGTCCAGGTACTTGTACTCCTGTGGTTACAAAGTAGAGCCCGGTGCTTGTCAAGCATGTAGAATATAGGATCCTGACGAAAGTTCTGCACAAGAACTGAAACGTTGAGATTTTATGGCGGTTGCTGAATAAAAGCTAAGTTATTTTTTCACTACATATTTCTTTGAAGTCCTTGGAGTGCTATTTTCTACTATTTTGCTATATATATATATATATATATATTTGTGGTAGGGAACAATAAGCCGAGATATAGCAGTAGTGGCATAAGTCGGTGGTAGTGTGCGTGTACCGACGTTCGGGTAGGCCTGTAAAAAGAGGGCCAACCAAATTGAATGGTTTGATAAAGAGAGCGGTGGGTGGGCTGAACCAGGCAGCAACAGCACAGAGGAAGGGGAAGCCTGTATATTTATAGGCAAACTAATCCCTCCCACATTCCAGTCTTCATCCACAGGCTCAGCCTTCTATTTGTGGTCGGGTACAATAAGCCAAGTTATAGTAGTAGTGGCATAAGTTGGTTGTGGTGTGCGGGAACCGACACCACAAAAAAGAGGGCAAAAGTTCAATAGTTTACAACTTACTATGTGTTGACATTACATAACCTATTCTTAACACCGTAAGGACGGCGTGCTGTGATGTCCTTGGGGACCCTGCTCTAAGGTATAGCACGTCCCCGCTGTCCTATTTACTTACCCGCTCACCGGCGATCTCGGTGGGGGACTCACCTGGCATCCCAGGGAGTCCCCCTGTTCCCGTTCCGGCCCTCCTGGGCCATGTAATCGTGAGATCCTTGCGAGGACCTCACGATCACATAGACGGCATAGCTGTTAATGGCAGTGCCAGCAGGGGGAGTGCCTGTAATGTATATATGATCTAAGTATATATATATATATATATATATATATATAGATTTGTGCTCGGAATTTAATATGTAATGGATAGTGTCTGAGATGAAAGTTGGTTGTGGTGTGCCGAAACCAACGTCCGAGTGGGCCTGTAAATAAAAAAGGGCCCACCAAAGAGAATTTTATCTTCTAAGAGTGCTGGTGGGTGGGGAACACTTGAACTTGAACATCAGAGGTGAGTAGGGGCTGGGAGTTTAAGTAGGGGACTTACTCCTCCCACAATTTTGCTGTGGTGAGTGGGTGCCCTTGTAGTTGTAAGAGCGGTGAGTCTGGGAAGTGCGTGTTATGAGTTGACCATAGGTGGTCTAGTGTCTTAACCAGACACCAAGCATTATCTGTTGGAAAGAGGGGAATGATAGTGGGGTGTAGTGAATGATTAGTTTTGGTAGATGGGATCGTGAGAACGTAGTAATCCTCTACTTTTGTGAGTTGTGAGGTTTTAAGGCTGTGTGTGATATCTCCTTGACAAACAATGGTAAATTCCCTAGGTCTTAGGAACCCATAAAAAGCTAAATAGATAGCAGACTTGATCACCAGGTTTGTGTTGGGATCAAAT
This sequence comes from Pelobates fuscus, assembly GCF_036172605.1. Classification (NCBI taxonomy): domain Eukaryota; kingdom Metazoa; phylum Chordata; class Amphibia; order Anura; family Pelobatidae; genus Pelobates; species Pelobates fuscus. The sequence continues at coordinate 121,951,217 of NC_086322.1, read as the reverse complement.
GGAGATTCGTCAAGGAGATTGCTAAGTAATCTAAAGATAGGCCCATCTATCGGAAGTCTGGTGGCGATAAGTGGATATATATATACATACACACACACCTACACATACATTGTCTAAGTGTATTTTAATATTAATATAAATATATATATATATATGCTATATATATATATATATATATTAATATTAAAATACACATAGAATGACATTGATTAAATATATATATATATATATATATAATTTATATATAATATCAAATAAATAAGTATATAAATACGTTAAAAAATAAAAAATTAAAAATACAAAATATATATGTGTAATTTCGTTCCAGCTGTATTTTGATATTAATATATATTTCCAGGCTAATCATGGCAGCATATACACATGGGTTAGCTCCTCCCCTTACAGCCAATAGGACAGGATTTAAACAAATTCTTATAAAGGAGGATCCAGAGATGAGTCCCTCAGTCTTTTTCCTGTCCTTACAGCCTTTAGGAAGGGAGCTCCTTAGCTCCCTTTAGAGATTAGTACTCTGTATATTTTGAACTACTTTCTAGGTCTCCTATACCATTTTACAGTCATACCAGGACCTGTCCTGGGGTACCTGAGACCTATTGGAGACGTCCTGGCTTGGGTGATAGTTTTCACAAAATGACCATTTGTTTGCAACTCAGGATGTCCATTGACATTCATTGAAACTCCACTCTAGCCAGCTCAAATTTGAAGTGCAATATCTAAACTGTGACTGTGCCTTCATTTCTAATATTTCATAGACATAATATGCATCAAAATGTAGGTCTGGGTCTTGTGATTCTCACAATATAAAGCTTTTCACTGTAGGAATTATAGTTTTCAAAATACGACCGTTTGAAGATGGCAACCGCCAAAATACTCTGACCTGTGCCAGGGTGGAGCAGCAAGTGATGTCATAGGCAGGGCCTTTTGTACACCTGCTAATGTTTTTATAAATGTATGTTTTAATGTAACTGTGAAGCTCGTTGGGCAACAACATTGCAATTAAATGTGCTATATAAATAAATAAAAGTTTAAATGCATTTCTCACTCTATCAAGCTTGCCATGTGCACTTTTTAAATTTGATCAATCAATTGGTTATTGTAATGTTTACTATCTTTACTCACTCCAAACACTCCACACAGTTACTCTGCCCAGTCCAACCTTTCCACAGTTACTCCAGCCACTCCAACCACACAACAGTTACTCAAGACACTCCACCCAGTTACTCCGCCCACTCCAGTTGTAGACTACTGGTGGAGGTAAGAACACTTCACACAATTTCCCCAGAATTTGTAGCTTTTCTAGTTAGTAAGTATAATAAATATGCATAATGTGTTTCACATGAACGTTACTGAATATTCAACATCTTAAAATACTCAAAGTATGAGGACAGACAAAGATGCATATTGCCAACTCCACACACACACTCCTCACACCATTCTCTCCCTTGATTAAAAATCTTCCACACAGCTATCATTAGTATGTTGCACAGCACCCAGAATGGTCATGTGAGAGCAGCATAATCGCAACTCTCACACCTGCATGGCCCCCATACAGAGCCATATTTACATTTAATGCAGCTGAAGCGCAGAATTTAGGCAGTTTGACGTAAAAAAAATAATAAAAATATATATATATATATATATATATATATATAAATGTCCAGGTACTTGTACTCCTGTGGTTACAAAGTAGAGCCCGGTGCTTGTCAAGCATGTAGAATATAGGATCCTGACGAAAGTTCTGCACAAGAACTGAAACGTTGAGATTTTATGGCGGTTGCTGAATAAAAGCTAAGTTATTTTTTCACTACATATTTCTTTGAAGTCCTTGGAGTGCTATTTTCTACTATTTTGCTATATATATATATATATATATTTGTGGTAGGGAACAATAAGCCGAGATATAGCAGTAGTGGCATAAGTCGGTGGTAGTGTGCGTGTACCGACGTTCGGGTAGGCCTGTAAAAAGAGGGCCAACCAAATTGAATGGTTTGATAAAGAGAGCGGTGGGTGGGCTGAACCAGGCAGCAACAGCACAGAGGAAGGGGAAGCCTGTATATTTATAGGCAAACTAATCCCTCCCACATTCCAGTCTTCATCCACAGGCTCAGCCTTCTATTTGTGGTCGGGTACAATAAGCCAAGTTATAGTAGTAGTGGCATAAGTTGGTTGTGGTGTGCGGGAACCGACACCACAAAAAAGAGGGCAAAAGTTCAATAGTTTACAACTTACTATGTGTTGACATTACATAACCTATTCTTAACACCGTAAGGACGGCGTGCTGTGATGTCCTTGGGGACCCTGCTCTAAGGTATAGCACGTCCCCGCTGTCCTATTTACTTACCCGCTCACCGGCGATCTCGGTGGGGGACTCACCTGGCATCCCAGGGAGTCCCCCTGTTCCCGTTCCGGCCCTCCTGGGCCATGTAATCGTGAGATCCTTGCGAGGACCTCACGATCACATAGACGGCATAGCTGTTAATGGCAGTGCCAGCAGGGGGAGTGCCTGTAATGTATATATGATCTAAGTATATATATATATATATATATATATATATCCACCAATGAAGAGGAGCACTCAGAAGGACTTTCCAATCGTGAATTTATTATTAAAGTAGTTTTACATCAGCATGTAAATTCAGTGATTCAACGTTTCGACCCCTCAGGGTCTTTTTCAAGAACAATTTACAAGTGAACTAAACACGTAATATATAGGAATGAAAACAGTGCACTCACCAATCTCGTGTGTGTAGCCGCCCATTCAAACCCGGAAGTGTCACGAAACCAGCCCCACGTGGTTTCCTTAGCGTGTGTCAGTGCGTACGACGTAATTGTAGCGTCGTTGCTAGGTAATGTTTAATATGTTATGTTCGTGTATACTAGCAACCAGACTTAGCAATGTGTTCTAAAAGAGTGAAAGTTGTCTAATCGCTAAGGAAGAGATCCCTGAGTATAGGGTATATCTTAAATAAGAGGATCTCAAGGGATGAGTGTGTGGCAATATAAGACATGTGACCGAAGTGCCAGAAGTGCCAGAAAGTGCAAAATAAAGGGCAAAGAGTGTGCTAGAACTGTAGTGCCAAACGGAAAAGATTAAAAACATAAGGCAACATCAATCTCAAATATTGCAATTTAAAAACAAAGAAGGAGAGAATTTCCTGAGTGTCGAGACTAGATATACAGTAAAATTAATTTGTACTATACAATCACTTAGTGAGAATACTGTATGATATATTGTCTTAACTAATAGCAAATAATTAAATTATTAAATGTTTAAATAGCGGGATGATGATCTGTGAACCCAACGTATTCTTATAGGAATGACATATGGTTTAGCGTTGCGTCAAAGGAGTATTTAGCAGAACATAGAGAATGAAATAAATTCATTAAGTCCCTTGGGCATAACTGTGTCAAGTCGATGTATCCAATACGTTTCTCGTTGGAGTAATGCTCTAGATCTGTCCCCACCTCTTGGGTTTGGTGGAACATGATCTATAGCAATGAATCGTAGAGTGGGCAACCTATGGTTGGCTTGGAGAAAATGTTTGGCCACCGGCTTGTCTGATTTTTGATCCCTGAATGCCGTGTTGATGGTTGATCTGTGGCCTCTAATCCTGTCCCTGAGCGTGAGATCTGTTTTCCCCACGTATGAGAGACCACAGGGGCAAGTGATGAGGTATATCACATGGTCGGTGGAACATGTGATATATTGTGTGATGGGGATCCGAATTCCACTGTGTGGGTGGACAAATGAGGTATTGGTATTCATGTGACTACATGTCACACAGCCGCTACATCTGTAGCAACCTTTTTTGATGGGTCCTCTCGGTTTTTGGTAACATGAAATTGGATCACTTTTCACCAATAGGTCTCTCAGATTTTTGTTTCTTTTTAAACTAATCGTGGGTTGCTGCTGGAAAATTGGTGGCAGATTCTTATCTGAACGTAGAATACCCCAGTATTTATTTACAGATCTTTGGATCTGTGTGGTTCCTGTGTGTAACGTTAAGGGTAGGTACATTTTTGTTGCTTGAGAGGCCCTGTTGGCAGGGGATGTCATCCGTTTCATGGCTTTCTCTTTCGCCTTGGCTAGTATATCTGGATTATATCCTCTCTGTTGGAATCTGTCAGTCATTTCATGCAATTGTTGCTCACGTTTCTCTGGGTCGCTGTTATATCTCAATACCCGCATATATTGCGATATCGGGAGGGATTCTTTCAGTTTCTGAGGGTGGTAGCTGTTGAACTGAAGTAGCGTGTTCCTAGCCGTCTCCTTACGATATAGGGTGTACCCTAATCTGCCGTTGTCCTTATAGATAGATACGTCCAAAAATTGGATCTCTTGGGTATTAGATGATAGCGTTAATTTCACTGGGCAATCTGCTTCATTCAGGTCGGAGACCATTGTTTCTAGGTCAGAGCTAGTTCCTGTCCAAATTAGGAAGATGTCGTCCACGAAGCGATGATATGTGAGTATATGTTCACTGTATCTTTCCAGAATGGATTGGGTTTCGAAACTTGACATATAAGCATTGGCGTATGAGGGTGCCATGGCCGCCCCCATGGAAGTACCCGTCAGTTGAAGATAAAAATGCTCTTCAAATTTGAAATAATTGCATGTAAGGGCTATAGATAACAGCTCCATAATAAATTCAATGGGCGGTCCGCAATATTTTGAAGAGTTGCTCAAAATATGTCGTAATGCTTGTATGCCATCTGTGTGTGGTATAATGGTATACAGATTTTTTACGTCTAATGTGGCTAATATATATCTCTCTTCTATCGACGTGAGGTTCTTAATATGCTCCAAAAAATCATTAGTATCTCGTAGACACGTTGGAAGGTCCATGACAGTCGTTTTGATGTAATAATCGATGTATTTCGTAATTGGTTCGAGTAGACTGTCTCTGGCTGAGACAATCGGTCTCCCTGGTGGATGTTGTGTATCCTTGTGAATCTTCGGTAGTGTGTATAACACACTCATCCCTTGAGATCCTCTTATTTAAGATATACCCTATACTCAGGGATCTCTTCCTTAGCGATTAGACAACTTTCACTCTTTTAGAACACATTGCTAAGTCTGGTTGCTAGTATACACGAACATAACATATTAAACATTACCTAGCAACGACGCTACAATTACGTCGCACGCACTGACACACGCTAAGGAAACCACGTGGGGCTGGTTTCGTGACACTTCCGGGTTTGAATGGGCGGCTACACACACGAGATTGGTGAGTGCACTGTTTTCATTCCTATATATTACGTGTTTAGTTCACTTGTAAATTGTTCTTGAAAAAGACCCTGAGGGGTCGAAACGTTGAATCACTGAATTTACATGCTGATGTAAAACTACTTTAATAATAAATTCACGATTGGAAAGTCCTTCTGAGTGCTCCTCTTCATTGGTGGATATATATACGACGCAGGAAGCACCGGAGGCAAGTTTTATCTACACACCATTCAGGGGTGAGTGCCTAAAGGATTATTTTGTTTATATATATATATATATAGATAGATTTGTGCTCGGAATTTAATATGTAATGGATAGTGTCTGAGATGAAAGTTGGTTGTGGTGTGCCGAAACCAACGTCCGAGTGGGCCTGTAAATAAAAAAGGGCCCACCAAAGAGAATTTTATCTTCTAAGAGTGCTGGTGGGTGGGGAACACTTGAACTTGAACATCAGAGGTGAGTAGGGGCTGGGAGTTTAAGTAGGGGACTTACTCCTCCCACAATTTTGCTGTGGTGAGTGGGTGCCCTTGTAGTTGTAAGAGCGGTGAGTCTGGGAAGTGCGTGTTATGAGTTGACCATAGGTGGTCTAGTGTCTTAACCAGACACCAAGCATTATCTGTTGGAAAGAGTGAAATGATAGTGGGGTGTAGTGAATGATTAGTTTTGGTAGATGGGATCGTGAGAACGTAGTAATCCTCTACTTTTGTGAGTTGTGAGGTTTTAAGGCTGTGTGTGATATCTCCTTGACAAACAATGGTAAATTCCCTAGGTCTTAGGAACCCATAAAAAGCTAAATAGATAGCAGACTTGATCACCAGGTTTGTGTTGGGATCAAATGGAGATTCGTCAAGTAATCTAAAGATAGGCCCATCTATCGGAAGTCTGGTGGCGATAAGTGGATATATATATACATACACACACACCTACACATACATTGTCTAAGTGTATTTTAATATTAATATAAATATAATATATATATATATGCTATATATATATATTAATATTAAAATACACATAGAATGACATTGATTAAATATATATATATATATATATATATATAATTTATATATAATATCAAATAAATAAGTATATAAATACGTTAAAAAATAAAAATTTAAAAATACAAAATATATATGTGTAATTTCGTTCCAGCTGTATTTTGATATTAATATATATTTCCAGGCTAATCATGGCAGCATATACACATGGGTTAGCTCCTCCCCTTACAGCCAATAGGACAGGATTTAAACAAATTCTTATAAAGGAGGATCCAGAGATGAGTCCCTCAGTCTTTTTCCTGTCCTTACAGCCTTTAGGAAGGGAGCTCCTTAGCTCCCTTTAGAGATTAGTACTCTGTATATTTTGAACTACTTTCTAGGTCTCCTATACCATTTTACAGTCATACCAGGACCTGTCCTGGGGTACCTGAGACCTATTGGAGACGTCCTGGCTTCGGTCAGTGTGTCCTTCACTTCATCCTCCATCGCTTGGATTGCCCAGATCGCGGAGAGGATGCTCGCGCATGCGCAATGCGCTCAGAATAATTTTTTGGTGCCAAAATGCAGTGTGGGTAAGGTCGCAAGGTCGCGACGGCCATCTTTACTATGGGCAAAACCGAAAACTGCAGGTAAATGGCCGAAAACGCCAGGAATAAGGTTAGTATTCAGCAGGTACTATTTAAAGAGACCTGAACTCGAAGGAGGTTGGTAGTGTAAACTAAACTTGTGCAGTTTAAAGTTGTATTACCTTCGAAAGGAACAAGTTAGGACTCTGGAAATTGCTGCCAGGATTTTCTATACTTTTGCCACAGGTTTGTGTATTTTATATATATTTAACCTCCTCTGTGAAATTTTGGGATTTTATCTGAGAGAATTATTTTATATTTCTTTTGTAGTAACCCATTATGAGCTCTCCTAGTAGGAACCCCTTACCCTGTTTGGATGAATCCAGGTGAGTAGGGGTCCATTTATTTTATTTATTACTTTTCTATAGTAGTTTATTCTCCATCTACTAAAACAGTTCCTTGTATCACTTTTAGTAATGGAGGACAATCTGTTTCATCTCCCCCACGTAAGAGGAGACAGACGTCAGACCCCTGTGCAGGATGTGATGGAAAGGCAATGGAAGGCAAACATCTGTGCCTAGACTGTCTGCAGAAGGTGGCCGCTCCATCATCCTTAATGCCCACTCAGTCGCCAGATATCCGGGCTTGGATCAGACATGAGGTGGCCCAGGGCATCTCAGAGGCCATGGAGGCTAGTAAGCGGTCCATGAAAAGGCCTAGACAGAGACAGGTTTCCTCAGAATCATTAGCCTCGGACTACCAGGATCCGTCTGAAGAATTTCAGATTCTAGACCAGGTTTTTTCTAGTGAAAACGAGGAAAAGTTCCTTTCGGAATATCTAGACGCCAAGACGGTAGATAAACTTATCTTGAAGGTAAGAAAGACCCTTGAATTACCGAAAGAAGTGCTTAAACCTGAAAATTCTGATAAGCACTTTGCGGATCTTAGGAAGCAGAAGCTTTCCTTCCCTCTTCACAGAGCCATTAAGGAATTGGTTACAGCAGAATGGGAAAAACCTGATAAGAGGGTTCCGTTTCCAGGTAGGCTATCCAGGCTTTACCCTTTGGAGGAGAAAATTTCCAAGAAATGGACGACATCTCCAAAGGTTGATGCTACCATCTCTAGGGTAGCCAGGAGAACAAGTCTACCATTGGATAGTTCAGCTTCTTTGCAGGAACCAATGGATAAGAAGTTGGATTCTGATCTTTCCAAGATATATTCGGCGGGTGGAACAGGATGCCTTACGGCAGTATCCAGAGCCATGAAACGTTGGGTGAGAGACCTGGATACGGATGTGGAGAGAGGAATGAAGAGAACAGACCTCAGAGATGCTATCTGTGATCTTAGGATAGCTACTGAATTTGTCGCACAAGCTGCCCTGGATATCACCAGGATTTTCTCCTGCACCATGGCTCTCTCGGTAGCAGCAAGCAGAGCTTTATGGTTGCGTTATTGGGGTGCGGACGCCTCCTCCAAGGCCAATTTATGTTCCATACCTTTTGAAGGCGATCTGCTGTTTGGGAAGACCCTAGAGGATTCCATTAAAAAAGCAGCTGAAGGGCGTAAAGTCTTTTTACCCCAAGAAAAAAGAACAAGGAGACCAGGCTCCTCTTGGTCAGAGAAGCGACCTCCTAGGGATCAGTATTTTCGGGATACGCGTAGCTACCGACCAGGTAGAGAATTCAGGCGGAATAATAATTGGCGTGGAGGCCAATCATATGCTTCACGTTCTTCCCGTGGTAGAAATCCTTCCTTTCGTACTGGAGGCAAGAACTTCTGACTATCCATTGGAGGTGGGTGCTTGACTTTCCCTCTTCAAGAGAGTTTGGGCACAAGACATACAAGATTCCTGGGTCAAAGCAATAATTCAAGGAGGTTACAGATTAGAATTCCTCAGAAGACCCAGGGGCGACTTCTTCATACCCACATGTCTGCCCAAGGACAAGGGCAGTAGCATAACTCTGGGAGACTATGTTCAGAACCTCAAGTCCCAAAGGGTCATCGTTTCAGTTCCGGAAAAGGAACGATTCCAGGGTCACTATTCACCTCTGTTCTTAGTCCAAAAAGACAAGGACAAGTGGAGACCTATTTTAGACCTGCGGAGAATCAACAGGAGACTACTGGTCAGATCCTTCAAGATGGAGATCCATCTCCCCAGCTATCCGAAAAGGCAGATTGGCTCATATCTATAGACTTAAAGGACGCCTACTATCACGTCCCAATAGCCAAGGAACATCATTGTTTTTTCCGATTTGCAATAGGAGAGGACCACTTTCAATTCAGAGCACTTCCATTTGGCCTGAGCACAGCACCCAGGACCTTTTTAAAGGTATTGGTTGTTCTTATAGAAAGATTGAGGATTCAGGGAATCTCTCTGTTTCATTACCTAGACGACCTGCTATTGGTAGCACCAAACGTTCAGATGGCAGCACTACAAAGGAATTTTGTGCTATCGGAACTGCATCGATTAGGCTGGTTGGTGAATCTACAGAAGAGCAGCCTCATTCCATCCCAGAGGATTACATTTCTGGGGGCGAATTTCGACACTCTCTGGAACTCCATCTCCCTTTCACAAGAAAGGATACGGAGGATTTTATGCTTAATCCACAAGATTTTACGCCTTCGTATAATGACAGCAAGGAAATACTCGCAACTTCTGGGCAGTCTGACTTCTTCTATAGGACTAGTCATGTGGGCCCAGTGGCACCTCAGAGTTCCTCAGAGGTCATTCCTGAACCAGTTCAACTGGCGGGTTATGGATTGGAATCAACCCTTGTCAGGACCACGTGACTCAAGGTCGATGGACCAGACAGGAGTCGGTCCTTACGGGAAATGGTTTGGAATTACGTGCCATCCACAGGGCTCTCATACACTTCAAGGGGATCTTGGAGAACAGGTGGGTACAAGTCCAGTCCGACAATCAGGCGGCAGTAGCCTATATCTCTCATCAAGGTGGAACTCACAGCCATCTGTTGACGAGGGAACTACAACCCATCATGTCTTGGTGTCAAAAGAATATTCAGGGAATTTCTGCAGTACACCTCCCAGGGGTTCAGAATACCATGGTGGATTACCTGAGTCATGTGACAAAAGACAAAAGCGAATGGCATCTAAGTCCCGAAGTATTTCAGGAGCTGTCTTTAATCTGGGGAACGCCACAGATAGACCTCATGGCAACTGCCCAGAACACACAGGTCAAAGCATTCTTCTCAAGACTGGTCGATCACAGAGCCAGGGGTCAGGATGCTCTGTCCCAACCTTGGAGGTCCACTCTAGCCTATGTGTTCCCTCCTATACCTCTCATATAACCGACTCTGAAGAAGATTCAGAAGGAGAAGATAGAGGTCATCGCTATCCTCCCATTCTGGCCCCGTCGGCCCTGGTTCCCTATGGCGAGACGGATGAGTCGGGAAGCCCAGAGGGAACTGCCAGTCCAGGCAGATCTACTATCCCAAGGTCCACTGCTACACCCAAACCCTCTGACCCTCAAGTTGAGGGCTTGGAGGTTGAGCGGGAAGCTCTGATGAATGCTGGCATGCCTGACGAGGTTATCAGAACTCTCCTGAGATCACGTAAGATATCCACTTCCTCCACATATTATAGTATTTGGCATGCCTTTGTGTGTTGGGCACAAGAACATCAGGTGGTGATTAAACCCCTGGCCTTATCATCAGTGCTCTGTTTCCTTCAGGCTGGCCTTGATAAGGGCTTTAGCTATAACACTCTAAAGGTCCATGTATCAGCTCTATCCGCTTTGTCAGGTACCCGATGGGCTCTAGAACCATTGGTTATACGTTTCCTGAAAGCAGCGATAAAGATCCGGCCTCCTCTTAAGGTATTTTTGCTGGCATGGGACCTACCTCTGGTCTTGAAGGCCATGACTAGGTCACCCTTTGAACCACTTGACCAGGCTTCATTGATGGTAATTACTCGGAAAGTACTCCTTTTGGTGGCTGTTACTTCTGCACGAAGGATGTGTGAACTCCAGGCATTATCCGGTGAGACCCCATTTACAAGGATACTTCAGGATCGGTTGGTCCTCAGACCAGTCCCGGAATTTCTACCTAAAGTGGTATCCATGTTCCACTTGAACCAGGAGATTGTGCTGCCCTCCTTCTATCCGAATCCCTCTTCTCCTGAAGAAGAAATGTGGCACACTTTGGATGTGGTTCGAGCATTGTCTCTCTATCTGGAGAAGACCAGCCCCTTCCGGAGATCGGCCAGACTTTTTGTATTGCCTATTGGCCACAGGCGGGGTGAAGCTGTCTCTTCCTCCACGTTGAGACAATGGGTGATATCGGCCATCTCAAGTTTTTATAAGTACTTATCGCTGCCGGTTCCTACTGGTATCAGAGCTCACTCTACTCGAGCTATCGCAGCATCTTGGGCTTCTGTGGCTAATGCTTCTCCAGATGATATTTGTAAAGCAGGCACCTGGTCTTCAGTGAACACTTCCATCCAACATTACAAGCTGGATGTTAAAGCTACAGTGGACTCTCATTTTGGTCATCAAGTCCTTAATTCGGTTCACTCCTCTCGACACTCGTAATTTGTATTTTTGTATTTAGCTTCATTAAATCTTTTTTTGCATCCATTATGTCTCTTGTTTCCCTCCCTGTGAGCTTGGGTAGTCCCATGTGTATATGCTGCCATGATTAGCCTGGAAAACGGAAAATTTCTTCATACTTACCGTAATTTTCTTTTCCTGGCTATTATTCATGGCAGCATATACGGCCCACCCTTAGGGATCTAGTTCTTCTGTAAGAGCTTGGGAACTGACTGAGGGACTCATCTCTGAATCCTCCTTTATAAGAATTTGTTTAAATCCTGTCCTATTGGCTGTAAGGGGAGGAGCTAACCCATGTGTATATGCTGCCATGAATAATAGCCAGGAAAAGAAAATTACGGTAAGTATGAAGACATTTTCTGTTATATTGATATCAAAATATACGTAGAATGAAATAATATATATATATATATCTATATACATAAGTATATACGAATATATCACTATATATACGTATATATAAATAAAAATTATTTTAAAAAATTATGTGTATATATATATATATATATATATATATATTCAAATTTGTAGTAAGGTGCACTCACAGGACTTCGGAAATAGCTTACTTTATTCTTAAGTCTAGATTGCATGTGTAGATACAACAATCCTTAATTGACATTTCGACCCATATAGGGTCTTTTTCAAGATCTCGATCTTGAAAAAGACCCTATATGGGTCGAAACGTCGATTAAGGATTGTTGTATCTACACATGTAATCTACACTTAAGAATAAAGTAAGCTATTTATGAAGTCCTGTGAGTGCACCTTACTGCCAATTTGAATATTAATATTGACGCTGAGGTCTGCACCCAGGCAAGAACATTGAATTTATTTTTTGTGAAGGGTGAGTGCCAAGATTATTCCTTTATATATATATATATATATATATAGATAGAGAGAGAGAGAGAGAGAGAGAGAGAGAGAGAGAAACAGAGAATGACCGCACTCAGGGACTTGTAAATATGTTTTTTTACCATCCTGATAAAAGCCCAAATATGGGGCTGAAAGTTAAGTTTTAGTGATATTTACAAGTCCCTGAGTGCGGTCATTCTCTGTGCTATTTGCCTGACCAGCACCGGGCACATTATTTACCTGTTCCAGGAGTGCAAGCAATTTTGTATTTTTTATATATATATATATATATATATATATATACACACACACATATATATATATATATATATATATATATATATATACACACACACACATATATATATATATATATATATATATATATAATAATTCTACGTATATATTTATGTCATATTTTTACATAATTAGGTCATTTTATTAATTACAATTTGCGGGACCTGCCTGACAACCCAGGCCGAAAGTCCAGTGAATTTAATTTGCTAGCACTATATTTAACCCTGTAACTTTCCAAGAAACCATAAACCTGTACATGAGGGGTACTGTTTTACTCAGGAGACTTCGCTACACAAATATTAGTGTTTCAAAACATTAAAATGTATTACAACAATGATAATGTCAGTGAAAGTGATTTTTTTTACATTTTCACACACAAATGGCACTTACACTGACGACATAATTGTTGTGATACATTTTACTGTTTTGAAACACTAATATTTGTGTTCAGCGAAGTCTCCCAAGTATAACAGTACCCCTCATGTACAGGTTTTATGGTGTTTTCAAAAGTTACAGAGTCAAATATAAGGCTTGCATTTCAGTTTTTTTACATTGAAATTCGCCAGATTGATTACGTTGCCTTTAAGACTGTATGGTAGCCCAGGAATGAAAATTACCCCCATGATGGCATACCATTTGCAATAGTAGACAACCCAAGGTATTGCAAACAGGGTATGTACAGTCTTTTTTAGTAGCCACTTAGTCACAAACACTGGCCAAAATTGGAGTTCAAATTATTTTTTTGCATTTTTCACACACAAACAAATATTAATTCTAACTTTGTGACCAGGTGACTACTAAAAGAGACTGGAAATACCCTATTTGCAATACCTTGGGTTGTCTACTATTGAAAATGGTATTCCATCATGGGTGTAATTCTAATTCCTGGGCTACCATATGGTCTCAAAGGCAACACAACCAAGCTGGCGAATTTCAATGTGAAAAAACTGAAAAATGTAACATACTATATTTGACCCTGTAACTTCCCAAAACACCATAGAACCTGCACATAGGGGGTACTGTTTTACACTTGAGACATCGCTGAATACAAATATGTGTATTTTATTGCAGTAAAAGCAAACAGTATTATGACATTCACAGTTAAAATGTCATGTAGAACTAAACAAATAACAAAATGTCTTTTTTTTTCCCATTGTTTTACAGTTTATTCATATTAAATTATGTTTCATAATATTTGATGTTAAATGAAAGCACTGTTTCCCCTAAATAAAATGATATATAATAAGTGTGGGTGCATTTAATATGAAAGAGGAGAATTACAGTTGAACAGACATATGGTCAAATTCCAGGTTTTGTTTACGTTTTGTTTTGATCACAACGTGTACATTTGGCTCAGTCCTTAAGGTGTTAAATATTTAGTGTAACAAACCTGTGCTGTGTTTGCAAGTGAGAGCATATAAGAACATTTTTCACATCCTTCTTTGCTCACTTTTACCAAGGGTGCCAATATCAGTGGAGGGCACTCTACATATATATGTATATGTATAAAGCCAACACATTTCTAAGATTCTGTAATACAATTCCACATGCAGACATGATTTTAAAAGGTGCTTATTGACACAGTGTTTTATTATAAAAATTGTAGATAATGGTTTTTATATGAGTGTGAGTTGATTTTATTGCATTGCTAACATGCTTCAATTGATAATTAGATTTTGAGATTGTACATTTAGCAAACCAAAATCCAGTTTATTTTGCAGTTGAAGTGAAAAGCATCACCTTAATAATAATGCCGCAACTGTGGATCTCAGATGTTTGCAATGTAATGTAATTATGCAATGTTCTAGACTAGAGAAACAAGTATTTGCCCAATGCATGTTTATAGGGAAGAATATATTTATAATTGGTAACCAAGTTAAATTTTAAAAATACAGCTGAAATGATCACCTTAATATCTATTATTTTAGTCTCAAATTATTTTCTTATTTGTATTATCTTCAAAATATTCAATTTCATGAAAATTCACAATAACAAGATTGTTTTAGCTTTGCAATAATTCATGTGTCAGTTATTTTTTTACCTAGTGTCTCATGGTGGCTAACAAATTTACAACAATTTGGGAAAAAATAATATTTTGTCCAAAGGTCAAAATTCTAAGCCATCTATAATACATGGGCCATATATCAATATTTAGCATTGATGAATAGGGTAATATGTAAGTAACATACAAGGAGTGCACATTGGTAAAATGCTCAAATGAGATTTTATATTTAGGTAGTAGACTTCTGATTGTCACCAGATACAATCCCAGGAATTCAGGTTTTTTAACAATTGACAAAAAAAAAACATTTTGATGTTTGAAACATTTGCTTATATCTCCACAACAAAAGCAAAAGATGTTGAAGAATAATGATGGGGTTACAAAAATATTTACTGTTGTCATTCATGGGGGAGCACTCTGGGAACAAGTAATAGAGTAAATAAATTATTTTTTAGAGCATTTATTGAGATGAAAGATTTTTGAATTTTTGAGTAAAATCTTTGATGGCTGATTTGTTTATATTTAGAGGATTAAAACATTTGAGTGACCTCTAAATATGGTAAACCATTGAATGTATCAATTGCTTAATGTGCAAACATAGGTTTCAAGGGACACTATAGTCTCCAAAACAGCTTAAGTTTAATGTAGCAGTTTTAGAGTATAAATGAGGAAGGCTGTGTAAGACACAGGAGGAGAGCCTAAGGCTGTATAAACAAAGTGATTTCGCTCCTAAAAGGCAGAGTATTGAGCAGTGAGACTGCAAAGGCATGATATATACACCAACATTGCTTCATTAAGCTAAAGTTGCTTTGGTAACTATAGTGCCCATTTAAAAGAACACTCCAGACCCCTTAAGCACTTAAGCTTGCTGAAATGATTTATGTGTGAAGAGTGTCTTAATTTTTCATTTTGCAAAAAGTGCAGATTTCAATAGAAATTTATACTTTTGTAAAATAACCTGGTAACATCTCCCTGGCATTAAAGCAGACAACATGTCAACTTACTTCCTGGTTTTGTTAGCTCAGTGAAGCTAAGCTCAAGAGGCAGCAAGTGCTTAGAGCTCCTGCCGTGCTAAGACTTCTAATTGAGTTGCATTAGGAAGTCTGTGATTGGACAGCCACAGTAAGTCTGGGCTGAGTAAGAATGGCTTGCAAAGGCAGCAGACAGGGGAACTGCAGTTTTTGCAAGCTGATTTTAGATATACCCCCAAAGAATAATGCATAATTAAATGCATGAACATTTTCATATAGATTACATCTACTAAAAAGTGTTTTATATTTATTTTGTATTTGGGTGGTTGAGTGTCCCTTTAATATTGCTCGATAAGTTTTCCAATTGATCTTATATTTTTGGATAAACTTCTGCAATTATTTAATATTATGGAAAAAAAATGTTTTTATATATGCCTGACATGTTCATTCTATATGATGTTTGTTTTGATACTTAACATTTTTTTTTTAAAGATATAGTGATGTCCCGAATAGTTCATGGCGAATAGTTCCTGGCGAACATAGCTTGTTCACGTTCGCCACGGACGGCGAACATATGCGATGTTCGGTCCGCCCCCTATTCGTCATCATTGAGTAAACTTTGACCCTGTACCTCACAGTCAGCAGACACATTCCAGCCAATCAGCAGCAGACCCTCCCTCCCAGACCCTCCCACCTCCTAGACAGCATCCAATTTAGATTAATTCTGAAGCTGCATTCTTTTTTTTCTTTTTTTTAGACAGAAGTGTGTTATATTTGAGCATGCTAGGCTGAACGTGCGTATATCATGGCTAGTTGCACTGAGGGTATGAGTAAATAGCAGTACATTGTTGTGAAAGATGGCTGTCATGTTTAAGGTGTAGCTTGCACGTTATCAACTGTGTATTTATATCAGCAGCTCCACCACTAGTTATGAATCAAGTGTGAGTCGCCTCATGAGATGAGACTAGTGAATAACATAATACATGAACGGTTAAGGTAAAGGCATGTGAGGAACTACAACAATAAACTCTTTAGGAGGTGAAATAATGACATGTTTAAATGCTTGCTACTTTACGATTAGTTAATGTGCAGAGAGCAGTTCATGTGATAAAAGGCATGGTGTGGAGGATCGGCTATAGTGGGACATGCTTGGCAGGCTGCTGTTTACTGCTTGTGCTCATCCGATCCCTTCTGGGCGCCAGGTGCAGACCCTGGGAGTCCCTGATACCTGGAACAACAAAGGCAAGTCTCTGGCTGAGTGCCGGGTTCGCGGCTTGAGGTGGTGGAAGCTTGTTTTGTCGGGTGGTCGGATCTGTCCCGGTGGTGCTTCACGTCCAGTGCGGGATTGTGGTGGCTTAATGTGGAGGCGAGTGCTGGACGTGGGGCAGGCTCTGCATTTCTGTTTGTGCCTCCGGTCCCATCTTCAACACCTTTTGCGTTGGTGGATTTTAATGGGGACTGCTTCGCTTAGCTGTGGAGCTTGTTGGGGCTGTGGTGGAGCTTGTTGGGGCTTCCTGCTTGTGATTTGCTTCCAAAATTGATTAAAGAGTCTGTCCAGCTTAGACTCAATATCCTACCATGCTTTGCTGGTACTAGGAGGACACGCGGGTGTCGCCATATTGGGAGAGTCGCAGATGTGTATGTCAGCCTGGGCGGCTGTGCTCTGTGCGTCCATTAGCTCCAGACAGCCTCTCAGGGGTGGACCGGGATAACCCCTACCGGTCCAGGGGGGGTAACGGAGCTCCTGCCGGGATGTAGCTGCTCCTGGGCATCCCAGGCTCGGGAGATCGGCCACCTCTCCCGCCCGGTGAGCACCAGGCCACACTTGCCATGCGGAGGTAAGTAAGACTCTGTCGAGTTGCTGACCGCTATAAAGCATGTCGGGTCGGTCAGGTAGGAGCAACATTGCTGGGTCATCCCCTTCTGGGGTGAAATTCGCTTGTTGATAGCTGCTTAAAGTGAGATATTGAGGGAGCTCACACGAAGTGCGTCTTTCCTCCATGACAGCTAGGCGCCGCCCCCCGGAAGCTGCATGCTTAGTGAGAGGAGGGACAGTGTAGCTGCTGCTGATTTAATAGGGAAATCGATAGCTAGGCTAGTGTATTCAGTGTCCACTACAGTCCTGAAGGACTCACCTGATCCCTGCTGTAAGGACAGCACCCCAAAAAGCCCTTTTTATGGCTAGAACATCAGTCTGCTTTTATTTTCCTGTGTAATCTAATTGCAGTTGCCTGCCTGCCAGCGTGTGTGTCAGGCTCACAGCGTATACTGTGCCCACTTGCCCAGTGCCACCACTCATATCTTGTGTCACAATAGCTTGCATTTAAAAAAAAAAAAAAACTTTTTTGACTGTAATATAATAGCAGTCAGTTTCCTTCACACGTGTGCATTTCAGGGCTTGCCAGGGCACAGTGTCACACCAGTGCAACTCATATCTGGTGTAACAGTAGTGTACATTAAAAAAAAACTAGAAATTTGACTGTGAAATAATAGCAGTCAGTTTCCTTCACATGTGTGCGTTTCAGGGCCTGCCAGGGCACAGTGTCACACCAGTGCAACTCATATCTGGTGTAACAGTAGTGTACATTAAAAAAAAACTAGAAATTTGACTGTGAAATAATAGCAGTCAGTTTCCTTCACATGTGTGCGTTTCAGGGCCTGCCAGGGCACAGTGTCACACCAGTACAACTCATATCTGGTGTAACAGTAGTGTACATTTAAAAAAAAAAAATACAGGGGTCTTGTCAGTGGCGTACATACCGGGGTCGCAGGGGTCGCGGCTGCGACCGGGCCCGGCCCACCAGGGGGCCCGGCCGCCCTGCGACCCAGGTATGTACCCACAGGGCCAGCCTCTTCTGCTGGGGGGCCCAAGAGCCGGCCACCTCCGGGCCCCCCAAGGCTGGCCCTGCTGTCACCCGGCTGGCGGGCGCGCGAGGGAGCACTGTCCCCTGGGTGCTCCCTCTTCAGCTCCCTCGCGCACCGCACTGAAACCGGAGCCGGAAGATGACGTCATCTTCCGGCTCCGGCATCAGTACGCGGCGCGCGAGGGAGCTGAAGAGAGAGCACTCAGGGGACAGTGCTCCCTTGCGCGCCCGCCAGCCGGGTGACAGCAGGGCCAGCAACACCACTGGACCCCAGGGAATCCCCCCAGCTCTCCCACAGGTAAGGAGGCTGGGGGGATTAAATTAAAAAACAAACAAAAAAAACGTGTGAGTGTGTTAGTGTGAGTGAGTGTGTTAGTGAGTGTGTTAGTGAGTGTGTTAGTGAGTGTGTTAGTGAGTGTGTTAGTGTGAGTGAGTGTGTTAGTGAGTGTGTTAGTGTGAGTGTTAGTGTGAGTGAGTGTGTTAGTGTGAGTGAGTGTGTTAGTGAGTGTTAGTGTGAGTGAGTGTGTTAGTGAGTGTGTTAGTGTGAGTGATTGTGTTAGTGTGAGTGAGTGTGTTAGTGTTAGTGAGTGTGTTAGTGTGAGTGAGTGTGTTAGTGTGAGTGAGTGTTAGTGTGAGTGTGTGTGTTAGTGTGAGTGAGTGTTAGTGAGTGTGTTAGTGTGAGTGAGTGTGTTAGTGTGAGTGAGTGTGTTAGTGAGTGTGTTAGTGTGAGTGAGTGTGTTAGTGAGTGTGTTAGTGAGTGTGTTAGTGTTAGTGAGTGTGTTAGTGTTAGTGAGTGTGTTAGTTAGTGTGAGTGTTAGTGCGTTAGTGAGTGCGTTAGTGTGTGTTAGTGTTAGTGAGTGTGTTAGTGTGTGTGTGTGTTAGTGAGTGTGTGTGTCTGTCACTGAGTGTGTGTCTGTCAGTAAATGTGTGCGTCTGTTCATGAGAGTGTGTGTGTGTCTAAAGCACTTACCTTTCTCCAGCGCCGGGCTCCCTTGGCGCTGGGGATCTCTCCGTCCCGATCCGCCTCTCAGCTCCGAATGCACATGCGTGGCAAGAGCCACGCGCGCATTCAAACCGCCCATAGGAAAGCATTACTCAATGCTTTCCTATGGACGTTCAGCGTCTTCTCACTGTGATTTTCACAGTGAGAATCACAGAAAATCCTCTAGCGGCTGTCAATGAGACAGCCACTAGAGATGGATTAACCCTCAGTGAAACATAGCAGTTTCTCTGAAACTGCTATGTTTTCAGCTGCAGGGTTAAAACTAGAGAGACCTGGCACCCAGACCACTTAATTGAGCTGATTTGATCTGGGTGTCTGTAGTGGTCCTTTAAGTGTATGTGTTTATGCATGCACTGGCGTACATACCGCGGTCGCACGGTTCGCAGCCCTGCGACCAGGTGCCCGCCGCCATGTGTTGCGGCCCCAGCCCGCGCAGAGTAAGCGCGGGGGGGGGAGGGCCCACGGATCAGTTTTCGCACCGGGGCCCCATGGGTTGTGTGTACGCCACTGGGTCTTGTTGTCACCTTTCGGGGACCCTTGGTTAAGTACGTGGCTGGGTGTAGGAAGAGACCTTCAATGACATCAGTGAGGATAAGGAACGGGACATGGCTAGCTTGGTATCCAACCTTGTGCAAATGGGGAGTTTGTGGTTGTGCAAATGGACTGTTTGCGGTTGTTTGCGGTGCGTTAAACGGGGAGTTTGGTCTGTCACTGTGAAGCGGGCGTAACCCTTACACTACCTGATCGATACAACATCATGCCTGATGTTTTAAAGCACGTTATTCCAAACAATTTAGGAATGTTAGGTGATTTATGCCCTTTATGGATTAAAACCAGACTCTGCATCAACTATGTAATTTTCCATGGGAGTTTTGCCATGGATCCCCCTCCGGCATGCCACAGTCCAGGTGTTAGTCCCCCCCCTTGAAACAACATTTCCATCACTATTGTGGCCAGAAAGAGTCGCTGTAGGTTTTAAAATTCGCCTGCCTATTGAAGTCTATGGTGGTTCGCCCGTTCGCGAACATTTGCGGAAGTTCACGTTCGCCGTTCGCAAACGGAAAATGTTATGCTCGTGACATCACTACTAAGAGATTGATGGGGAACTCTCACTTGTCTGGAAATTACATAACTGAATTTTTTTTTAATTACTTATAGTTTTTGTTACAATTATTATATGTCATGCTCTATTTTCATTTAAATATTTATCAAGGATTTCACAGTTAAGGCCACATTCCAGTTCAGTCTTGGCATGGCTAGGGCACACATTGAGATCTATTCACTAAATACTGAATGGCAACTGAACAGCAGTCAAATGTCATTCAGTAGTCACAATCCAGTTTTTTGTTTTTTTTTAATTCTTTATTTTCTTTGTGCAAGGAATAACATAGCATTTATCAGTGCCACAACAGCATTTTAAAAGGCATACACATAGTAGTTTTACATTTATGGCATGAGGTTTTCCGCACATTTTTTTTTGATAAGTTATGAACATGTTGTTCCGTCAGTAATGCCTTTCTAGGTCGACTATTGTACGAGAGGCAAACAAAGCATAAAGTGAAAATATAAAAATCAAGCTGAGTGCGTGCTGGTCAGCAATAGTGTATTCTTCAGTCGTTTGGTTACATTAGCTTAGGGTTGGTGAGTGTGTTGGATTTCGTCGCTTAAACCTCGGGCCCTAGGTGCAGTCTTGCTTTACTCGGTTAACTGTGCTCTGGTATGGCGTGCATGTTTCACGTGGTAGTGAGCAGTGACAGGCGGTCCGACCAGTCAGGTCGTAAAGTAAATAAGTAAAGTAAAACTGGTGGGTCGTGTGTTGAATATTGTGACCGTCTCTAGTGAAGTCGCGTTGCCTAGTTAAATTAAGTGTGCCTATTCGCAATCCAGTTGTTTTAACCTATTCAGAAGTTTGTTTTTTTCAACAAGGTTTGCATAGCTACAGTTTGTTGTCTGTCTAAAAACTAGTCTAAAAACTAGCAAAGCATCATTGAAGTTGCAGTTAGCAATAACTGAGGAGAAGTCTTTTTGCAGTCTTGAATGAAAGTATATATTTCATTTTGTTGAAATGAGCAATATTCTCGCTAAGGTTCTGTTGAAGCCTTAGAGATTCCATAGCAACAGATAGAGATCAGTATTATATATTTTCAATCTTCAAGAGAAATATGTGCTGTGCAGAATCACAGTTGAGAATTTTTTATTTTTTTTTTTGATTATGTTATAATCATGTAGCCATGGCAAGTTAAATGAGCTCTTTGAGTTTGAAAGAAAATAAGTCATTTTGACCTGCAGTTTAATTTTTTCATTTCTAGGATACTTCCTTTCGAGATAAAATGAAGCCAGGTGGCACCATTTTCTTTTAAAAATAGAATTTTCTATTATTAGTTGGAATTGTATTAACTTAAAAAGAAAGATAAATTGCACACCTGTATTCCACCTTCTCAACATTATAAAGTTTTCCCTGAATTGGCTGACACTTGCTTTGTAACAAGCTGCTGATAGGGACTTAAAATTTCATAGAATGTTCTACATGTTTCATCCTAGATGATGTAGAACTATAACTACTGTAATACTTTGCCAGCCCTTAGAAAGGAAAAGCATTATGTAAACCAAGCATGTCAAACTTGTGGCCCACAATGATTATCTGTGCGGCCCACCTGCCCTGTGGCTGCTTTGTCTTGTGGCTGCAACTGATTATTGTCTTCCCTCCCACGGCCGTTTGCATTATGCAGCTGCATGAGCGCAGTGTGGCTGTCTGTCTGGCACTCCCCTTCCCTCCTGCTTGCAGTGCCAGCCACTCCCCTTCCCTCCTGCTTGCAGTGCCAGCCACTCCCCTTCCCTCCTGCTTGCAGTGCCAGCCACTCCCTCTTCCCTCCTGCTCGCAGTGCCGGAGGAGCGTCGAGTCTGCTTGAGCAGAGAAGAGCAGGGCTGGAATTTGAGGGGCTTAGAGGGAACCTTCCTGTGTAGTGTTAAATTAGGGGGCAGGGGGACTGTATATTAACTTGAGGGAGGTGGGACGGTATATTAATTTGGGGGAGGGAGGGGAGCAGTGTATTAAACTGGGTTAAGGAGGGGGCAGTGTATTAAACTGGGTTAAGGAGGGGGCAGTGTATTCGAGTGGTGAATGGAAGGTCAGTGTATTAGAGTGACAGGAGGGGTCAGTGTGTTACATTGGGGGACAGTGTTTTAGAGTGGTGGGAGGGGGCAGTGAGATAAATTGGGGGGAGGGCAGGGTATGAAATTGGGTAGAGAGAGGGCAGTGTATTAAATTAGAGTGGTGGGAGTGGGGGCAGTATATTTAATTAGAGTGGGGGTAGGCGGGCAGTGTATTAGATTAAGTGGTAGTGTATTAGAGTGGAGGGTGGGAGGGCAGTGTATTAGATTAAGTGGAAATGTATTAGATTGGGTGAATGGGGCAGTGTATTGGATTTGGGGGCAATATATTGGATTTGTGGGCAGTGTATCAGAATAGGGAGAGTGGGCAGTGTATTAGATTGGGTTCACATGGAGGCGCTGAATGCTCCCCATGCTGATTGTCCTCGCAGCTTTTTGCCACACATGCACAATAGCCTCCCAATGCTTTCCTATGGGAAAGCATTGGATTGGCTGAGATCATCAAGTGCAGAACACACTCATAGGACTTCAAAATCCAGAAGATCTAAATCCCTATATTTATTCTTAGATAGGCAAATTAGAAGCCTTCTTTGTGTTGTATTTTTATAGTCTGAGTACATCAAGCATGTCAAACTCAAAGTGTGGCACGGGCCACATAAACAAGGTTTAAGTTTATGTGGGCCACACACACACACACACATACTCACTGACAGAAAGACACACACACACACATACAGACACATTGACAGACACACACACATACTCACTGACAGACACACACACATACTCACTGACAGACACACACACTCACTGGCTGACTGACAGACACACACTGACAGACACACACACATACTCACTGACAGCCAGACACAAACACACACACATTTACACACACATACTTTTCTTTTCTCCTTACCTTATGGAGCAGTTGTGGGGCCCCTCCCTGGGGTCCAGTGGGGATGTTCTATCTGCTCCTCACTGCTCCCTCCCGCGCACGGTTTAGTGATGCCGGGTGCCGGAATATGATGTCATATTCCGGCGCCCGACTTCACTTCAGTCGGCATGCGCGAGAGAGCAGTGAGCAGCAGGATCGCTGAGCTCCCTCGCTGCCCTCCTCCCCCGCCGGGTACTTTTTAGCAGAGTAGACACCTGTAATGTGGGGAAAGCAGGTGCCTACTCTGCTATAACACCAGCATGTGCATACGGCCCACGGGCCGCAAGTTTGACATGCTTGCTGTACATGGTCAGTGGTGAGAGTTGGGGAGGGACACTATAGATTAGGAATACATCTTTGAATTCCTAACAGAAAAGTGTTCCTTTGATTAATTAAAGTGGTTAACCATATTGTTTGCAGTAGTCAGGATTCCAATAACACTAAAATGTTAGGTGATCTTGCTCCTTCAATGTTCTAGGTAAATAACTGAGGTGTCAAGTTTCACTTTGCTTGCTACATTGATGAAACATTTTATCATAGTTTTTAATTCACCTTGTGAGCTTGATTGTTTTATGCTTAAGGGCATAAGGAAGGATTGAAAAGGACGGGGAAATCATTTATGTCACTAAGGGCTTGTTTACAACCTTGTAGGTAAAAACCTGCTGTAAATGGACAGTTGTTTACAACTGCCAATAACTTGTAGGAGCTACCAGTTAATACCAGGTTTTAGAACTTGCTCCAGAATTTCTGCCGCAACTGATACCAACCACATACATATTAGTGGCTTGTAGGTAAAGCACAAAAAACACACAACTAAGTATATACACTTCACCATATGTGCCCATTAGCAAAAGGTAAGTAGCAGTAAATTGGTAAAACATAGCAATAGTGTGGGAGCAAGACTTTTTTGTTTCAATAGGTTGTGTAGTGATTAAGTTGTTATTAACCTCTCTACACCAGAGAAGTTGGTGTTACAGTGTTTATGGAATGAGTAGCAACAGCAACAAGTCAGTAATGAGAAGCAACAAGCCAGAAACCAGCTTCTAGGGCCAGGCCCAAATGGGTCATTGTGCAAACCGGGCATTTGCCCAATGGTTGGGCCATGATGGCCAAGGGCCGAGACTGGAGGAGTTCCCCTGCAGGCCATGCAGGGCCAGCACTGTCTGAGCGCTGGCCTTGCTGTGTGCTATGACAGGCGGGTGGGGAGATCTCCCTCACTGAGAGGAGACCCACGAGCACTAGTCTTCAACCTTTATAGAGCAGAGTAAGCTCTACAAATCATTAATAGTAAAGTTACATGTAATGCTATCAAATTAATAATACACACAGATTTATTTCCCAATGATTGTACAACAATTAAAAAATAGACACTTTTATTATTTTTATTATTATTATCTTCAGTATTATTCATATTATTATTATTATTGAACAGATTATATAAAAATGGCAAAATATTCAATGGGTAAAACAAGATGACAATAAAAAGTGAAATTCTTAATAATAATTACTAATTAATCACAGCTAGCATTGCACTTAACATTACTGTTTACAGTTTGTCAGATTCTGATAATATTTGTTAGCAATAAGAGTTCATTATAAAGCAAGGGCACACGATGCACTCATCCACTTCAGGGCCACCTGCAGAACATGAATGTACGTATCTAGCTTGAATTGATTTTTAAAGTGGACACATCTCCAGGCAGAGATTAAGTATATTTAATACTAAAGTATGCAGTCAATTTGCTATTGTCATATTGCTAAAAATTCAGTTCGGATAAGATAACAAAATTCAAATAAACCAAAAATGTGCGAAAATGGGCCAATCAGTGTACTTCAAAATATATACGGTACATGATATAAGCATTATACATGTATTTTGTAATACAGTTATACGCGCATTTTCCAATTATTTGCTTTACGGATCATAAAATAAAGTGTGAATTAGTCATACATCAAGCTGAGAAAGCATTCTGCATCGTTATTAAAAAACATTTGCCACTATTTGTTTGTGTTGTCCAGCAGGACATCAGACATGATCTATTTATCTATGCAATGTTTGTTAAATGTTTATTCAAGATCTGTGTTTGCAGGATTATAGCACTGGGAAAACATTAGTGATGAACAGGGCCCTGTTTATAAAAAGTTCAGATTTCAATAGAAATTGTAATTTTTATAAATTAATCAATAATCTACACTATATATCTTTAAACACTTAACGACCATGGATGTACTAGGTATATATATATAATGAAAAAATAATCCTGCACTCCATACAAAAATCAATATACTTGCCCGGTGCTTATCAGGCGAAAATACAAGAATGGATAATGCACTCGTTTATTAACCAAACAGTGATTTCAAATCCTAAATAGTACTATTTAAAAACACCTCACCTAGGTAATTGTGGGGGTCTAGGCCTCCCCTGGGTTTTGCACCCCTCCCTGTCACATGTGTCTCATTCCAGGATCCTATTTAGCCTTGACTTGCAGAGAGTCCCAGTAAGGAAGCATTTCCCAAGTAAGTGGATTAATCTCATAAGAACAAGCATTAGGCTGCTAGAGTAGGACCTGCCAAGAATGGGGTACTTTGATGCAGTTGGCAGGCTTATGCAATGTATGATCATATAATGTAACCAAACCCCCATTATTACCTAGGTGAGGTGTTTTTAAATAGTACTATTTAGGATTTGAAATCACTGTTTAGTTAATAAGCGAGTGCACTGGTTTGTGTATTTTGTATTTTATATATATATATATATATATATATATATATACCGTACATACTCGAGTATAAGCCGACCCGAATATAAGCCAAGGCCCCTAATTTTACCCAAAAAAACTGGGAAAACGTATTGACTCGAGTATAAGACTACGGTGAGAAATGCAGCAGCTACTGGTAAATTTTTAAATAAAATTAGATCCTAAAAAAAATATATTAATTGAATATTTATTTACAGTGTGTGTATAATGAATGCAGTGTGAGTGTATGAATGCAGTGTGAGTGTATGAATGCAGCGTGTGTATGAGTGCAGCGTGTGTGAGTGCAGCGTGTGTATGAGTGCAGTGTGTGTGTATGAGTGCAGCGTGTGTGTATGAGTGCAGCGTGTGTGTATGAGTGCAGCGTGTGTATGAGTGCAGTGTGTGTATATGAATGCAGTGTGAGTGTATGAGTGCAGTGTGTGTGTATGAGTGCAGTGTATGAGTGCAGTGTGTGTGTATGTGTGTGTGTATGAGTGCAGTGTGTGTGTGTGTGTGTGTGTGTGTGTGTGTGTGTGTGTGTTGCAGAGCCTTGGTGGGGGTTGGGCAATTTTTTATTTTTATTTTTTTATTATTTTAATTTTTTTTATTATTATTTATTTAATTTAATTATTATTATTATTGTATTATTTATTATTATAATTTTTTTATTATTACTAATTTTTTTTTTTCGTCCCCCCTCCCTGCTTGATACATGGCAGGGAGGGGGGCTCTCCTTCCCTGGTGGTCCAGCATTGGCAGTTCAGTGGGGGGGAGAGGGGCTGGCAGAGCTGTAACTTACCTGTCCTGCAGCTCCTGTCAGCTCTCTCCTCCTCCGCGCCGTCCGTGCAGCTCCCTCTGTCAGCTCCCAGTGTAAGTCTCGGGAGAGCCGCGGCTCTCGCGAGATTTACACTGGGAGCTGACCGAGGTGCTGAACGGACCGGCGGAGGAGGAGAGAGCTGACAGGAGCTGCAGGAAAGGTAAGTAACATCTCTCTGCAGCCCCCGTCTGTATTATGGCAATGCAAATTGCCATAATACAGACTATTGACTCGAGTATAAGCCGAGTTGGGGTTTTTTAGCACAAAAAATGTGCTAAAAAACTCGGCTTATACTCGAGTATATACGGTATATTACGTGTGTGTGTGTGTATATATATATATACACACACACACATATAATACGTGTGTATGCATATATATATATATGTGTCAGCCCGGTCCAAAAATCGCGCGGGTTCCGGCCGACGTCAGCGTGTACATACGTGACGTCATCACGTTGCGTCAGCGTCATTACCACGTCACGTGATCGGCCATCAGACGGCCTCATTGGGAGTTCATCGCTATGGTAACCTATAGCCACCTAGTAAAAAACATATTAACCCCTTGACTGGAAGCATAAAAGCCAGGCAATCAAAATGTACAGCCCACATCATATTCCCACATAAGTACTGCATAATCCCAAGGATATTGAGAGAAGAAATAATGCACATATCATATAAAATTGTCACTTAAACTGAAATAAATAAAAATAAGCAATAGATATAAAGCAAGAACAATAAAATACCTATGCCTGTTACATACATAAGTCAAGAAAAAATATGGACATAAACCTAGCCATCCTATAAGGGATTAAGTATTAATTAATGTCATAAATCCACATGTTAATGGAACAGTTGCAAAAAAGGTATAAGGCCAGACAGGAAAAAAGGCAAAAAGGCAATACCCATGAAAACAGAGACCCTGCCAGTAAACAACAAGTTACCTTAAATAGGCAAAGGCTAGAACTGTATCAGTGATACCCATACAGTGCATACCAGACAACCAATGACAAGTCCTAAAATGGACTGCACTATAGTGGCACCGCTGCCACTAATAAGAATACAAAATAATAGGTTTGACAAGCATGAAGCACCCAACCGACCCCACTTAAGCTTAAATCAACAAATATAAGAATAGAACAAATCATAATACTCATGAAGACAAGTAAATATCGAAGCACAAAAAAATAATAAAAATAATGAGATAAATGTACAGTACTATAGTCAATGGGACCATTGGGGTACATATCTATCTCCCAGGGTGGACGTTATTTTTCCCAATTCCATGACATCAGGTTTCCCAAGAATATAATATATACAATATGAACAATGTTATACCAACACCCCAAACACCTAATCATAAATACATATTATTCATGAATGAAAATCACATTCAATGTCATGATGGTGCACATAGTAAACCTGAAGGTTGAAAAGTGAGAATAACATTCTCATATTGGATATGGCATCATAACGGGCTTATGGGACAATGGCATAACCTCTACAGGGTAAGCACCATAATTTCCCCCTCAGTATGATAAAATTATATCCTAATATAAACCAACAGGTACCTCTGGTGCAACCCATGAGCCATCATCTAACTGAGCCAAAGAGAGAGTGACTTAATCCTTACGGATAGGCACAAATCTCCTGCTACAGTATATATCAGGTAGAATGCAATCTCCATATCTACTAGACTTATAAGAAAGCAGACAATGCGTATTTCTCGTTTAGTCCATCTGGGTGAACCGTTTGCAGTGTCCTTATCCAATATAGCTCCCTCTGTAACAACATCATCTTCTGGTCACCACCCCTTCTGGGTAGGGGGACATGGTCTATAGCAATAAGTTTTACGGACGGAAGAGTATGTCCCAACTCAAGACAGTGTTGGGGCAAGGGTCCATCTGACCACTGATACCTGGTCTGCAAAGCATGGTCAGGGCAGGTATATCACCTACACTGCGCATTGGGTAAACCTGCTGACGGCTGCCAAGCATGGAATGCGTGGCTCTGCAGAGGAGTTGGTGACACCGGCACGACTTGCAGGCAGGCCTACTGCCACCTCCTCTACTCCTCCTACTCCATCCTCTTCCATAACCTCCTCAGCGGAGTCCTCTTCTGCTGCTGCGTCTTGCTCCACATCAACGGCACCCCCCCAGCTCCCCAGGTACTGTTCCACATCCCTGATACAGCAGTGTCACGCCGTCTTGGGATTGACTTGCCTGAAAGCAGAGAGTCACACCGGACCAGCACTCCTGTCCGCCCTGAACGCCCAGGTGGATCAGTGGCTGACTCCGCACCAACTGGAGATCGGCAAAGTGGTTTGTGACAACGGAAGAAATTTGTTGGCGGCATTGCATTTGAGCAAGTTGACACATGTGCCGTGCACATGTGTGTAATCTGATCGTACAACGCTTTGTGCATAAGTACCCAGGCTTACAGGACGTCCTGAAGCAGGCCAGGAAGGTGTGTGGCCATTTCAGGTGTTCCTACACGGCCATGGCGCACTTTTCCGATATCCAGCGGCGAAACAACATGCCAGTGAGGCGCTTGATTTGCGACAGCCCGACACGTTGGAATTCAACACTCCTAATGTTCGACCGCCTGCTCCAACAAGAAAAAGCTGTTAACGAGTATTTGTATGACCGGGGTGCTAGGACAGCCTCTGCGGAGCTGGGAATTTTTTTGCCACGTTACTGGACGCTCATGCGCAATGCCTGTAGGCTCATGCGTCCTATTGAGGAGGTGATAAACCTAGTCAGTCGCACCGAAGGCACCATCAGCGACATCATACCATTTGTTTTCTTCCTGGAGCGTGCCCTGCGAAGAGTGCTGGATCAGGCCGTAGATGAGCGTGAAGAGGAAGAGTTGTGGTCACCATCACCACCAGAAACAGCCTTATTAGCATCGCTTGCTGGACCTGCTGTAACGAGTATATACCCCTACACGCAGGATCCAGCCAAACAGAAGACAGCACAGAGGAGAGATACGTCTACCGGACCTTAGAGTGGCCGGACTCGACGTAATAGGAGAAGACAGAGTCAGGAACGATCCGAGGTCAAGGGCACAAAGAGACAGCGTAAACGAAAACTAGCCGGGGTCTGGTACACAGGAATCAGCAAGCCGGCAAACAGTACAGACAAGGATAAAGCGAAAACGAAGTCAGAATACAAAGCCAAGGTCAAATACGGAGAAACACAACTGAACACAACAAGCACTAAAGGGAACTGTAGCAGAAACCACGATAGGGAAAAGGGTGAGTATAAGTAGCCTTCAAACTAATGTGATTGGCTCCTGTCACTTCCACACCCCCAACAGGTAAGTGTATGGGGTGATTGGCATGACAGGAGCCAATGGGAGCCTTTTTGCAATTTAGGCTCCCACTGTCTCTTTAAGAGCGCGCCCGAGACTCGTGGCGCGCTCTTAGCTGCAGGCGGGACACGTGACCGCATCTCGCGGTCACTGCCCGTCTTCCTGTTAGGAGAGTCGGATGAGCCGCGCGCGGCTCGTGCAGCCGCAGGACCGTGCGCGGCTTGAGGAGAGGACCGCGGCCGGCCCCCGGATAAGGTAAGTACCGCTACACCTGCGGCAACGCTGGAAGAGGATTGTGATGAAGAGGAGTCAGAGGAGGAATGTGGCTTTGAGGAGGAGGAGGAAGACCAACCACAACAGGCATCCCAGGGTGCTCGTTGTCACCTATCTGGTACCCGTGGTGTTGTACGTGGCTGGGGGGAAGAACATACCTTCAGAGAGATCACTGAGGACGAGGAACAGGACATAAGGAGCTCAGCATCCAACCTTGTGCAAATGGGGTCTTTCATGCTGTCGTGCCTGGTGAGGGACCCTCGTATAAAAAGGCTGAAGGAGAACGACCTGTACTGGGTGTCCACGCTACTAGACCCCCGGTATAAGAAGAAAGTGCCTGAAATGTTACCGATTTACGGCAAGTCGGAAAGGATGCAGCAGTTCAAATCAATTAAAAAGTATGCTTTACACAGCGTATAAGGGTGATGTCACAGCACAACGGGAATCTAACAGGGGAAGAGGTGAAAGTAATCCTCCTCCTCCAACGACCACGCCGGCAAGGACAGGACGCTTTACAGACGTGTTGTTGATGGAGGACATGAGGAGCTTTTTAAGTCCTACGCATCGCCACAGCCCTTAGGGGTCAACCCTCAGAGAACGACTCGACCGACAGGTAGCAGACTACCTCGCCTTAACTGCAGATATCGACACTCTGAGGAGCGATGAACCCCTTGACTACTGGGTGTGCAGGCTTGACCTATGGCCTGAGCTATCCCAATTTGCGATAAAACTTCTGGCCTGCCCCGCTTCGAGTGTCCTGTCAGAAAGGACCTTCAGTGCAGCAGGAGGTATTGTCACTGAGAAGAGAAGTCGCCTAGGTCAAAAAAGTCTAGATTACCTCACCTTTATTAAGATGAATGAGGGATGGATCCAGAAGGGACTGACAGTGGGCGATACATTTGACTAAAAAAGGCCTAATGAGGGGTACTACTTAACACACCCCTCTACTATTTAGGATTTGAAATCACTGTTTAGTTAATAAGCGAGTGCACTGGTTTGTATATTTTGTATTTTGGTCCCAGTAGCACCCTATAATGTATGCATGTTTAGGTGAGTGCAGCCCTCCTGACTTTGTTTATAATTGTGCGGGTCTAGTGGGACCTCGGTTTACAAATTTAATGTGTTCTCCGGGACGTTTCTTATTGCAAAAAATGTGTAAACCGAAACACAATTTCCCATAGGAATGCATTGAAAACCAATTAATCCGTTCTGGAGGTCAGAAAAAAGTCAAAATGAGCTGGCATGGAAACCAACCCACAATGCAGAACACACAATAAAAGGCATGCAATGACGAAGCTCAGCTCCTTTCCACAGCTTGAGAAATGCACCAAAAGTCCCAAAACTACTGCAAACAATTTCCAGAATGACTCCAAAACTCAACACAAAAGCCGCTCCAACACCTCCACACTCGACGCCACGTGCTACCCACTGGCTGCAGCATGCAGGGGGCGGTGCTATAAATCTCCCAGGTGCAATGCATCCTGGGGAAACTTGCTTTGTATTGCGTAAAAAATGTGTAAACTGAGACATTATTTTCAATGGATTTTCATTTGTAAACCGAAAATGATGTTAAGCGAGGCGTTTGTAAACCAAGGTCCCACTGTATATATAAATATATATATATATATATATATATATATAAATATATATATGGCCAAAAGATAGCTGCTCACCGGTCTTTAAAAACTCAAATGCTTTATTCAAATCATCAACCTGGTCGCTGATTTTATCCTGATTTGAATAGAGCATTTGAGTTTTTAAAGACTGGTGAGCAGCTATCTTTTGGCATTTTGTATTTTTGGAGTCCAGGCTTTGGCACCCGGCTAATGTGGATCTACTAAGCGTGAGTGCAGAGGATTTATTCTGATATATATATATATATATATATATATATGAAACATGGGGGGATGGTTGCACTCACACTGTACATGCTTAAATGGGGTGCTGCTGGGGGCCATATTATACAATAAACAATACACAAGATCCAGCGCACTATACTGGAAATGACCGCACTCTAAGTACTTTTGAAGAGTTATAATAAAATATAACAATTCATTTATATCATTTTAAAAATCATCGACGTTTCTGCCCCAGTACATGGGCTTTAATTTTTTTTTTTATTGATGAAAGCCTATGAGACTGAAACGTCAATGATTTTTTAAATGATATAAATGAAAACAGACAGAAAGAAGCCTGGTAATATTAAGGGCAGAAACAAAATGGATATATTTATTGGACACTTTTTCGTATGAACAAACCCATGAACGGTCCTCAGCAGTACTTAGCCGTGACCGCTATGGAACCCTTTTTGGCTAGAGGGCTTTGTGGTTCTCGGTCATCTTGGTCCAGTGTTATGACCCCCTTGCCGACCTCCTAGGAGAGCACTTTTTCGAGGAAATGTCTCTGTGTGACTGTGAGGAACAATCATCCCACAGGAGCCCTTATTTCGTTTCGCAGGAGCTCCAGAGAGTTGACTGGCCAAAGAACTAATTGCTCTGGAACTATTTTGGGCATGGACCGTGTGTGCAGTTGGTAAAACCTTTATCCCGTTGGTGATTCCAGGGGATACACTGCATGGATCTGAGAGACAACATGAGCGCTCAGATCAGGGGTATTCAGGGATGTGGGGTTCCTGTATGTTTAACTATATTTTGGGGTACTTTTATGTTTTTTTATGTTTGGCTCTCTGTATCTAGAAGATAATTAACTTAACGGTCTCTGACTCAATTATCTCCCAGACACAGAGACGCCTGGGCAGGGATTGCATTGTATTGTATGGAGACCCCATGCTGGGTCCTGTTAATAAAAGGTAGAGTTTGGCTCAATAAAGTCAGTTGTACTACCAGAACTGTGCATCGTCCAGTTACTAGTAGGGGCTAGAGTGTTAGGGACCAGGAACCAGACAGAGACAGAACTAGATGCAAAAACTCCTTTATTAATAAATAACAAATAAAGAAATAACCAAAAGCAAAGTCCAGGAGGCAAGCAGGGGTCAGTCACCAGAGCGGGTAGTCAGAAGAGCCAGGATCAGGAGAACGGAGATCAGCGAAGTCAGGAACAAGGCCAGAGTCAGGAACCAGGAACAAACAGGAAACACAGGAACAAGGAGACTTCTGGGGAACAGGAAACCACACAAGGGCAAGGAGGTACTGGGATTTGCTGCTTAACCCCTTAAGGACCGCTGACGGTTCAGGACCGTCAGCGGTAAAACGTGCGTTTGGACCGCTGACGGTCCTGAACCGTCATAACGGTTTTGGGCAACTTACCTGATCGCCGTCGGTCCCACGGCGGCGATCAGCTCTCCTCCCGGTCCAGGGGGACTGCCTGTCTGCCCGGGCAGTCCCCCCTCGGCAGATCAGGACCCCACGGCCATGTGATCACTCGATCACATGACCGCAATAGGGGTCTTTGTATCTGCCTGCAGGGGGACTGTCTGTGCTGACAGGCAGTCTCCCTGCAAGTAAAAAATCATAAAATAAAGTGTAAAAAAAAAAGAAATCAGTGTAAAAAAAAAAATATGTGTATATATATATATGATATATATACATGTATTATATCTATATATACCTATATATAATATATGTATATATATAATGTCACACTAAGTGTATTTTTATATTTATATATACGTATATTAATATAAAAATACACTTATATTTAAATTACACACGAATATATACAATATATATAATAACTATATATATGGTATATATATATTATTATAAAATACAAATAATATGTTAATAAAAATAAATAACAAAAAATTAAAATAATTTTTAATAATTAAAAAAAATTATATATATATTCAATTTTATTCTAACAGTATTTTGATATTGATATATATATATATTTATATCAAAATACACTTAGAATGTAATGATATATATATATCTATGTATAAATAAATAAATAAATAAAAATAATACGAAATATACATATGTCCACATACAAAATTACATTAATAATTTCATAAATATACACGTAGACGTCAAATATATAAATATGTATATATATTAAAATTCTACGTGCATATTTATGTAATATTTTTACCTAATTAAGTAATTTTAATGATTGCAATTTGAGGGACCTGCCTGCCAACCCAGGCCAAAAGTCCAGATAATTTAATTTGCTAGCACTGTGCTTAACCCTGTAACTTTCTATGACACCCTAAATCCTGTACATGGGGGTACTGTTTTACTCGGGAGACTTCGCTGAACACAAATATTAGTGTTTCAAAACAGTAAAACATATCACAGCGATGATATTGTCAGTGAAAGTGAAGTTTTTTGCATTTTTCACACACAAACAGCTCTTTCACTGAGGATATTATTGCTGTGATATATTTTACTGTTCTGATACACTAATATTTGTGTTCAGCGAAGTCTCCTGAGTATAACAGTACCCCACATGTAGAGGTTTTATAGTGTTTGTGAAAGTTACAGGGTCAAATATAAGGCTTGATTTTACTTTTTTTTTTTTTTATTGAAATTTGTCAGATTGGTTAGGTTGCCTTTGAGAGCGTATGGTAGCCAAGGAATGAGAATTAGCCCCATGATGGCATACCATTTGCAAAAGAAGACAACCCAAGGTATTGCAAATGGGGTATGTTCAGCCTTTTTTAGTAGCCACTTAGTCACAAACACCGGCCAAAGTTAGCGTTTTTTGCATTTTTAACACACAATCAATTATAAATGCTAACTTTGGCCAGTGTTTGTGACTAGGTGGCTACTAAAAAAGACTGGACATACCCCATTTTAAATACCCTGGGTTGTCTACTTTAAAAAATATGTACATGTTAGGTGTTTTTCGGGGATTTATGACAGATAACGGTGTAACAATGTCACTATTGATACATTTAAAATATATATATATTGAAACAGCAATTTCCTACTTGTATTTATAGGCCTATAACTTGCAAAAAAAAGCAATAAAGCATGTAAACACTGGGTGTTTTTAAACTCGGGACAAAATTTTGAATCTATTTAGCAGTTTTTTTTCATTAGCTTTTGTAGATAAGTAAAAGATTTTTCAAGTAAAAGTCCAAAAACATGTTTTTTTTTTTTTTTTTTTCACCATATTTTATTATTTTTTTTAAATACAATATATGACATAATATAAATACTGGTATGTAAAGAAAGCCCTTCTTGTCGTGAAAAAAACAATATATAACTTGTATGGGAACCGTAAATGAGAGAGCGGAAAATTACAGCTAAACACAAACACCACAAAAGTGTTAAAACTGCTCTGGTCCTTAACGTACAAACATCGCAAAAACAGGCCGGTCCTGAAGGGGTTAAATAGGTTGCACTGATTAGCAACAGGGTTGATTACTATTCTCAGGTGAGTAACCGTGGCAACATAGTGAAGGAGCTGATCGTTAATCTCAGCTGAAAACTCAGACACTGAAAAAGGAAGGGTTGCTGTTTAAAACAGCAAAGAAACCCTGACATAGAGCTATATCATTGGCAGAGGTACCCAGCTGGGGTACAGGGAGCTCCACTAGATGTTTTTTTCTATTTTGTAGGGGTTGGGGCCAGTCTACCAAATGTTGCTTTTTAGTTTGGTATTGTTATCAAATACAAAACATTTTTTATAAAATTTGTATTACAAGTAAAACATTTACTATATATGTTTTTTACAATAAAGCTCATTATCTTCTTTGATATCCAAACTTTGTGCAACTTGATACTCCAATATTTCGTTTTACCTCATGTTTTATGGGGTCATGAAGGATTTTGGTTTTGGGCAGTTAACAAGATTAAGGGGCCTCTCTCAGTCTTGTGTTTTTTAGGTATAGAGATTAATATAATTCAGATGGCTTTGTGTTTACCTGAGATATTGGTAGTTTTGTCATTTTTGATGATCAGGTTTGCTTGGTAAAAAAGTGTTGTTGTGCCAGATGCAGTCTCTTTCTGATCCCCTAAAATGTGCGTGTCAAGTAATGCCGACGAGGTGGGCCTTTTTCATTGCTTGTCACTGGTCACTGGCTTTTCATTTTATTAGAATCAACAAACATTTTAGGAAGGATTTGAGGGTCTGACGTTCCTTACTGTCAGTGTATAATAAGTATACTTAATGGCAGAAAGGAAGCGGTTTGTCATTGCTGAGCTATTTACAAACACGTCAGAGTCTCAGGGTTTCAGGGTTTACTCTTGGGTCAGTGGTGGGTGGGCAGATGACCTGTGACTTGGATGAGGTTGGATTTGATTCATAGCGTGTGGGTTCTTGAGTTTTTCCCAACTGTGGTTGCATTTGAATTATGGTGTTCATAGTTGGTGAATCACTATGTCATTTTCAATACTGATAATGTTAGCATGTGGTAACTCATTTTTCATCTGGGTCTCTGCCATTGTTGGCTTTAATATTCATTTGTTTAAAATATAACATTTGAATTAAGGCAGCTCATGGTTTAGGTGTGACTAACGTTATCACCTATTCTCTTGTTTTTGGAAGGTCACCCTGGAGGCCATGTTGCATGGTTTTCAGTACCCAGAATCGTGACAGAGTTTGATTGAGTTAATATATAGTAGTGAGTTAATATTGTAATTAGACAGTCAGATACTGGTCAGGCTTATGTTAGGAGGTTCTGTCTGCTGTGTCCGATGAGTGGGCATTGGTGTTGGGTAACCTTAGTTTTTGTTATACATTTGGAACTCAACTGCAGATAATTAAAAAAATTTAATACTGTCACTTTAAGAATGTTTGATTTATTGATTTTAGGTATTTTTAATGTAACAATCTTCTGAAGCAATATAAATTGTACAAATTATTCCATAAAGTAAATGGAAATCCTTATTAGGATGGATTTACTCAGTCCAATAACTTCAGTGGGAATATAAAAGAAAGCAGATCCTGTTTAGGATAGTTGAACACAGTCCATAGATTTCTGTAAAAGCATTAAACTAAAGCAGATCCTGATTAGGATAGTATAACACAGTCCATAGACTTTTGTAGAAACAAGTAAAGTAAACATTAACATTAGCTGTGCAGGTTATTTCCAGTAAAGCAATTAGTATAAGGAATATATATATATATATACACTGTGTGCAGAATTATTAGGCAAATGAGTATTTTGACCACATCATCCTCTTTATGCATGTTGTCTTACTCCAAGCTGTATAGGCTCGAAAGCCTACTACCAATTAAGCATATTAGGTGATGTGCATCTCTGTAATGAGAAGGGGTGTGGTCTAATGACATAAACACCCTATATCAGGTGTGCATAATTATTAGGCAACCTCCTTTCCTTTGGCAAAATGGGTCAAAAGAAGAACTTGACAGGCTCAGAAAAGTCAAAAATAGTGAGATATCTTGCAGAGGGATGCAGCACTCTTAAAATTGCAAAGCTTCTGAAGCGTGATCATCGAACAATCAAGCGTTTCATTCAAAATAGTCAACAGGGTCGCAGGAAGCGTGTGGAGAAACCAAGGCGCAAAATAACTGCCCATGAACTGAGAAAAGTCAAGCGTGCAGCTGCCAAGATGCCACTTGCCACCAGTTTGGCCATATTTCAGAGCTGCAACATCACTGGAGTGCCTGAAAGCACAAGGTGTGCAATACTCAGAGACATGGCCAAGGTAAGAAAGGCTGAAAGACGACCACCACTGAACAAGACACACAAGCTGAAACGTCAAGACTGGGCCAAGAAATATCTCAAGACTGATTTTTCTAAGGTTTTATAGACTGATGAAATGAGAGTGAGTCTTGATGGGCCAGATGGATGGATTGGTAAAGGGCAGAGAGCTCCAGTCCGACTCAGACGCCAGCAAGGTGGAGGTGGAGTACTGGTTTGGGCTGGTATCATCAAAGATGAGCTTGTGGGGCCTTTTCGGGTTGAGGATGGAGTCAAGCTCAACTCCCAGTTTCTGGAAGACACCTTCTTCAAGCAGTGGTACAGGAAGAAGTCTGCATCCTTCAAGAAAAACATGATTTTCATGCAGGACAATGCTCCATCACACGCGTCCAAGTACTCCACAGCGTGGCTGGCAAGAAAGGGTATAAAAGAAGAAAATCTAATGACATGGCCTCCTTGTTCACCTGATCTGAACCCCATTGAGAACCTGTGGTCCATCATCAAATGTGAGATTTACAAGGAGGGAAAACAGTACACCTCTCTGAACAGTGTCTGGGAGGCTGTGGTTGCTGCTGCACGCAATGTTGATGGTGAACAGATCAAAACACTGACAGAATCCATGGATGGCAGGCTTTTGAGTGTCCTTGCAAAGAAAGGTGGCTATATTGGTCACTGATTTGTTTTTGTTTTGTTTTTGAATGTCAGAAATGTATATTTGTGAATGTTGAGATGTTATATTGGTTTCACTGGTAAAAATAAATAATTGAAATGGGTATATATTTGTTTTTTGTTAAGTTGCCTAATAATTATGCACAGTAATAGTCACCTGCACACACAGATATCCCCCTAAAATAGCTATAACTAAAAACAAACTAAAAACTACTTCCAAAAATATTCAGCTTTGATATTAATGAGTTTTTTTGGTTCATTGAGAACATGGTTGTTGTTCAATAATAAAATTAATCCTCAAAAATACAACTTGCCTAATAATTCTGCACTCCCTGTATATATATATATATAGATGTAAAAAACAGATAAAATTCGTATCTTGTAATACCTTTTTTATTGGACTAACAGAATTTTTTAATGACAAGCTTTCGGGATAACCTCCCTTTCTTAAGTCTGAAGCATTTCTGAGCAAGACAACACATATAATTCAAAGTTGGGTTGTGATATAGGGGTTAAAGCGACATGAGTGTAGATAAGACACAGGTTTGGTAGAAAATAGACACCATCTTTGTAGAGGGTCATAAATATCTTTCTGAAGAGCAGAGTGAGGGGGGAGAGAGGGAAAAGAAAAACAAACAAGCAGACAGTGCAGAGGATGGTACACTTTATACATGCACACACATAAATGTGTATATGTGAACGCATAAACACATGTACATATACATAAACACATATACATACATGCACATGAACTCATATACACAAATATAAATGCACATAAATATATATATAAGCATACATGCATATGAGTATGGGAAAGCATAGGTTAACACATAGTACTTGGTATACAGATAGAATAAACATATAGGAATGCATTTTAAAGTGTAGGTACATATGACAGAATAGTAAGATAATGCTGGGAGAGTGTTCATGTAAAGTGTTGGTAGTGGGACAGGAATCCCAAATCAATATTTAGTCCTCTATTCTTGCTGTTAAACCATTTAATCATTCTGGCTTCAAAGGCTTTTCTTTCCTGGGTATTTTTAAAACCCCCCTTCAGTCCTTTGATTTTTAGGTCCTTCAGTGAGTGGCCAGGCTGGGTAAAGTGGTGTCCCACAGGAGTGCAGTATGATTCTTCTTTGTGGTGTTTAATAGAGTGTCTGTGCATATTCATTCTGCCATTTAATGGCTGGGTGGTTTCACCAATGTAGCATCCTAGGTGGCATTTTATGCATTGAATCATGTATACCACATTGCTGGATGTGCAGGGGTATGAACCTTTAATGCTGTGGGTTTTATTGTTGTGTGTGGCTATGTTGTCTGTGCATATGTGCTGACACAGTTTGCAGCGAGGTTTTTTGCATTGACTGGTCCCATTTTCTTCATTCTTACCATCAGTGGGCAGCTTCCTGTTGATTCATTTTTGTTGGAGGTTTGGTGGTTGTCTGAAGGCCAAAATGGGTGTAAAGTGTACCATCCTCTGCACTGTCTGCTTGTTTGTTTTTCTTTTCCCTCTCTCCCCCCTCACTCTGCTCTTCAGAAAGATATTTATGACCCTCTACAAAGATGGTGTCTATTTTCTACCAAACCTGTGTCTTATCTACACTCATGTCGCTTTAACCCCTATATCACAACTCAACTTTGAATTCTATGTGTCGTCTTGCTCAGAAATGCTTCAGACTTGAGAAAGGGAGGTTATCCCGAAAGCTTGTCATTAAAAAATTCTGTTAGTCCAATAAAAAAGGTATTACAAGATACAAATTGTATCTGTTTTTTACATCTACATCACTGGACTAATACGGCTACAATCTCTACTTGAACTATATATATATATATATATATATATATATATATATATATATATATATATATATATATGAGAACACAGAGGCATAATAGAACTCCAAATAACTGAAAGTATGAACTAAATAGTAATTCCAGAAAACTGGAGGACTTAGCTTGATGGCAGAAGCTGGTTATAAGTCCTTTCAAGAATCGTGAAGATTGTAGTTCACCGAAAGTAATTTGGGAATTAGAGGTAAGCATAGTCAAAGTCCGCTCCGTGTTGTGGGGGGTTGAGAAGACAGCAAGGTCGGTAAGTGATTTCAAAGGTACAGTACACAGCTAGCGAGAGAAGTAGCTCAGACGGCACTTGGCAACAATGTGGAAACAAATTGATTGAGCAATTTCATATTGCCCACGGCTTCCTTTTACCATGGAAGCACATGACGTCAGACGCATGGACAGAGTTGGATCGGCGAAAACCCGGAAGTCATACAGGTGAATGCCGATCGGAAAGAATTGTTAGTGGAAATCATAACAGTTTTGCAGTTTTGTAGGTTCTAAATGAGCCTGACATGCTTATAGGTTTGTTCTTACTTGTTCCTTTTTTTAATCAAGCCATGGGTCTTAGGGATAGAATCTTCAGGGTTTTCCCCTCACTCTCACCATAATGCACAGATGATTAGGTGAGTCTTTTGTTTCTTTTTCTGATTGACTCACACAGTTCAATATGGATTGTTGGGATTCTGCATATTTCGGCTCTATATATTATTATTTTATTATTATTTCATTATTTATATAGTGACAGCTAAATTCTGTAGCGCTGTATGACAACATCTCTTGTGAATGTAATGTTCCCTTGTTTTTTCTTGTAGGTTCTGATTATTGTGTAGATTCTGGTCCATTCTTTTATTTATTGGGCTGCCCGGTGAGCAGAAAAATGACTGTAGGGCCAGAATCTCAGGCTTCTGCTAGATCAGGTCAGAGTTAGGTAGAGAGGTATCCATCAGCCCATATGTTAATCTGGCACTGGATGGACTCCTGTCTCTTTTCAGCCTATGCAATGAACTAATTAACTACTGTTGATGGCTATCAGCTGGAGTTTGGGTACAAATAACAGGATGGGGAGGTAAGGGTTTCATCCTGTCCTTTAAGAAAAGTACATTGACTGGTGCTGAAAGGTTGGGGTTGTAATTTCTCATATGTCTCCAGCTCTTAGAGGTTTTATGTAAGTTTTTGGTTGATATTTATCAGGACTGTTTACTGTGTATAGTATAGCCTAGGTAACTTCTGGAGGGTTCATTTGATGTGTGTACTATTCTCTGCTTATTAGTGTGTTGTTGTTTATAACAAAGAGTGTCTTTATCTGAAGATTTAGTTTGGTGTGCATCCTTTTGTATATATCACACTGTGAATCATCAATATTAATGCTGCAGTTAAAGAAATTAGAAAACTTATCAACACCAAAATGCTCTGCGTTGTCCTTTATTCTTTCCAAAACTTACTTGGACATCAACAATTTAATGTTTTGGCATTGCAAAGTTATTTTTTCTATTGTTGTGTGGTTCTAAGATACTTTAATTCTGTGCTCGTATTCCCAAGCTCACAAAGTAATATTGATTCTACATGATTTGATTAAGTTGCAAGAATCAACCCACATGTGAGTACATGATGTGAATAGAATGCAAAGTCATTACAAATTATTGCTACTTCTTGTAGGGTTACTTTGATGCCTTCTTTGCATCTCTGCCCTAAACTAGGTTCTACAAATTCACCCTACAAATTCCAGACAGATTTTCTGGTTCTCATATCCTTCATTTATAGCCCTTCTAGTAGTCCTGCTGCATTACCTGCAATGTACATCCCTTATTCTTCACCATCGTTCCATACCACATTCTTTTCTTTCCCATTTTTTTATATTCTTTATTTTTTTGTTGTGGGGATAGATACAAACGCCACAACGGCGTATCTATACACAGACAGGTTAGACAGTGGCATGTTCTGTTGCACATTTTTATGATTTATTCAACGAGCTGTATGTATCTGGTGAAGCCCAATGGTGGGAGTTCTGATGAACGTGGAGTTGGGCCAATTGGGGATGATGTTGGGCCAATTGGGGGCCCTCCAGATGTTGCTGAACTACAACTCCTATGATTCTTTGAATTACATAGATAGCCAGAGAATCATGGAAGTTGTAGTTCAGCAACATCTGGGGGGGGGCGGAGTTTGAGGACCCCTGATCTAGGGGGAGGAATACTACTGTAAGATGGGTGTCTATCCCCCTGTGGGAG
Organism: Pelobates fuscus; assembly: GCF_036172605.1. Classification (NCBI taxonomy): domain Eukaryota; kingdom Metazoa; phylum Chordata; class Amphibia; order Anura; family Pelobatidae; genus Pelobates; species Pelobates fuscus. Next base: position 121,908,350 of record NC_086322.1, on the reverse strand, counting down.
TATTGGTAGTTTGACGGTTCGAGGGCAGAGAGTCATGTCTTCCTCCTTCCCCCGATGGCGTTTTTCCCATTTTTTTTTCATTGACTCTGTTCAGCCTCACTTCAGGCTTCCCTTGGTAATGCTATCTGCAAGGGTATGAAGAGAAACACAATGCAGAAAACAAACCAACACAGACTCAAATCCTAACTATTACATTTATTATCAGGTTGTTATGTCAATTATTGTCCTGTGAGATTTCAGTATCATAAATGATGATATTTATGTGCATCATTCAACTCAAAATTCAATTACCTCTAAAGTAAATCAAGATTGTATTTACCAATTAGATGAGAAAATGTCTTGATTGATAATGTATGAGTAGCATTTAATACAAGCATGCTTTCCAATAGTGGACATTTTACTCAACAATGCAGTGTTGCTATGACAATATCACTCACTTAACACATGTGGAGCCTTGTTTTCAGCGCCTTGCAGCTTTCTTTGAACAGGGTCATGTCTTACATTCAGTAAATCAGTAAAAAGACATTTAAGGGTATACTCACAAGCTATTCCTATTGATTTCAAAGTTGAAAGCAATAGACATGGTTTATAGAAAGCGGATAACACCACACTATTGAGAGTAATTCTAATAATAATTGAATCTGGAATGTCCATTTACATGTAGGCCATTTATTAAGCTGTAAAATTAAATGATCTAGGAGACTTATAGAAAAAAAATATAATATATAGCTGTTTGTCCAGAATTATGCATTATTTACTTGGGTTAAATGTATTGCCCTGTCAATCCAGGAAGGTATCAATAGCATTAGAAATAAAAAAAATGTTAAAGAAAAGTTGCAATTAAAAAAAAAAAATACAATTATAAAGATGCAGACCCAATTCTAAGTTTCTACAAACTTTTGATATTTTTTTTCTAAAGATTTTCTAAAGATCTTTTATGTAGGATGCAATGGAATCTAAAGTATCATGAGAGCTATACAAACTGGATGTCACCTGGCCTCTCTGTCATGTAATCTTCCGTGACATGGTGATATGTGACCTTGTAATGCAATATACAGCAGTTAGTACATTTTTTTTAAAAAAATAATGAATAGAACTACACAACTATAAAGTCTTTCAGAATGTGTTATACAAAAAATGTACAATGCATACAGAAAAATTATGTTAAACAGGGCAAACATTAATCATTAATGGCTTCGTGCTGATAAGCTATTGACGGAAATGATGGTGAAGATTATTTTAAATCTTATTTAGAATGTTTGGGTTTTATTAGGTTCTTTGTGCATACCTTCTAGACAGTCCCGGTTTGACAATATATCTATCTGGGACAAAGAGGGAACAGAAAAACAAAATAAAATGGGAGTAACTTTTACATAAAGGAAGAACATACACTTGGGAGAAAAAGGAAAATAAATAGTAAAAGAAAATAAATAAGGCACAAATATTCTTTTCATTAGTAAATACAATAGTTCTCCTCTCATGCAAAGGTTGGCTGTGCCTGTGACTTACGGCAACCACCAATATCAGATCAATAAATATAATAATTATAAATCAATTATAATTAGACAATTATAAATCAAAATGAGCAACTATAGGCTGGCTGGAGGAGAGCTGAGAGACAGAATAAGATTAAAACTGTCACACAGTTAATTGTATATTGTGCTGGTTGCAGGTTCTGTCTCCAAACGAGGCAAAAAAAACAAGTGAAAATTACTTTTATGTCAGGAATTGTGCTGCATTTGTCAGCACATGTAATGAGTAATATTCCAGTCGGTCACCATGTTTCACAACGTTTCAATAAAGTAAAATGAACAAAAACAATTAAAAAGATAAAGAAGGTAGGGTATGTTCTAAAGTAAAAATTTCTAAATCAGTAATGTACAAACATATATAAAAAGTAAAATTGTGCTTCACAAAAACAGTTTGTGGCTAATTTAGTTGAACAACTCCTAATTTAGGAGACTAGTTTTTTTTGTTTGTTTTTTTTTCATAAGCAAATGTGGAAGGACCTGTAAAATATATAAAAGTTATAAAAAAAAAACCATAATTTTCTAACAAAATAAATTATAGAGAAAAGTACAGTTTAACGGTATTTATGAACAGAGTGTAGCAATGGGAGAATATTTTTGGGGTATACAGTTGACAATTATGTAAGTAGGTAAATATCTATTTACACAACTGAAAAGGAGGGCCAGGAGAAAGGGTAGGAGGAGAGGTCAACTGGGGAAATTGCAGGTCTAGATATAAAACCCTTGATTTTGATACATTTATGGTACATCCAGTAGTTTCAGTGAATTAACACATGATGTGGAGAAAGGGTGGCAATGAGGCAACATTATTAAAGTTAAATAGGAGAAGCTTGGTTGCTCCATCTAAGTGTTGCTTCTAAGTGTGTGTGGTTGGAGATATTCTGGAGAGTTTTACAGAAGCTTCAACTGTCTAAGAGTTGTGCTAAGAGTTTTCTTTTTACTGTTACAGGTAAGATTCATCTGTAGGAAAAGGTTACTGATTGCACAAGGTTTGATTTCCTGTTGGTAATTATAAGGCATTTGATTTGATTAGGTAGCTACTTGCTATTGATTGCTGTGTAAATTAGCTATTGTTTGCTAATAAGCAGAGGCCTACCCAGGTGTTAAACATTCCTAGTGGGAGGTGATTTTAGGAGTATATAAGGGTAGTTGTCATTAGCTTGGCTAATATAGCTTGGTTGCTCCATCTAAGTGTTGCTTCTAAGTGTGTGTGTGGTTGGAGATATTCTGGAGAGTGTTGCTTCTAAGTGTGTGTGTGGTTGGAGATATTCTGGAGATAAACTGGAGGTAATCTGAGGTATTCAGGAGGATAAATAAAAAGTTAAGATTCCTTTGATTTAAATTATTTACCTCATTGGAATGGCAGACTTAGTTCAGTGTAATGGTTGCTTTGCATTTGTTTCACGTTCCACTTTTTGGAGGTTTGGTTGTTGTCTAATCTGTAGACAGTTCTCTATCTTGCGGCAGGAGATTGTATTTTTGAAGTCTGAGATTTGTAACTTATCTGGTAAGCAAACTCAAGCTGGAACTGCTGCAAAGCCACTGCCGCAGAGACATACTAGGAATGGCAGATGGATTACTGTAGGATCTGGTAGACTTGGAGTTGTGGATAAAAGGCATATTGCACAGTCTGTTGCTCTACATAATTCATTTTCTGCACTTTCAGAGTGTAGTGGTGTCATGGAGAGAAGCACTGAGGCTAGTGGTGTTGTGCAGAGAGGCACTGAGGCTAGTGGTGTTGTGCAGAGAGGCACTGAGGCTAGTGGTGTTGTGCAGAGAGGCCTTGAGGCTAGTGGTGTTGTGCAGAGAGGCCTTGAGGCTAGTGGTGTTGTGCAGAGAGGCACTGAGGCTAGTGGTGTTGTGCAGAGAGGCACTGAGGCTAGTGGTGTTGTGCAGAGAGGCACTGAGGCTAGTGGTGTTGTGCAGAGAGGCACTGAGGCTAGTGGTGTTGTGCAGAGAGGCACTGAGGCTAGTGGTGTTGTGCAGAGAGGCACTGAGGCTAGTGGTGTTGTGCAGAGAGGCACTGAGGCTAGTGGTGTTGTGCAGAGAGGCACTGAGGCTAGTGGTGTTGTGCAGAGAGGCACTGAGGCTAGTGGTGTTGTGCAGAGAGGCACTGAGGCTAGTGGTGTTGTGCAGAGAGGCACTGAGGCTAGTGGTGTTGTGCAGAGAGGCACTGAGGCTAGTGGTGTTGTGGAGAGAGGCACTGAGGCTAGTGGTGTTGTGCAGAGAGGCACTGAGGCTAGTGGTGTTGTGCAGAGAGGCTTGAAGACTATGGTGAGGCCTAATAGAAAACAGTTGTTGTTGGGGGATTCCATCATAAGAGGTGTGGAGATGGACAATGGTGGTCTTGTGAGGTGTCTTCCTGGAGCTACTGCTCACAGAGACAGGAGACATATCTGTAATATTGTTAAGCAAGCAAAGCAGGAAGGAGAATTGGATGTACTTGTCCATTTAGGGACAAATGACTTGGCTTGCAATGAGGTTTCAGAGGTTAAGGAAGTTTTTAGTGTTTTTGCCAATGATATACGGCAGGTTGCTTCCACACTGTCATTCTCTGAAGTTCTGCCTGTGCATAACACTCAGAACGACAGGCGGATGCGTATTTAGGACTTTAACTTGTGGCTTGGTGAATGGTGTCGGGAGCAAGGATTTGGCTTTATTGCTCATGGTAGCTCTGTTTGGAATGGAAATAAACTGTACAAAAAAGATGGTTTGCATCTTTCTCAAAAGGGAACAAATGTTCTCAGTGAGCAGTTCAGAGGTTTTGCTAGGATGTATTTAAACTAGGAGGGGGGGGGGGGGGCAAAAGGGTGATAAAACATCAATCCAATTGTCCCCCAAAACAAGGACAGAAGGTGCCTGTAGCAAGTGTGTTAAAAAATTATAAGCTTAGAGTTATGTCTACAAATGCTCGCAGTTTAGGGAATAAGATCCATGAACTTGTGGCAATAATGGCAACTGATAGTGTAGATTTAGTCGCTGTTACTGAGACATGGTATAATGAGAAAAATGACTGGGACATAGCAATACCAGGGTACTCTTTATATAGAAAAGACAGGGAAGGCAAGAAAGGGGGAGGGGTGGCCCTGTATGTAAAGGATAGCATAAAATCTAGCCTAATAAAGGTTAGTGAGGCGAACATAGAGTCTGTTTGGGTTACGTTAGAATTTGGTAATCACACAGTAACTCGTGTAGGTGTGATTTATAGGCCCCCAGGACAAATAGAAGAGTTAGATAATCTACTAGTTGAAGAAATAGCTAAAATGACAATGAAGGGGGAAGTTATCATCATGGGTGACTTTAATCTTCCTGATGTGAATTGGAAAACAAAAATAGCTACTTGTGCCAGGAGCACACATATTCTAAACTCCCTACTGGGATTGTCTCTAAAACAAGTCGTTGAGGAGCCAACTCGTAAAGAGGCCATACTAGATTTAGTGTTAACAAATGGAGATTTGGTATCAGATATTACTGTAGGTGAAAGTTTAGGATCCAGTGATCATCAGTCAGTGTGGTTTAATATAAGAACAGTGACTGAGTCACACCACACAAAAACAAAAGTTTTAGACTTTAGAAAAACAGACTTTTCTAAAATTAGAATATGTGTAAAGGAGTCATTATCAGACTGGAGCAATTTAAATGGAGTCCAAAAGAAATGGGATTATTTAAAAGTTGCACTACTGAAGGCAACAGAAAATTGCATTAGGCTTGTCAGTAAAAGCAAAAAATTCAAGAAACCACTGTGGTACTCCGCAGATGTGGCCAAAATAGTAAAAAACAAAAAGTTAGCATTTAGTAATTATAAAAAAAACCAGAGTGAGGAAGACAGAATGACCTATAAGATTAGGCAGAAAGAGGCTAAGCAAGTTATAAGAGCTTCCAAATCACACACCGAAGAGAAAATAGCACAGTCAGTAAAAAAGGGAGACAAAACTTTTTTTAGATACATAAATGAGAAAAGAAAAGTAAAACAAGGATTAGTTAGATTAAAAACAAAAGAAGGGAGGTATGTAGATGAGGATAAAGGTCTAGCTGACTGCCTCAATTAATATTTTTGTTCGGTATTTACAGATGAAAATGAAGGAAAGGGACCTCAGTTAAGAAAAAGGATAAATGAGTCATTTATTACACGTGAGTTTACAGAGGAAGAGGTTCTATTTCAACTGTCAAACGTAAAGACAAATAAGTCAATGGGACCTGATGGAATACACCCAAAGCTATTAAAAGAGCTTAGTGGTGTACTAGCAAAGCCATTAACAGATTTATTTAACCAATCATTGATAACAGGAGTAGTCCCAGAAGATTGGAAGTTAGCGAATGTTGTGCCCATTCACAAGAAAGGTAATAGGGAGGAGTCGGGCAACTATAGGCTAGTAAGCCTTACTTCAGTAGTGGGGAAAGAGATGGAAACCATGTTAAAGGATAGGATTGTTGAACATCTAAAAACACATGGATTTCAAGATCAGAGACAACATGGGTTTACTTCAGGGAGATCATGCCAACTAATCTTATTGATTTTTTTGATTGGGTAACTAAAATTATAGATCAGGGTGGTGCAGTAGACATTGCTTACCTAGATTTCAGTAAGGCTTTTGACACTGTTGCACATAGAAGGCTTATCAATAAACTACAATCTTTGAGTTTGGATTCCAATATTGTTGAATGGGTAAGGCAGTGGCTGAGTGACAGGCAACAGAGGGTTGTAGTCAATGGAGTATATTCAAAGCTTGGGCTTGTCACCAGTGGGGTACCTCAGGGATCTGTACTTGGACCCATTCTCTTTAATATTTTTATTAGTGATATTGCAGAAGGTCTTGATGGTAAGGTGTGTCTTTTTGCGGATGATACTAAGATATGTAACACGGTTGATGTTCCAGGAGGGATAAGCCAAATGGAAAATGATTTAGGTAAACTAGAAAAATGGTCAGAGTTGTGGCAACTGACATTTAATGTAGATAAGTGCAAGATAATGCATCTTGGACGTAAAAACCCAAGGGCAGAGTACAGAATATTTGATAGAGTCCTAACCTCAACATCTGAGGAAAGGGATTTAGGGGTGATTATTTCTGATGACTTAAAGGTAGGCAGACAATGTAATAGAGCAGCAGGAAATGCTAGCAGAATGCTTGGTTGTATAGGGAGAGATATTAGCAGTAGAAAGAGGGAAGTGCTCATGCCATTGTACAGAACACTGGTGAGACCTCACTTGGAGTACTGTACACAGTACTGGAGACCCTATCTTCAGAAGGATATTGATACCTTAGAGAGAGTTCAAAGAAGGGCTACTAAACTGGTTCATGGATTGCAGGATAAAACTTACCAGGAAAGGTTAAAGGATCTTAACATGTATAGCTTGGAGGAAAGACGAGACAGGGGGGATATGATAGAAACATTTAAATACATAAAGGGAATCAACACAGTAAAGGAGGAGACTATATTTAAACGAAGAAAAACTACCACAACAAGAGGACATTGTCTTAAATTAGAGGGACAAAGGTTTAAAAATAATATCAGGAAGTATTACTTTACTGAGAGGGTAGTGGATGCATGGAATAGCCTTCCAGCGGAAGTGGTAGAGGTTAACACAGTAAAGGAGTTTAAGCATGCGTGGGATAGGCATAAGGCTATCCTAACTATAAGATAAGGCCAGGGACTAATGAAAGTATTTAGAAAACTGGGCAGACTAGATGGGCCGAATGGTTCTTATCTGCCGTCACATTCTATGTTTCTATGTTTCTATGGAGACGGTCATGAAAACAAGGTTGATTTTGTAAATACATGAATGAAGGGAGAAGATCTATACTTGTATTTAGGAGGACAAGGGCTATATTAAGTAGTATTAAGCAGTAGGGGAAAAGGGGACATCTTTGTCACACGTCCTTTTCTAGTTTGGTCTGGTCAGAATCATAACCCTTGTGCTGTTATCTGCTGCAGCACCATAAGGGATAAGTGGAATATTTCCCTTTGCAGTTGCTATGTTAATGTGTTGTTACATGCACATTTTTTCAATTATTTAGTATTATCGAGCAAACATTAACGTTAGTAATTTGTCTGCAGGGCTTAACATTTTAAATAAAAGGTATTAACCAATGCAGGCCAAGGCACACTCACCAGGGATGAATATCTACTCGCCAGGGCTACGTTTGCACTTGCAAATGGATATTGGTGAGTGGGCATTTTGCAAATATCGATATATCTACTAAAAGCATGTATTTACCAACAGAAAAAAAGTGAACTGGGAGGGCACACCCAGAACTTGCATTTCACAAAGTAGTGCTGCCATAAAAATCAAAATATTGGTCTTAAAATATTTTTTATGTGCGTGCACTGTTCCTTAGTCTGTATTTTGTATATTTTGGTCTTTATAGCAGCACCAGCACCACTACTATGAAATGCATGTTCTGCGAGTGACCCTCAATTTCCACTTTTCCTGTGTGTATTTGGAATTCAGTCCATATTCCTTTTGGGTTGAACTCCCAACCCCTATACTATAGGTTCCCCTTTGGAGGTGACCACAGAAAAGCATACATTTGAGAAGAGTCTCTGGAAATAGTTTAAGCAGTAAGTATTACATTTAGCATGCTAGTCTCCTATGTTAAAACTAGAGTAAGACACACCAGTGGCGTACTAAGGGGGGGGCGGGGGGTGCGGTCCGCCCCGGGTGCCACCAGTTAGGGGGGTGCCACCAGGTAAGGGGTGCCTCCAGGGCTTGTGACTCTGTGAGCTGTGTGGCTGCACAGGGCGCCGGGAGCCACACAGCTCACACACGCAGGGGCTGGGAATTCAGCAGTACAGTGTACTGCACGGAGAATTGGGGGCGGAGCCAAACCGGATGCGGGGGCGGAGCTACAGCCAGCCTCCATTTGCTGCCTTTCACTGCAGCACACTGAGGGGAAGCAGGAAGGAGGCCCTGCTCCCTCAACTCCAACACACCAGGGACTCACTGACTCCACTCCTCCACCAGTAAGTAAGAGAGAGAGAGAGAGAGATAGAGAGAAAGAGTGTGTGTGTGTGTGTGTGTGTGTGTGTGTGTGAAACTGCTTGTGACTGTGTGTGTGAATCCCTGCCTTTGACTGTCTGTGACTGTGTGTGTGAATGTCTGCCTGTGACTCTGTGTGAATGTCTGCCTGTGACTATATGTGACTGTGTGTGAATGTCTGCCTGTGACCAGTGGCGTACACACACTCAATGGGGCCCCGGTGCGAATCTGATCCGTGCCCCCCCCTACCCTAACCCTCTCCCCCCTGACTGTGGGTCCTTCCCCCACCGACACATACAGACACAAACACATTCACACACCCCCGACAGACACATACATACAGAGACACAGACACACACATACATACACAGCCATACATACAGATACACACATACAGAGACAGATACACACATACAGAGACACACACATACAATCATACACACATACAGAGACACATACACACACACACATACAGAGACAAAGACATAGACAAACATACACACAGAGACACACATACATACAAACACAGAGTCACAGACATACATACGGATACGGATACACACACACAGAGACAGACACACATACAGAGACACAGACACACATACACACACACAGACATACATACGGATACACACACACACACAGACATACATACGGATACACACACACAGAGAGACAGACACACATACAGAGACACAGACACACATACATACACACATACAGAGACACAAAATGTTTCCTACCATGTGTGACTTCCCTGGGGTCCAGTGGTGGCTCAGCCTGATGGGAGTCAGAGTTCTCACTCTGACTCCCTCCTCCTTTCTGTTTCCTCCCGCGCGGGCTCTCAGTATGCTGGGAGGAGTGACGTGCGGTCACTTCCTACCAGCGTGTGATGATCTCATCACAGGGGATCCGGTCGCGCTCTTAAAGCGCTCGGCGCAGACCGGGCCCCCTTACAATCCATGTCCATCGGGTGGCCCTGACAGCATGGGCCACCCGATGGACCCCTTAACATGCGGGCCGCAAAGCATGGCAGCTGCTACCCGGTCGCGGGGGGCCGCAGGGCGGCCGGGCCCCCTGGAGTGCCGGGCCCGGTCGCAGCTGCGACCCCTGCGACTGCGGTACGTACGCCACTGCCTGTGACTATCTGTGACTGTGTGTGAATGTCTGCCTGTGACTATCTGTGACTGTGTGTGTGAATGTCTGCCTGTGACTATCTGTGACTGTGTGTGTGTGTGAATGTCTGCCTGTGACTATCTGTGACTGTGTGTGTGTGTGAATGTCTGCCTGTGACTATCTGTGACTGTGTGTGTGTGTGAATGTCTGCCTGTGACTATCTGTGACTGTGTGTGTGAATGTCTGCCTGTGACTATCTGTGACTGTGTGTGTGAATGTCTGCCTGTGACTATCTGTGACTGTGTGTGTGAATGTCTGCATGTGACTATCTGTGACTGTGTGTGAATGTCTGCCTGTGTCTATCTCTGACTGTGTGTGAATGTCTGCCTGTGGTTATCTGTGACTTTGTGTGAATGTCTGCCTGTGGTTATCTGTGACTGTGTGTGAATGTCTGCCTGTGGCTATCTGTGACTGTGTGTGAATGTCTGCCTGTGGCTATCTGTGACTGTGTGTGAATATCTGCCTGTGGCTATCTGTGACTGTCTGCCTGTGGCTGTCTACCTGTGACTGCGTTTGTGACTGTCTGCCTGTGCCTGTGTGTGTGTGAATGTCTGCCTGTGACAGTTTACCTGGGACTGAGTGTGACTGTCTGCCTGTGACTGTGCATGAGACTGACTTTTGGTGACTGTGTGTGTGACTGTCTGCCTGTGCCTGTATGTATGAATGTCTGCCTGTGATTGTCTACCTGGGACTGTCTGCATGTCACTGAGTGTGTGTGACTGTGTGCTGCCTGTAACTATGTTACAGTCTGCCTGTAATTGTGTGTGTGTGTGTGTGAGACTGTGTGTGTGAGACTGTCTGCCTGTAGCTGTGTGTGTGTGACTGTCGGTCTTTAACTGTGTGTGTTACTGTCTGCCTGCAGCTGTGCGTTTGACAGTGTGCAAGTGACTATGTGTTTGGTATGGTGTGCATGTGGCTGTATTTGACAGTATATGCGTATAACTGTGTACATCTGACTGTATCTGACTGTCTTCGCCCTGCAGTGAGTCGGCACATAACATCATCCAAGCATCGGCGTCATATTACAGGATGTGCAAGGGACGTGTGCATGAAGAGCACAGAGATCCCAGCAGCAACCACTGACTACCAGGGACTGAGGATCCACTCTAGCCCTCCCAGAGCAAGGTAGGGAGGCTGGGTGGACCTATTAATTATTAAATGTGTGCATGTATGTGATGTTTGCGTGTGTATATCTAATTATGTGTGTTTGTAATTGTATGTGTGTGGGTCTGTGATTGTGTATGTCTGTGTTTATGTGTGTGGTTGTGTGTGTATCTCTGTAGTTAAGTGTGTGTGTGTGTGTGTGTGTGTATGTATATATATATATACACACACACACACACACACTTAACTACAGAGATACACATACAACCACACACATAATCACAGACATACACAATCACAGACCCACACACATAAACACAGACATACACAATCACAGACCCACACACATACAATTACAAACACACATAATTAGATATACACACGCAAACATCACATACATACACACGTGTATATATAAACATACACACACACACACACAATCACAGATATACACACAGACATACACCTATTGTGTTATTGTGTGTGTATATAAATGTGTATGTGTTTGGTACATAGCTCCCTTATTTGGTGTCCTTAAATATTGCAATCCCACATAAGGATAACAAATAAGGGCGTTATCTACTAAACAACTGAAATTAGGAAAAGGTTTTTTTTTTATTATTCATCTTTTAGCTGTTTAGTTGATAATTCTCTAAATTGGTGTCCTTATGTGAGATTTCCATATTTAAAGATACCAAATTAGAGTTCTGTTTAGCAGATAGCTCCCTTATCCTTATTTGGTGTCCCTAAATATGGCAATCCCACATAAGGATAGCAAATAAGGGAGTTATCTGATAAACAAAGATCGACTTTAAGAGGTGTCAACTAGCCCACGAACAAGAAATCTGGGTGGCTAATGTGAATTATATGCAAATTTGTTGACTGATGCCAACGTGCACTGCATGCTGCCAATGGCAGCACATTACCCTTAGTGAAAAGTTTTAGTGCCCCCCCCCCCCCCAGTTTGGATTGTGGTATCTTACCCCCTATATGTTGTTCCTATGTGTCTATGTATCTGCATGTGTGTCAGTGTGTATTTAGGTGTGTGTGTATGTGTATATGTGCATACATCTCAGAATCTCGCCAACACTACACACAAATACACCCATGCATTTCAACGTCACCACTATATATAACCACACCACTGCCTTCAAAAACCACACTAAAACCTGCATTCAAATGCCAACACCACATACAGACACACATCCTACATTCACGCAAACATACTCCATACAAAAACATGCTTACATTTAAAAACATAAACACTGCTTAGTGCTAAATACATAAAAAAAAAAAATGTGGTTGCTTTTTACATTTTAAAGTTGGGGGGTGGAGGGGGGTGCCAAAAATAGGACCCGCCCCGGGTGCCAAATGCTCTAGGTACGCCCCTGAGACACACCGATATTGGGGTACTATGATGTAATGGTGCGCTTAACACAATACGGCTATATGGTGTAACTGAATCCCCATATTTGTTTGCTAAGATAGGTGATCTTAAGTCACACTGTAAAATTTAAAACCCTATTTTGTTTGTGTGTGCACTGTTCCCTAATCTGTTTTATGAAGATATTTACCAACAACATTGGTAATAAACCCTAAGAAGGCCTGGTCTGTTACTAGCAGGCCATGATTCGCCTCCCCACCTTACATTTCTAGCATCATATACATATCATAAACTTTACATACTGTGAACAATGTTAATCCCGTATTTGCTAATAATGTGTGGGTTGACTCTTATTTGTGCATGTGCAATTACCATTAGTAGAATATGCTTAGTGGTTGCTTAGAACACGTTCACTGGTGCTTTTCTTAGAGGTGATTATAGATTAAAATAAATTATATATGTATTCGAACCACCTGACATTCATTCAACAGGACAGTCAACTTCAATACACATCAAATATCACAATTCCAATTAGCATTTAGTTTCATTCTCAGGTATTTCAAATAATGTTAGGTAGCTATATAGCTGCTAAATATAGTCACAATACTATTTTTTGAGAATATCAGCACATGCCTTAGCATGCATCATTGTTATTTTTTATTTTATTTATTGTAATACAAGCAATATAACATGCCACAGGTCAGAATAAGGATGTGAAAAATCTGATTTACTATCTGAGTATATATTATTTTATCCTGTGTTCTGATTGTTTGTTTTCTTGCTTCTCTGAAGTCAGAGTAGTTCATTAGTGAAAGAAAATTATTTTATAAATGTATATTCAGTTCACAGTTGGTGGGCTGTAAACGTATGTCTTCTTATGCTAAAATGAAGCTGTCAGGATCAACTTTTAATGTGTGAAGCCCCTTTTCTAGGTCATTTATTTTTTTGTCTCAATATCTTTAAGATCTGCTTGAAGGGAAGCTCTGGTTATGTGGAATGTTTCCTTCCCTCAGGGCTGCGATGGCAGCAGACATTTCTCTTTTGCTCTGTTGTATGGCAGAAGACTGATCAGAAGATAATGTGTGTTGTCACTCAGCTAATTTATCTACAGCCATTTTTCCTTTAAGAAATGCACCTCTACCAATATGTTCTTAAAAGGTAATAAAGTGTTTTCAAATACAATTGGGACGAAATGACTGCTTTTCATGTATAATAACGAATACCTTAGAACCTAAGTAATTATCATGAAATATATAGTCTGTAGTCTGATTTGATGTTCTGTCAAATAAATTGGATCTTCAAGTTATTCTGCAAAATCATTCTTAAAATTCCTCCATTCTGTGTGTTATATATTCTTCTGTCTTTTTAACCTGCAGCAACTACTTGATCACTGTTTCAGCTTCATTTGTTGTCTATATACTGCATATTCCAATATCGTCATCATTCATTTTGAGTTAGGTATTGATGCCCCAAAGGAATTTTAAATGTTTTCAATTATCCAAGTGCAAGCTAATAAGGCTAAAATAAACAAATAGCATTGTGAAGAAATGCTTTGTTTCTTTTGATGTAATCTGTAGGTCTGTGTTAATATATAGAGTGAAAGAAAATCATATAAATGTTGAAGCAGATACATGATTTATAATATAAAATGAGTGTGCTTGGCAGACTGATCAGTAGGTAGAACTGTATCAAACTGTGACAGAATGTGACAAAGCGGTGGAACTACAGCCTGTGCAGCTGCTGCTGCACTGGAGTCATACGCTGTGGGGGCCCCATCGGGTGGCCCATGCTTTTAGGGCTACCTGATGGGCATTGCTGAATAGGAGCTTAGTCAGGTGACATGGCACTTTAAGAGCGCAACTAGGCTCTTAAAGTGCTAACTGGGAGGACATTAGAGACAGTCACCTCCTCGCAGATAAGAGAGCACCGTGCTGGAGGGAAAGAGGCACAGGCACCGGTGGGGCAAAAGATATGATAACAGGACGGTGGCTGCAAATATAAAATTCATGACGTGTATGTATGTGTTAGTGTATGTATATGTCAGTGTGTATATTTGTGTGTCAAGGTATGGGTTTATATCTGAGTGTGTGTGTATCTGTGTGTGTATGTGTATCTGTTTGTCAAGGTGTGTGTATGTGACAGTGTGTGAATTTGTGTGTCTGCAGTGTATATTTGTGTCTATCTATGTGTGTGTGTGTCAGTGTGTATTTGAATATGTGTATGTGTCAGTGTGTTTATGTGTGTATCTGTGTGTTTTGTGTATGTATATCTGTGTAAGTATGTATGTGGCAGTGGATGGGCATACATCCAGCAATCAAGCATCAACACAACATGCGCACTCCCCTGCAATCAAACAACAATATTACATAAAACACACCCCTGCATTCAAACTCCAAAATTATATGCATACAAACCTCTTCATGAAACACCACTAATACATACAAATATACATCTACATTGAAAAGCCAATACTACATCCAAATACACCTCTGCACTCAAATGCAATTATTACATACAAACACACACCCTATATTAAAACACAAACACAACACACAAAAGCTCACTTGCATTTAAACGTCAACACTACACATTAACACACCCATGGAGGGGCGGGGTCTGACCGCAAGCAGAGATGGCCCTCCTGTCCAGCCCCAACCTGGACAGGAGGGCTAGTGCCCTGAAACGACCAGTGACCCGAGACCCTACTGGCAAACCCCCCATGAGCATAGACAGAATGAACTTGGGACGGGGCCCTTATTCCCCAGTGGAACTCAAACTCCTCTCGATTAACGCCCGAGGGCTTAACACCCCTGAGAAACGCTTGCTTGCTTTGAAAGATTTTACAGCTCAAAAGGCCCATATAGTTTATATACAGGAAACTCACTTTAGGGAAGACAGCACACCGAAATTAACCAATCATATCTTTATACAAGGCTACTATGGGAACAAACAGAAAGAGATCCCTGAGGAAGTCCCCCCATTGGACGAGAAACGCGTTGGACTGCTAACTTTGGATCATTTTATGGACTTTTATTTTCTAAATCTTTTGATTGTACTATATTACGCTATGTGATATTTATTATTGCAGATTTCACTAATCACTAGATTTATCCTGGTTTATCCTCCCAGGTTGTATCAAATTTATTATATATACTGGGTGTTTTTCTCGTCTTTCAGTTTGTTCCTATATATGCTCTGGTGTTTGTGAGGTACACTTTTTTCCCTTCAGTGTGTATTCTCTAATTTTTTCAGTAGTGTGTATATATACCTTTTCCTTGTTTGCTATGGGAACAACCCTGCAGGCAAATCGAGGGGAACAGCGATACTTATACACAAATCGATACCATTCGTACAAAACAGATGGTAATGGACATTATATTTTTGTTAAGGGTTCGCTACTGGGACAGAACATCACCCTAGCCAACATCTACGCACCAAACACCAAACAAGGAAGATTTTTAAAGTCCACACTTAAGACGCTAAAGTCCTTTACTGATGGATTCCTGATCCTGGGGGGTGACATTAAAATTGCCCTAGACCCGCGGACAGACACCTCGACAGGCACATCAGCAATATCGGAGCAGATCCTCCTGACAATCAGACAAACCCTTCACACCCATGGCCTCATCGACTGCCTGAGGGTTTTGCACCCGACTGATAGAAACTACACACACTACTCCATACCCCACTCAAGATACCCCTGCCTGGATTACTTTTTTGTACCATGCTACTACCTTTTTCCGGGTCAGCCAAATAAACATAGGTCCATGACATGGACGGACCATGCACCATTGACAATGACTGTGACCTCCCTCTTCTTTCGACCCCGCACCACTCACTGGCGCCTTAATGAAACTCTCTTCTTAGACACAACCCTGGTCAAAGACGCACGCACCATGCTGACACAATACTTTACAGAAAACACGACGGCCAACATACCTGCACCAATCATCTAGGAGGTCCATAAATACACAATTTGAGGATTCCTCTTGGCAAGGGGCGCCACGTTAAAGAAAAGTCGGGAGACCACGCTCAGGGACCTCACGGACAAAATTCAGGACGTAGAAACCCAATACAAAACTGCCCGCACACTGGAAACACATCAAGAACTAGCTGACGTGAGGGAGCAACTATCCTCTCTCCTCCGACAGCGTCTCCACCGCTCCCTCCAGCACATCAAAGCATTCTTTTACGTAAATAGTGATAAATGCGGTAAACTTCTTGCAACAAGCATGAATAAGAAACGGAACAAAACGTACATGACCGGCCTACATGATGCCCAGGGCCAGTCGCAGAGAATGCCGATGCGCATCACCGAAGTAGCACGCGACTACTTAAAAATACTGTACTCGAAAGCATCACCTGCAGATACCTCCCAGATCACCGAGACCATACAAACATATCTGCCCGATAATCTCCACAGGAAAATCCTGGCAGCAGCATCCGAGGCTCTGAAAGCCCCTCTGACTGTAGAGGAATTGGCGCTGGCACTCAAGACGTTGAAACCGGGCAAGAGTCCGGGCCCTGATGGACTGACAATACGCTACTACAAACTGTTCTCCGATGTCCTATCCCCGCAATTCTTGTCAGCCTATAATTTGTTGACACAGGAAAAGAGGCTCCCTTCCCAGACACTCGAGGCAAACATAGGCCTAATACCTAAAGAGGGCAAGGACGTGGAGCACTGTGCAAACTACAGGGCTATCTCCCTATTGAACTGTGACATAAAGCTCTTCACTAAAATCCTGGTGGCAAGGCTGACGCCCTACCTGCCATCCCTTGTGAAACCAAACCAAGTGGTGTTCATACCTCACCGGGACGCTAGGGACAATACCTCCAGGACCTTGTCCCTGATACACTACGCTCAGTGGACAGGCACAGGCCTTCTCCTGCTATCAACCGACGTGGAGAAGGCCTTTGACAGAGTAAGTTGGGATTTCCTGTTTACTGCGCTCCTAGCCCTGGGGATGGGACCAAACATGTATAAATGGATCACGGCACTGTATACTGACCCATAGGCGAAGGTATGCATTAACGGAGCCTACACGGACACATTCCACATCTGCAACAGGACCAGGCAAGGCTACCCACTATCGCCTCCGAAATTTACGTGTTTTTTTTTAAACCAACCTTGTTACACCCCCTTGGCTTTCAAGCAGATAACAGGCTATGGTACTTCCTGGCTTCATTAGCTCAATGCAGCTGACCTTAACCCCTTAAGCACCAAACGTCTGGAATAAAAGGGAATCATGACATGTCACACATGTCATGTGTCCTTAAGGGGTTAAGAGGCAGCAATTGCTCAGAGCACCTGACTTACAAAGACTTCTCATTAAAAAATAGATAATAAAATGCATGTTTTCTTTTGGCATATATCGACTAAACAGTGATTTGTATTTAGGAAGTGGATTGTCCATTTAATTATGATTACAATACACACAGAGTTAGATATTTGCCATGTGTTTCTTATTTTAGGCAGAAACAAAGCACCGACCTTTAAAAAAGTAATGGCAGGTCTCCTTCACCTAGATAATTTTCTGGTTGAGCGATGCATTAATGAGAGCACTTTATATGGCCATTAAACTTGTAACGCTGAAATTTGAGAAATACTAGAGGTCTATTTTATAACACGAAGTACAAGAAAGGAATGAATTATTGCATTGACCTTACTTTTTTTTATTTGATCCTAAAAAGACACAGGGTTCTTTTGGATTGTGGATAAAAGGTCAACGAAAAGAAGAAATTAATTACTTATGCAAACCATAGGACCACTTAAGGATTAGAGTTTTTATCCGTAATGAATAATAGACAGAGTGAACACCTCATAAAATATACATTATTGATTTATAGTTATACATATATTTGTTGTATATGTTGGCAGTAGAGACGTCCCGAACAGTTCACCAGGAACTGTTTGCCGGCGAACATAGCTTGTTCGCGGTCGCCGCGGCGGGCGAACATATGCGATGTTCGGTCCGCCCCCTATTCGTCATCATTGAGTAAACTTTGACCCTGTACCTCAAAGTCAGGAGACACATTCCAGCCAATCAGCAGCAGACCCTCCCTCCCAGACCCTCCCACCTCCATGATGAATATGGGGCGGACCGGACATCGCATATGTTCGCCCGCCGCGGCGACCGCGACAAGCTATGTTTGCCGGCGAACAGTTCCCGGCGAACTGTTCGGGACATCTCTAGTTACCAATTGTTTTTTAATTGGATAACTCAATTATGGGTGGGTGTTTTTGTGCATGTTTTTCTCGATGGCTATGGAGTAATACTTTTTCTTTTTTATTACGGAACCATAGATGTAGTGCTCACTCCCACTCTTCATGTGAATGAATCACTTGGCCTTTTAAAAGTGCACCCCAACAAACCATTGTATTTATTTATTTACTTTTATTAAGAGAAATATTACTTTTGTGTAACAGAGCATTTTAATACCCTTACCTAAAATGTACTGACTTACTGATATGGTAATAGGTTGGGCTATTACATGGCAAAAGTTAATCATTAATGTTAAATACATTTCTTCTGTTACATATAATTACACTTATACAATTATGTTCATTTAACTACATAGTAATAAAGCATTAACTAAATTAGCCCAGCAAGTTCAATTATTTCTCAGCTCAATGAGTCTTCAGAAGTCATAAAAATGTATTTAGAGTTTACTCGCGTATGAGAAACTATGAGAAAATATGAAAATACTTTGCACTATATAGGACTCAGCATTTATAAATTCCCTAACACATAACGTTATTAAACTGATATCTCCTTCTAGATCCATAGATCACAATAGATTCCATGCATTAAAGCAACACACTAGCAAATCTTTCAAATAAACTATTTCTACTTAAAGGTGCACTATAGGGTCAGGAACACAAACATTTATTACTGACCCTATACGGTTAAAACCATCATCTAGACGCCCTGGCCCCCTCATGCCTCCCTAAATATAGTAAAATCTTACTTGTATTCAAGTCCGGAGCTGTTTGCTTTGTCCCTGTTTCCTTAACCCCTTAAGGACACATGACATGTCTGACATGTCATAATTCCCTTTTATTCCAGAAGTTTGGTCCTTAAGGGGTTAAACCTGCCCACTGCCTGCTGACATCAGCAGAAGTGGTAGCCTGATCCAATCACAATGCTTCCCCATAGGATTGGCTGTGATGGACAAGGAGGCAGATCAGGGGCAGAGCAGCACAATTCAAACACAGCCCTGGCCAATCAGCATCTCCTCATAGAGATGAATTGAATCAATGAATCTCTATGAGGAAAGTTCAGTGTCTGCATGCAAAGGGAGGAGACACTGAATGTCTGGATGCATTTTAGGCAGCCATGACCCAGGAAGGATCTCTAACCGCTATCTAAGGAGTGGCCAGTGAAGTTATCACAAGGCTGTAATGTAAGCACTGCATTTTCTCAGAAAATACAGTGTTTACAACAAAAAGCCTGAACGTAATGATTCTACTCACAAGAACAAATTAAATATGCTGTAGTTGTTCTGGTAACTATAGTGTCCTTTTAACTCACATAACCCACCCACTTAATTTAGATAAATATGCATACATTCAACTTTCACAGTGCCAGTGCATACCCATAACACATATTGACACGGTAACATGTACACACTGCATCCTCACAGAATAAAATATTCCTTTATCCTGTTCAAGAGCCCTCTATGACAGAGTTCCAGTACTCTAACTAAGTACCTCAGCCAAAAGTTCCTTCTTACTGGAAAAGAACATGCTGAACCAGGAGAAAGGATAAAACAATGACTCTTTATTGGTACAAAAGGAACATATTTATAAGGACAATCACAACATGGGGGGTCAGCAACAGTGACAATATGTTTCCTCTCTGGTACCTCTTTGTTTGGGGGGGATAGCTCAATTAACTGGGAATAATTTTAATCGCTTCCAGACAACGGGGTGCCTTACAACATTATCCCCAAAACATGAGTGTGACGGTTGTCATCAGCACTGGAGATGGAAATCAGACACTTTAGGAAGTTCCCCAGATTGCTCTTGTGTTTTGGTCACCCTGTGCCCAATAAAGGTGCAGCGTGTGTACAATGTATTGATTGTCCAGGTTGTATGTGCTTTTCCCCCTTCTCCTTCTCTTCTCTTATTGTTTTGCCAGCAGGGTTGCTATTGGTTGGTTTGGAATATGTAGTGTGATTGGTTCCATCTTAAGTCAATACTACCATTGGGTACCACTGTAACCCTATTGTAAGTAAATGAGGCTGTTAAATTTATAAATAGATGTGCTGTTTTTAAAGGCTGTTGTTCACCCCTTTACTAAGTGTTCTCTAGTGCTTGGAGAGGTGTGTTATAATCCTTACAGAAGCTTTTTGCCAGCATGAGAGGATTTCAGCAGAGATACTCGTCTGGAGTATTGGAGCTCCGCTACAATGAGTTTCTCCAATAGTATGTTGATAACTTATATACATCCCAGCCAGGACTAATTTTCTCAAGCACAATGTCCAAAAAGACTTCTGAGAAGAGGGCTCCTCCTCACTCTCGTGTGCTTTAACTGTCCCTCATCTTCCTGATCTAACCTCCAAGTAGAGCTCTCCTGGTGGAATTGGTAACTGAGTGGCAATAAGTACAGCCAGCACACCCCGGACACATACATTGTACAGATGCATACACCAGACATACAGTCAGCACAAACCACATTACAAACAGCCACCAAAAACAAAAAACATACATCTATCACTAACAACATAATGCCAGGACACATCATATTACAAACAGTCAATGTTCGCTACATACAGCCAGCACACACCACACACAGTTAACAAATACCAGATACATTACGTACAGTCAGCAAACACACTACACACAGCCCTGCATAGATCACACACACATTACATACACACACACCTACATATTACACCCAGTAAGCTCATACCATGCACACACACATGCATATTACACCCAGCCAGCAGGCCCCACACACATTTTAAACACAGCAAACAAACACAACATACACACTATGGAGGAGAACAGAGGGTGATGCACTAAACTCCAAGTTATTGCAAATTAAAACTGAATGGAAAAACCATGGCAGAAATAACCAGTTATGACTATAGCAGAGTTGGAGTAAAATTAATAGTTTAGTGAATAACCCAGTCAAGTCTAAACAGGTCCGCAAACTTTCTAATTTGAAATTTTGTGTCAGGACAAGTAGATTGCCTTTACGGACAATTAGTTTGAGCGACTACTTTATTCCCTTGGACAAGTAGATTTAAAAAAACAATGTTAGACTGACCAAGAATGTGGACATTTTATTTTGAATTCTATTTGTACACACTGTATGTGCATAGGTCAGTGTGTGTATGGACAGGTTAGTCTGTCTGTGTGTGTGTGTGTGTATGGGTCAGCGTGTGTTTGGGTCAGTGTGTGTGTGTGTCTGTGTATATTTCTGTGTGTGTGGTCCAGACTGTGTGTGTTTGTATGGGTCAGTGTGTGTATGGATGGGACAAAAGGCAAAGTCGTTATTTCTCCAAAGGATTATTCAAGTCCTATATAGTTGCCCAGACTACACAAATCTGTGTGGATATTCCCTCTTACACGTGCCTGTTTGCCTGTTTTTCTAATTCTAAATCTCTACATACAAATAAATAAACACATTTCTGATCATTTCACACAGAACTAACTTAACATCCTCCCTACCAGACCTCTTAAGACATTTAAGAATTGCTAGTGACATGCTATAGTGGTATGGCTTACTTCCATATGACTGGTCATATTGAGTGTCTGAGAATCAGCTGGATTGCTGATAGAATAGCAGGATGTACTATGGGAAAAGACTGGTCAGTGGAGGTAGCATTTTGTTCTGGACAATATTCTGCTGGAAAACATTGGCTCCTGGTATTTATGTGGATGTTTCTTTGACATGTGACACCTACCTAGAGTTTGTTGCAGACCATGCACATGAGTTCAAGGTGTTGCTTTGGCCTCCAAATTATCCAGATCTCAATCCCATTGTGCTGGAACAACAAATCCAATCAATGGAGGTCTCAATTTGCAAGATTTAAATATCTACTGCCAGATGCCATAAGACACGTTTAGAAGTCTTTTGAAGTCCATAACTTGATGCATCATAGCTGGTTTGACAGCACAAAGAAGAGCTAAACAATATTAGTCAGGTGGTTTTAATGTTGTAACACACATTCTCAGGATATACCCAAGTACAAAGCACCTGTACAAACTAATGGTAGTCTTATTATAAATACAAATCAGATGGCTTATGATAGACAATACTGCATGCAATTGCTCATCTCCATGAGAAACTTTGTCAGAAGAGATGAATTGGAAGCTAAATGTTATGCAAATATAAAACTTATCTTAACCCCATAATGTCATTAGGGTATATCAAGCCACCCTGCAAAAGCTGAGCTTTAACACCATTAGGAAAGCATGGCATGCCCTAATGATCGTCAGTCCCCGGGCCCAGATACTTACCTTTTGCGATGATCCTGTCTGGGGCGACTGCCTGGAAACAATGATCGTCAGTCCCCGGGCCCAGATACTTACCTTTTGCGATGATCCTGTCTGGGGCGACTGCCTGGCAACACAGGCAGTCCCCATCCATTAAATCTGTCCCTTGTGGGACATGTGATCACGGTGATGATGCGATCACCTGAACAGACCGGCAGTTTAAATTGTCTGGCAGATCCAGTCGAAAGTAATTAAAAAAAAAAAACATAATTAGAGGGAAATATATAAAACTTTCCACGTGTCCCGCACTCGCACTTTCCACGAAGTGCACTCACAGGACTCAATAATATTTCTAATCGTGCTGTTTATTGAAGCATCAAGTAATACAAAGAAGTGTCGAAGTTTCAGTCCTTGCCGGACTTTTTTCATGAGGTCTTGAAACTATATATATATATATATATATATATATATATATATTCTATATAAAACGAAGGCTTGGCACTCATCTTTAAGGTATAAAAACAGAAATGTTTTACCCCAGGGCTATCCGCATTGAGTAGATAATCCAAAATGAAAAGGGTCCACTCCAAGGAATTTAAGTGAATAAACTTGATATTATTAGCAAAAGATACACACAGTCCCGATTGACGTTTTGACCCCTGACTATTAGACTGACTTGTGACAATAAAGCGATGTGCTGTACAAATCCAGGAGTGCTGGTATTTATCTATATATATATATAGGAAGGCTTGCACTCATGGTCTTTTGATGATAAAAAGTTTTCCTTTTATAGAAGTTATTCCATAAGATCAACGTTTAAGCCCTCGTTCGGGGCTTTCCTCAGTATCACCAACATTGATGGTTGATCCATTTAATTTCTGTTTTATTTAATATCTTTAAATGGTCACCCACTCTCCAAGGTTTATTTACACTATGTACACACATAAAGCGAAGAAATGTAAAATCACAATATCAGCTTCTCAATAATGGGCAGAGACTAAATTATTTAAAAACATATTCTTACTTTCACATGTCTTGTTGTCCTTCCAATATAATGGAGGCCAGATTCACAAGTTAAAAGGTATATAACATGACATTAAAAATAAGGGGCGTGGCCAACTGCCGCACAGACACACTCTACACCGCTCACACAAACTTTCCCTATACACATACACTGCACCCGTCACACACACTGCTTCACTCACACACTTCATCCTTCACACCCACACTAAACCCCTCACATACACACATTGCGCCCCTCTCACACACACACACACTACTACCCCATCACGACAGACCCCATGTAATTTGTCAACCTGTTCTTAAACAGTTTGACTACCGTATATACTCAAGTATAAGCCGACCCGAATATAAGCCTGTAATTTTACCCCCAAAAACTGGGAAAACGTATTGACTCGAGTATAAGACTAGGGTGGGAAATGCAGCAGCTACTGGTAAATTTCGAAATAAAATTAGATCCTAAAAAATTTATATCAATTGAATTTTTATTTACAGTGTGTGTATATAATGAATGCAGTGTGTGTGTATGAATGCAGTGTGTGCGTATGAGAATGCAGTGTGTGCGTATGAGTGCAGTGTGTATGGGTGCAGTGTGTATGGGTGCAGTGTGTGTGTATGAGTGCAGTGTGTGTGTATGAGTGCAGAGTGTGTGTATGAGTGCAGTGTGTGTGTATATGAGTGCAGTGTGTGTGTATGAGTGCAGTGTGTGTGTATGAGTGCAGTGTGTGCAGTGTATGTATGAGTGCAGTGTGCGTGTGAATGCAGTGTGTATATGAATGCAGTGTGAGTGCGTGAATGCAGTGTGTATATGAATGCAGTGTGAGTGCGTGAATGCAGTGTGTATATGAGTGCAGTGTGTGTGTGTGAATGCAGTGTGTATATGAGTGCAGTGTGTGTGTGTGTGAATGCAGTGTATATATGAGTGCAGTGTGTGTGTGTGTGTGAATGCAGTGTGTGTATGAATGCAGTGTGAGTGCAGTGTGTGTGTGTGTGAATGCAGTGTGTATATGAGTGCAGTGTGTGTGTGTGAATGCAGTGTATGTATGAGTGCAGTGTGTGTGCAGTGTGTGAATGCAGTGTGTATATGAATGCAGTGTGAGTGCAGTGTGTGTGTGTGAATGCAGTGTGTATATGAGTGCAGTGTGTGTGTGTGAATGCAGTGTGTATATGAGTGCAGTGTGTGTGTGTGAGTGCAGTGTGTGTGTGTGTGTGTGTGATGCAGAGTCTGATGCAGAGCCTTGGTGGGGGGTTGGGCATTTTAATATATTTTTTATTATTATTATTTAAAAAAAAATTGTTATTATTATAATTATTATTTTTTATTACTATTTTTATTATTATTGTATTATTATTATTTTAATTTTTTTGTTATATTATTAATTTATTTATTTTTATTACTATTATAACTTTTTTGTCCCCCCTCCCTGCTTGCTAGCGTGCCAGGGAGGGGGGCTCCTTCCCTGGTGGTCCAGTTGGATTGGTAGTTCAGTGGGGGGGAAAGGGGGGCTGTCAGAGAGTTTACTTACCTCTCCTGCAGCTCCTGTCAGCTCTCTCCTCCTCCGCACCGTCCGGTCAGCTCTTCTGTCAGCTCACACTGTAAGTCTCGGGAGAGCCGCGGCTCTCGCGAGATTTACACTGGGAGCTGACCGAGGTGCTGAACTGACGGCGGGGAGGAGAAGGGAGCTGACAGGAGCTGCAGGAGAGGTAAGTAAACTCTCTGACAGCCCCCACAGCCCCTGTCTGTATTATGGCAATGCAAATTGCCATAATACAGACTATTGACTCAAGTATAAGCCGAGTTGGGGTTTTTCAGCACAAAAAACATGCTGAAAAACTCGGCTTATACTCGAGTATATACGGTACTTAATATAAATAAAAAGCTCAATACTCTACTCTGTTGAGTAGAGTAGTGAGAGGGGAGCACAACAGAAAGAGAATAGTAGTGAAAAAAATAAGAACCTTATCTTTTATTAAATACTAATCTGAAAGAGACAGAAAGATAGCTCATCATAAAGTGTTTTCTTGAGACAATACCTGTTTTGCATATTTGTGCTTTTGTGAGGGATTCTATTCAGGGGGTTGAATAATTTTGAGACTAGAGAAGCAAGTTGCATTTTCAGTTGAATTTGGGGAAACTACTTGAAGCACTAGTTGTGTTGAGCTATTTCAATTGCTTTTGTTTGATTTGTTCATTGCAAACAGCTGAATTTGGATCCAACACAAGTAATCCTATCCTGTTGTTTTACAGCTGGATGGTTTCAGGTAGGTTTCCTGGTTGCGCTTACCTACCAAATGTTAAAGTGTGATACAGTTTTTTTTTTTATTATATTGTTTATTTCTGGCTATGCAACTTTTCATAATGGGCTAGTTATTGGTGGGATACCCGTGACTTCTCCTGGACAGAGATATGGGAAGTGATAACCTCAACTTCCGAGTCGGTCTCTTTCTTTGCACGTTTCTTTGTATATACTTTATTTTGTTTATTGTTTCTTACTGTTTACTATAATTTCTTTACCACCTTTTCTCTCTAACACCAAGACATACGTGCAGTGTCTACAACTCATTCATAACAAGGTACACACCAATAGAAATAAATCTAATCTCGCCACATTTCCTTCACAGGAAACTGCAGCTAAGGGGGCCGCACAGACAGATGCACCAAGTATCATTACACACACTATATATCTCTGACCTACCGTACCACATACAAGGGATTTTATACACCTCGGGGCTAACTGCTCAACAGATAAACAACTTATGAGCCACTACAAACAATGTCGCTACTAACTACATTTAAAATATATTCCCTGAACGTTAAGGGACTAAACAGCCCGCATAAACGACGTCTAGCAATCCAAGATATGAACAGGTCAAAAGTGGCTGTCATTTGCTTTCAGGAAACCCAAATTTACACAAAAAAGTATCCCCAAACCTTTCATGCCTACTCCCTACACAAATCAAAAGAAGTCACGATCTTCTTTCACATAGATTGGGTCTTCCAAGAAAGTAAGCAGTACACAGATGCATTGGGTAGACTTCTGATCCTGGTGGGAACTCTTAATTGATTCTTAGTCACTATGGTATCTCTGAACATCCTAAATGAAGCCAAATTAGCCTTCATCCATAAAGCATTGAAAAAATTAGACACCATGACCAGGGCCACACAATTATATGTGGAGAACTAAATAAACACCCCAACCCACAATTAGTGATAAATAGCAAATTGTTTTCTATATTACTATTTGAACACAACCTGTATGACACATGGTGCTCTACCTACCCAACAGAAAAATACTGTGCATACTTGTCCCCAGTCCATTTAACATATTCCCATATAGACTTATGTGCAGTGGACAAAATAACTCTCAAATATAGCAGAGGTGAGTTTTGGGTTGAGAACTTGGTTAGATCATGCCCCGATCATAGTAACATTCCACTCTCTATACCCAGCAAGAGGGAGGGAAAAGTGGAGAATCGATGAGGGGTTGCTAGATGACACATCTGCACTGCCCAGAATTTCCACAAGGGCTACTGACTACTTTAGGGACAACGCATCGCACGACATCTCAAAACAAACGGGTGGCACATAAAGCGGTAGGACACTGGCAGACACAATTAGACAAGTGGCAAGACTTAGACATATCCTGGTTGGGACGAGAACATACAGTTAAGATGATGGCTTTACCACATGTTGTATATTTATTTTGCACGATCCCCTTGGCCTTACCAGATAAACTCCTAAAGAAATTTCAAGCCATCTTCAATGCATACATTTGGAGGAAAAGGCCACCCAGAATAGCAAGGCATTTAACATCAAACAAGGGAGGCTTAGGTATCCCAAATGTGAAGTCCTATTATAAAGCCGCAGTGTTGGCGCAGGGATTGGAGGTTTTGTCTGATACTAAGCCACAAATTTGGCTTTCCCTGGAGAATGCATGCATGCAGCCTAACACGATAAAACATTGGTTGTGGACATTTTCACAATGGGGACGCAAAGTGTCTAGGACCCTCCCTAGCACAAAATTTCTTAAATCATACAGGTTAAGCTCAGTAACACAACCTATACTACCAGTGGCTGTACATGTTACCTAATGTCTCTCAGTTGACAAATAAGTTGCAAATTGTATGTTTGTATATTTCTGGCAATGATCACCTACATCCTGTAATATCTAACTTAGCCGCACCAGGGTTGGGGAAAAATGTGACTTTGTGTACTATATGCATTGTAAAATGTATAACATTTATGAAAAATGTATAAAATCTATGCTATATGTAATATTATGCAATTTTCAATTAAAAATTAGATATTGGAAAAAAGGTATATAGCATGACTAGCATTGCATGTAATACAATTATTTATATTATATTCCATATTAGTCACATTTGAAAAAAAAAATAATATTTTTTTATTTGACATTTATAACCTTACATGCTCTGCATTTCCCACAGTCATACCAACATTATCCTTATGTCATGTTCCTCCTTTCAGAATACAACTATTATCTTCTCCACTGTACACAATTTTAGGTTTTTCACCTTTCTAAGTAGTCACATTTTTACTCTATTTTAAAACATGCCAATGTCTGTTTAAATTCATTTTAAAACACATGACTGTATATTAAAATCACAGATAAAAGTAATCCGTTCTCCTGGTGATTTTTCTTCCTTTCCATTATATTAACAAATTCCTCCTTGGCTTTTCCCTGATTTCTTTAATTTTTTGTCTCCATCTCTTCTTTATTATAGCCTTATTGCTAAATCTGTTTCTTTAGCAGGGGGCCGGACCTCCGGCCAAGCAAAGCAGTCGCATGTACAGACAGCCTGTGGAAAAGCAAAAACACTCCAGATATAGTGCAGGTGATAGAGAGAGTATCCCAAACTTGAGAATAGGAAGCTATGACATACAGATTGGCTGGCTCGACTGAGAAATGTATACAAAGGTGGGCTAGTTGGCAGGATAGGGACAAGTGAAAATGAATATACAGCATGCGATATGCCTATATTGGGGGCGTGGAGCTGAACCTTGGGGATCCGGGGGACGAGTACCAATGTATAATCTACGCACACTTACATTATATTATGTTACATTATGTTATGTTTAGTTATCATTTGGTCAGGATTCAACTTAAAGGGATGAAAAGTTGGTAAGGAATTGCAACATGAACATACACAGCTCACTGAAATACACAAACTGACCAGGGGAAAGGACATATTGGTCAAAATCACGAACAGTAACAGCGCAATAACTACTTGCTACTATGTGATCCAAAAATGTTTATTGCAAATCTGAATAAGAGTCAAGATGTGATCGGAAGTGATACTGTACCTATGATGTCTATACTAAGCACTGTGATATGTAAAACATGAAAACTTTACCAATAAAAAGGAAACATGGAAAAAAAATCTGTTTCTTTAGCAACTAAGATTGTTCATGGGAGGCATTCTCAACTGTACAGTTAATTTTCAGTGTTACAAATTGTCCTTTTAGAATATTTGAAAGCCATGGAGCAAAGTTGCAGTTATTTTTATATACATAGCTGTTATTATCAACCATTTAAAACAAAAAAAAATACTGGTTTTAATTAAACCAGATTCTAAAACAAAATTGATTTTAGGGAGAGTATAATCTGCAGAAAAGAGGCACGGCTATGGGGACCAAGTTCGCAACCAATTATGCTAATTTATTTATGTCTTTTTGTGAACTTGGTCCTCTATAAAAGATTTATAGACAAAATATTTTTTTTATTTGAAAGAGAGACCGTGCCTCTGTGGACTTATTTTTAATCTTTTTTAAATTCCAACAACTTGGGATAATAAATTTACAGCTGAGATTAGCACCCAAGAACTTCGCTTTTTACATTTAAAGATTTTTATAGAATTTGATTTGATTAAAACCAGGACAGTTAGTTATAGTTTTGTAGTTATATACCTTTTTATTATTGTTTTTAATCAATGTTACTTATCTTAATCTACCTGGTGCCTTTTCCTGTTCCTTACTATTGAGGATCAGGCTGCTATTAACTCTATTGGGAACCTCAGTATCACACCTGAACTACTTGAGACAGTTACAAAAACAGGCTCAAAAAATGTGAGTGTGATAACTACAGGATACATTTCATGATATAAGAATTATTTGAGATTGCTTTATCGCTCTTTAAGAGTGTCCGATTTTTCATTCCTGCAGTGACAAATACTTCAGACCAATTATTAGGTATATTTGCATTTATGTACTGTGTCACTTTTTTTATACACAATTATGGGTGTATCTGGCAGACAGCATTTGGGCACGTTTTGACACATTTGGTTTTAGTGGATTTATGTTATTAATTAATTAATTAATTAATTAATTGCAAGTAGTTTTAGAGTTGTAAAATCTATAATGATTATGATATGATTGGTGAAAGGGTGTTTTTTTTGTGAAAAATTTAAAAAACAAATATGAATATTTACTTTGGCCAGGGTTTGTGACTAAATGGCTTCTAAAAAAGAATCGGACATATCCCATTTTGGATACCTTGGATTGCCTGCAATGGTGAGTGTAATTTTCATTCCCATAGGCCCAGCAAACCAATCTTGAAAATTTCACTGTGTAAAAACTGAAATGGGCAAGCTTAACTTTCTAAAAAAACATGTAATCTGTACATGGGGAGCATCGTTATACCCATGGGAAATAATAGCATTTAAATACATGTGTTTTATTGCAGTAAAAGCAAACAATATTATAACATTTACAGTAAACATTCCGTGCAGAAGTTGGAAAATTACAAAAGTTCTTAACTTCTGACACTTTTTTTTGTTTTTAATTCATATTAAATGTTGTTCCACATATAAATATTTGATGTGAAATTAAAGCCCTATTTATCCTAATCAAAATGTTATATAACTGTGGGTGCACTTAATATGAAAGAGGTGAATTATGGTTGAACAGACATATAACTGAAATTGTAGGTTTTATTTTGGTTAGAACTTGTAAAATTGCTTCTGTCCTTTAGGGGTTAAACACAAATGTGACGGACCGCATGGCACCCTGACTAGGTACCTCCATCAAGCTCGCTTCCTAGCTATTACTGGAACCCGGCTGGGGTTTCTCAATCACTTCCTGCCCTGGAACAGGGTCCTGGGTACAGCTTCAAGTGATTAAGCTCTCCTGCAGAGTGTATAGCTGATCCACCCAAAAACTAGCCCAGACTAAGTGAAGGGTGTAAAGGAACTCATTTATTATGGCCAAGTTGCCTGCTTATAAACAGGAGATCTCCACACAATACAATGCAAGTCCCTCCCATAAATCTCTGTGTCTTGGAGATAATTACGTTAAGTACCGGTAAGCTAATTATCTCCCAGAAACAGAGAGGCAAACATAAAAATATAAAATACCCAAATATAAAAATATATAATGACCCCCCAAAAAATACATCCCTAAATAGTGCTGATCTGAGCACCCAAGTTCTTCAGATATATGCAGTGTAGGGAAAACACCACCGTGTTACAGTTCTGACCGGCTGCACATGTGGTCCTATGCCCAAAACAGGTACAGGGCGTTTGGTGCTTTGGCCGGTTAATTTTTTAGGAGCTCCTGCGGCCGCAATACGGGGTGCTCTGGCTGGGTCTCTGGCAACGTTTGTTCCCCTTAGTCTCAGGTACCTTCCCTCCAAATTCGCGGCTAAGTCCCGCTGAGGTGACCGGGAACCCACAAAGTCCTCATGCCGAAATTAGTTCCATAGTGATCACAGCTAAGTACCCCTAAGAACTATTCGTGGGTTTGGTTCATGGGAAAGGCTGCCAGAGAGCCAGCGTTCGGTTCCCTTCACATGAAGGGAAAGTGCCGAACCAGGGGCACCCAGGGCAAGCTACTAATGGCGGCAGGGGAGGTTTAACTCCCAAAAAAGGGTCTTTGGCAGGAGGCTAGCTAGCAGGCTCCTCCAGGGCCTCATGGCATAGGCACATTTGTCATAACAAGTTTCACAAGGAAACAAAGTAAATAAGCACCAACAATCCCACCATATCTTGATTAATGGTAGGTATAAAAACAATATATTTTTGCAAGTTGTTGGAATGTAGTTAATGTTAGCATTAATTCTAGTAAATTTATTCTGAAAGCACGCAGTAACTAAAAATCAATCAATTCAAGCCAAAAATCTGCTTGCAAGCCTAGTTTATTTTTAGCACTTATTTGGTCTGCAGTTATGGTTCACTTCATTTCTTGTAATAGTTTTTTTTTCTCATTGTGATGATTATTTTCTCTTGAGCTGTTCCTTCACAATCATTCAGAGCATTGTGCCTGAAAGTAAGATGAACATAAATAAAACATTCAGAAATTCCCAAGGTATTAAGGGAGCATTTCAAGTAATATAAAGAGAAACTCAACAAACAATTTCTATCTTAACTGTTCTGTCTTGCTTGTGTGTAATGTCAAAATGTATCTTTTCCTAATGGATATTGTTAGAGCTTGTTGTGCATTTCAGACTCATTTTGGTGTCAGGCAAGTTTCGATACACACAAGTACAGAGCGCTATATTTTTCTAAAACAAAGCATAATACAATTATTGTAGCATTGAGTATTCTATAATGCATTGCATAAATTCTTTTGAGTCATATTAAGTTCATATTTTTAACCAGATGGATACCATAGTGTGCAAAGGATTGCTGACTAGTGTATAATCGATAAAAAAAAGGTGTTATAGGTGAAACAAGAATATATATATATATATATATATATAAAGAAACATAAAGATGTGTTGAATC
The DNA here is from genome assembly GCF_036172605.1 of Pelobates fuscus. Taxonomy (NCBI): domain Eukaryota; kingdom Metazoa; phylum Chordata; class Amphibia; order Anura; family Pelobatidae; genus Pelobates; species Pelobates fuscus. Next base: position 121,875,966 of record NC_086322.1, on the reverse strand, counting down.
AACTTCATCATAAGAACTGTACAATAAAAAAACCTTAAAGGGCTTAGGGCTATCTGTATCTTTTGAGGCAAATGTGTGTCAGGACAACTATGCAACAGGATGTGATTGTTTATAATTATATTCAATAAACTTAACTGAAATCAGCAACATGTTTAATAGAATAACTTAGAAAATAGTATGCACACAATAATGTTATACGCATGGTCTGATCATTGATATTGGATAGAGGCAGAGGCGGCTCTCTAATTAGGCGGTTTAGACGGCCGCCTAAGGCCTCGCGCTGGCTGGGGCCTCGCGGCTGCCTAAACCGCCTGTGGGCAGACTGTGTCAGGTCCTCGGTCAGTGACCGAGGACCTGACACCAGGAGGGGGCCCGGTGGCTTGCCCGGTATGCCGCCGGGTGCAAGGCCCCTCCTGGTTGCCAGGCCAGCCACCGCAGACACCGGTCTGCAGCTCCGCAGTGAGCAAAGCTGCAGACCATGTGTCTCACGCGAACTGGCCAATCAGAGCATTGCCGCGGGTTACCACGGCAACGCTCCGATGGTCTCACGAGATTACATGGAGCTGCAGACCGGAAGCAATGGCCACTGGACCACCAGGGAGCCCACTGGACCACCAGGGAAATTAAGGTAGGTTTTCTCTAACCCCCCTCAACCTCATCACCCCCCCCACACCCCCCTCAGCCTCATCACCTCCCTCATCACCCCCCCACACCACCCTCAGCCTCATCACCCCCCACCACCCTCACACCTCATCACCCCCCCACACCACCCTCCGCCTCATCACCCCCCCCACACCACCCTTAGCCTCACCACCACCCTCAGCCTCACCCCCTCACCATCACCCCCCCACACCACCCTCAGCCTCACCACCACCACCCTCACCACCCTCAGCCTCACAACCCCCCACCACCCTCAGCCTCACCACCCCCACCACCCTCATCACCCCCCTACACCACCCTCAGCCTCATCACCCCCCTCATCACCCTCACCACGCTCATCACCCCCACACCATCCTCAGCCTCATCACCCCCACACCACCCTCAGCCTCAACACCACCCTCAGCCTCACCACCCTCAGCCTCACCCCCCTCACCATCACCCCCCCACACCACCCTCAGCCTCATCACCCCTCACCACCACCCTCAGCCTCACCACCACCTTCACCAGTCTCAGCACCCACCACACCACCCTTAGCCTCATCCCCAACACCACCCTCAGCCTCACCCCCCACACCACCCTCAGCCTCACCACCCCCACCACCCTCAGCCTCACACCCCACACACCACCCTCAGCCTCACCCCCCACACACCACTCTCAGCCTCACCCCCCACACACCACCCTCAGCCTCACCACCCCCCACCACCCTCAGCCTCTTCACCACCCTCACCACCCTCAGCCTCTTCACCACCCTCACCACCCTCAGCATCACCCTCACCACCCTCAGCTTCACCCTCCCTCCCTCTCACATCACCCCCCCCTCACTCTCACATCAACCCCCCTCTCACTCTCACATTACCCCCTCTCTCTCTCTCACCATCACCCCCAACACCATCACCCACCTCTCACCATCACCCCCAATTACACACAACACACTTCAAGCAGCTACCCCATACACATGGGTCTCAGACAAAAACGCAAACATGCTCACAGAGACATACATTCACACACACACACACGGATACTCTCTGTCAGACACACTCTCAGGCACATACACAGATAAACTGTGCATCAATGTGTATATGTGACACTTTTTTGTTAGTGGGGCCTCATGTTTAAGTTTCGCCTAAGGCCTCATAAAGTCTAGAGCCGCCTCTGGATAGAGGAAGTGTTGTTAAGCCCTGGATATAAACACCAAACAACAAAGGAGGCAAATTAAAATGAGGGGATACTGGTGGATGTATCAGGAAGCAAGTGGGGGAGACCAAAAGCAGAGAGTCAGAGACCATAAGAAGATTATGTTCTAGAAATGGTGACACAGAAGGCAAAAAGTAGCGACAAAGAGCACTAAGGCTATTCATGGATGGCTGTAAAAATAAATTAGATGAGGTAAAGGGAACTTGTCAACAGTTCAAGATCAGAGGTATTCAGACAATAAAAAAACAAAACCCTAATTCTTGAGGTAATAATAAATTGTTGGTATGGTGCAAAAGCTAATGCAGTAAAAGGTAAAACAAGTAATTTCTTAATGTGAGATAAATTATTTGCATGAGTAAATTCCAGTAATGTTAATAGTGATGGACATTATTTTTATTTAATGAATTTGTCCACAAATCAAAAAGTGGCAAAATGGATAAATATGTTTTTCCTACTACCTATTACCTAATACCTGTAAAAAATGCATGCTTGCCTTCTGATGTCTTCCTTTTTCTTCCATTATTTATCTAACCTCATTATTGAATTGTAAGCCCCCATCCATTGTCTATGGGCTGCTCACTATGTTGTAGACAAACTCCCACCCACAGCATAGTGGGTTGGAGCAATAAGAAGGCTTTAACATTTTAATGTCGTGGCTAGTTAGAAAGTGTTGGCCAGCCACCACATATGAATCACAAATTAAATGAAATGGCTCCTCAATTCCCTGTTTAGTTTGCTTCTTGAATCATCCATAAGGAGTTTCAGAAATACATAATTTGGATGAATTCTCCTCATATTTCTACCCAATTGTCATAGGCTACTTTCAGACTTCCCTGATTTCCTGCTGAATTTCCACTGCAGAACATAGTATGTGCAATCTACTTTAAGGCCACTACAATCTAAAGACAATGTGATAACAGGCAACTAGATTTGTGTAAATAATTAGGTTTGGCTGAACCTTTTTTTTTTTTTTTCAAATGCAATTTTGTTCGGACCTCCAACACTTGTTCATTTGTTGGTCCAGCTCATCTGAATATCATCCATTCAATACAATGATTTAGTCAAAAATATAAATATCATGTTTATATTTTGCAGTAGACTAATAGGTGCATTATTCCACCAATTGGGTCATAGATCAAGTGAGAAATAGTTACCAATGGTATCCGATAGAGGGAAAAAGAGGAGCAGTGAAAAATCTATATTTATATATTGTACAGTGTTTATTTTATTTTCCTCTATTGTGTTCTTCATACTTGTTCTGTGAATAAAATCAACATTTAAGTGGCCGTCCCCTAACCAGAATTATCTTTTTTCCCCATCAATTGCTTCCTTTTTTTGCGCCACAGGAAGAATTCTGAATCACGAATTATCCGTACATACATTGCTTGTGCCAGGCGCACACCTATTCTAAACTCCCTACTGGGATTGTCTCTAAAACAGTATCTTGAGGAGCCAACTCGTAAGGAGGCCATACTAGATTTAGTGTCAACAAATGGAGATTTGGTATCAGATATTACTGTAGGTGAAAGTTTAGGATCCAGTGATCATCAGTCAGTGTGGTTTAACATAAGAACAGTGACTCAGTCACACAACAAAAAAAACAAAAGTTTTAGACTTTAGAAAAACAGACTTTTCTAAAATTAGAATATGTTTAAAGGAGTCATTATCAGACAGGAGCAATTTAAATGGAGTCCAATAGAAATGGGATTATTTAAAAGTTGCGCTGCTGAAGGCAACAGAAAATTGCATTAGGCTTGTCAGTAAAAGCAAAAAATTCAAGAAACCACTGTGGTTCTCCGCAGATGTGGCCAAAATAGTAAAAAACAAAAAGTTAGCATTTAGTAATTATAAAAAAAACAAGAGTGAGGAAGATAGACAGATCTATAAGATTAGACAGAAAGAGGCTAAGCAAGTTATAAGAGCTTCCAAATCACACACAGAAGAGAAAATAGCACAGTCAGTAAAAAAAACGGGACAAAACATTTTTGATATACATAAATGAGAAAAGGAAAGTAAAACAAGGATTAGTTAAATTACATTAAAAACAAAAGAATGAAGGTATGTAGAAGAGGATAAAGGTCTATCTGACTGCCTCAATTAATATTTTTGTTCAGTATTTACAGATGAAAATGAAGGAAAGGGGCCTCAGTTAGGAAAAAGGACAAATGAGTCATTTGTTACGTGTGAGTTTACAGAGGAAGAGGTTCTATTTCAACTGTCAAAAGTAAAGACAAACAAGTAAGTGGGACCTGATGGAATACACCCACAGTTATTAAAATTATTATTATTATTATTATTATTAAAATAGCTTAGTGGTGTACTAACAGATTTATTTAACCAATCATTGTTAACAGGAGTAGTAGATTGGAAGTTAGCGAATGTTGTGCCCATTCACAAGAAAGGTAGTAGAGAGGAGTCAGGCAAAGGTAGGCCAGTAAGCCTTACTTTAGTAGTGGGGAAAGTAATGGAAACCATGTTAAAGGATAGGATTGTTGAACATCTAAAATCACATGGATTTTTTAAGATCAGAAATAACATGGGTTTACTTCAGGGAGATCATGCCAAACAAATCTTATTGATTTTTTTGATTGGGTAACTAAAATAATAGATCAGGGTGGTGCAGTAGACATTGCTTACCTAGATTTCAGTATAGAGATATTAAGTTTAATGAGAAAAAGACGTTGTGCACCGAAACGCGCGCCGGGCAACTTCTCTCACTTCACAGGGCACACACTATCACATTGGTGTATTATACCATGCACACTTAAGCACTGCACATTTTAATTAGCACGGAACTCTTTCTTTTTCTCTTTCAAACTCTGACTGTCTAGCTAGTTTAACAGGGAGAGAGGCTTTCTCTTACATCTATGCTGCATTATCGTTCAGTGTAATAGAATCTATTATCTTAGGATGAATTGTTAATAGCAATACTATATCAAAACATAAGCATTTAATATGTCTATGTAGGTTCACTTCTATAACCTAAGATTTCTATTAGTTAGCCTTCAATAATGTTCACATACTAGAGTGAACATTTGTAATAGAAATTTAACAAATTGAACCAAATTACTCCTTAAGGATCCCCTTATTTTTGCCATTCTGAATAAAGCCTATACATGTTTTGAGTTAATTTTCAGCTTAATAGCTTTTGTATTCATCTTGACTCTCTTATTTTTTGAGATGAGTGTATATCTGCAAATAGCTTTTTACAAATATCCAGTCTTTACCTAGATTTCAGTAAGGCTTTTGACACTGTTGCACATAGAAGGCTTATCAATAAACTATAATTTTGGATTCCAATATTGTTGAATGGGTAAGGCAGTGGCTGAGTAACAGGCAACAGAGGGTTGTAGTCAATAGAGTATATTCAAAGCATGGGCTTGCCACCAGTGGGGTACCTCAGGGCTCTGTACTTGGACCCATTCTCTTTAATATTTTTATTAGTTATATTGCAGAAGGTCTTGATGGTAAGGTATGTCTTTTTGCTGATGATACTAAGATATGTAACAAGGTTGATGTTCCAGGAGGGATAAGCCAAGTGGCAAATGATTTAAAGGTAAGCAGACAATGTAATAGAGCAGCAGGAAATGCTAGCAGAATGCTTGGTTATATAGGAAGAGGTATTAGCAGTTGAAAGAAGGAAGTGCTCATGCCATTGTACAGAACACTGGTGAGACCTCACTTGGAGTATTGTACGCAGTACTGGAGACTGTATCTCCAGAAGGATATTGATACTTTAGAGAGAGTTCAGAGAAGGGCTACTAAACTTGTTAATGGATTGCAGGATAAAACTTACAAGGAAAGCTTAAAGGAACTTAAGACAAGACAGGGGGGATATGATAGAAACATTTAAATACATAAAGGGAATTAACACAGTAAAGGAGAAGACTATATTAAAAAGAAGAAAAACTACCACAACAAGAGGACATAGTCTTAAATTAGAGGGGCAAAGGTTTAAAAATAATATCAGGGAGTATTACTTTACTGAGAGGGTAATGGATGCATGGAATAGCCTTCCTGCTGAAGTGGTAGAGGTTAACACAGTAAAGGAGTTTAAGCATGTGTGGGATAGGCATAAGGCTATCCTAACTCTAATAAAAGTATTTAGAAAATTGGGCAGACTAGAGGGGGCCGAATGGTTCTTATCTGCTGTCACATTCTATTGTGCAATTTGTTTGGTTCATGAATTGGCTACATTTTGGCTTGGAGTTCAGATATTTCTATGATCACCCGAGTTGCAGTTCATAATGAAATGAATCTCCTAGCCTAATTAATATATTATTATATTTTAAAAACATAGAATGATTTAAAAACGTTTATGCTACAAACTGCAGAGTTTCAATGCCACAGTTTTAATGCAGATTAAGGCAAAGTATTTTTCATAGAGAGGCGATTTGCAAATAAAAATCTGTCATTGTTTTCTAGTGATGCATTAGCATTCTATGTTCAGTCAAAACCTCCAGTTGTAAGATAGATAAATCAATTGGGAACTGAGGTCAGTTATTATGCTTTTATCTGCATTGGTTTACTGTCAAATTTGTTCTGTTTTGGCCTGAGCTGATTGATTTGCGTTCTGAAATATTTTAGCATCCTTTTTTTGCTTCATTATTTATTGTTATATTTTATTAACATTCAGAATTTCATTTTGTATTCTAATTTGTTAAGTGGCATTTACTCATTGCCTAATAAAATATTAATATATTGTAATAAGGTTAATGCTGTATTCCTTAAAAGTCAGATTAAAAATCTAGGACAAAATGTGAATAGTTTTCAGTCCAGTGGGAGATGCTTATCGATGATAATATAATGTATAAGCCACTTACGTGTAATCTATTGAATACTAATTGTTTTAAATGTTTTAATAATGATATGAACTTAATAGATTATTTAATCATCAAATTGTTCTAAGGAGACAGAGCTACAAATTTGAAGGCTTCATAGTAAGATTTATTCTTTCATTAGTTTGCAATCAGAAGCAAGTGTAAACTAATTAGTACTATATGCATATTTCACAACAAAAAATGTGAGTTATTTACTGTTAAGATATGTATTAGACTTGTGCAGTGCAAATAATTGCTGCAATATTGCCTTATAGCTATGCAATATCAGGCATTTTTGCAATGCCAATTACAATTAGCCACAATATAAGATTATTTTTATATATCTGGGCAAACAAAAATTAGGAAGCAAGATAATTTTATTTTAGAATTATTATTTATATCTGTAGCTTCTGCAACCTTGTATTAATGAAAAGTGTGGATTTTTTTTTTTTGGAGTTGAGAAATGGAATCTACCCAAAAATGAAGGGAAAAAATCCTCTTCCATCCTGATAAGAACAAAGGTTTCCCAAACATCCATTATGTAGCATCTATCAGTCATTCAGTGTGGAAGGAGTTTAATTGGAAAAAGAAGATTTTTTTTTTTAAATGGTTAGGTGGGTGATCAATTTCCCACTCATTTTTTCCTTTTCACTTTTTTTTTTTTTAAATCCCCAGTTTAAAAAAATAAAATTACTCCTGCTTCTGCTCACCCTATTTTTAGTTTGACTTTCATTATAGTTGTTGGCTTTGCCCACCTGGCTGCGTTTTGCATCATTGCCTGCTACCTCCCCAGACGCAGATGAAAATAGTTGATGATAGGGCACTGTTTTTTGCCCTACACTCAAGTTGGTCACTGACACTCACAGCTTTGTTCTTCTCAGGGTTGAAAGGGTGAGTGGATAATCAACTGCCCATACACACTCACTTATTTGTTTTAGAAAAATAAGTGACTGTCTTCAGTGTGGAAGACAACAGTGTCCTATCATCTTTTTCCAATTGTTTCTGCGGAGGTAACAGGCACCCAAAACTCAGTCAGCGAGTAAATGAAAGCAGGAGTAAATGGCACTGGCAGTTGTATCTAACCAAGAGTAACTGTTTATTTTTAAATTCACTGGATGATGAAGGGTAGTTCGACTGCACCTATCCAACTTGCCTCAGTCAAGTACTTAATTGTTATCAGAGATATTGTGTAGAAAAGGAAATACCTATATATTGTGTGATAAAACTAATACATCAATAATGGCAAAAATGCAATTTAGCTAATATGCCATGAAGTGCTTAAAATGAAGAAACAAGATGTTTTTCTCAAAGTTTGGCCTTGTCAGCCTAGCTTAAAGAGCCAGACAGTGAGTAAATACATCAGTGTCAATAAAGATAAGACAAGTATTGTTAATAAAACAAAAGTATTTGTTCAGCAAACACACATACATATTGATATAAGGTATATGATTAAGTTTAGTTATATTAACATAAGACTTGCCCAAGATTTCCATTGGACCACGTCAGAAGGTTAACAGATAAGGAATGACATTTAACAACATATATCAAAAAAAAGGAGGGAGAAAAGAAAAAAAAGGAGGACGATCTCTTGAAATCCTTGACATCTGATAATCTATATATATATATATATATATATATATATATTAATTGGCTGAATCCTATATAGGGAAGAAATAACATAGCATAGTGCAAGACTGTTGCTTTGCAATGTTAAGATATATGACAAATGGCCACTCACAAAGGTAAAATGTATAATTGCCTTCAAAATAGGTGTAGATGCAATTCAGCCCAGGAATTGGAAGGGTTTCTTTCTCCAAGTGGTGTAATGAAATAGTGAAAGGTCCAATTAGTAAGCAATTTGCATGTGCAGTATAAAAATTTATTTATTTAATCACATAAAAGTATAAAAACGTCCTACGCGTTTCATCCCATCTAGGGTCTTCCTCAGGGACAATACAGCAGTTACAAAATCAGAATACATATAAATACTCCCTCCCCCCCTTTTAGTTCTTATATATCTTCCTTCTTGATTGAAAATAATTTTCAGTTGGTCTTTCGTACTCCGTTTTATCGCATAGATATTTCCGGGTTCGTGACCTTTTCTAACGTTCTACGCATGCGTTCCACGCTTGCGTTCCATTTAGCTGGTATAGGACTACCGGTTTATAAATAGAAGTATTTGCGTTCCAGCTTCATGTTACCATAGCGATCCAATGCTCAACCATTCATATAGGGTCTATATCCTAAGGGAAGTGTATAGTATATTTTATTTCAACACTAAAACACTTTGTGTGAAAGTCACTGTTATATACATCTGATAATCTAGCAGACATCTTGAAACAATCTTGACTATAACACCTGTAGAACTGCTTCTTACTATTTGCTTATCTGTAAATCTAACCTATCTCTACCAGGGAAAAGTTCTTAGAATTTCTATCTATACTATATTCTTGGAAACTTCCAACTCCAGAACTTTTAACTACCATTCACTACTTCAGAATCAGTGTGCTCCAGAGACATCCAGAAGATCTATCAGTAAATATAAGGCAATTGCATCAATTATAAAATTACATAACTAAAAGTTAGTATTTTTCTGGGTAAGAGCTAATCTGAATCCTCCAGATTGGATTTTATGATAGCTCATGATTAAAAATTTGTATCTCAAACCGCAGACTGGGAGACAAATTGATATCATGAAATAAAGATAGAATATCAAGAGTAACCCACATTAATATTTATCAAATAGCAAATCTAGGAACCTATTTATCAGATAAGAATTGTTTTAACTAAACCTGAAAGAATTTAGTTACTAGATGGATTAATTAATCATAATTAATTACTCTGTGAAACAGCAGTGAGCTAGTTAAAATCATGTGTAAGTTAAATGCTTAAACTGACTTGTCATCACTGAGCTGGTTAAAATTGTGTGGCTTGCTGATAAAACATTGTCCATAGAACTTTGTGTACAGATCACTTGAGTAATTTACAATCTATGTCCAGCTATTGTCTACAATAGACAAACAATCCACACATTGTAAATCTACTAAGAGTAAAACTAAAATTGTGTTCCTTAAGATTCTGAAAAATCTGTCTCTAAATTATAATAATTGTCAGGGTATCTACACTGGCAGACATTGTTGTGTTAAGATAGAAATTAAAAAGGTATACTATAAGTCACAATTAAAACAAAGGTGACTCCATTTTGTAACAAATTGCAAAGACAGACACATTTGTACTTCTCTGTACTATGCTCTATTCATTCAGCCATTAGCAAAGGAATGCGACTAATGTAAACATACATGATGTTTGCAGCAGAAAGGGGGTGGAAAACAAAACAACCCAGAAACACATATATAAATACATATACATATATCCATGTATGACTAACTATAATTACGTTTACCTATATATAAATAGTAATAGTTAATAATATTAGAATATTCATGGATATAATATCAATGAAGAAATACCATATTATTTACTAACGTTAGTGGAATATGTGTAATAGACATGTATAAATCACACGTGTAACATTACTAAGTGCTACACAGAGTTTCACACAAGAAAACCAGACATAAGATTAGGAAGATGACAGATAACACTATGGTAAGTAATACACTTTTAAATATTAAGGAGCTGATGATACAAAGTTACATAGTATTAAGATGGTGAAACCAAGGCTAAGACGTGTCCAAATCTAATTTTATGGTCCAAAAGCAGACAGTAAGACTGAGAAAAGCCTTTGACAATTGACAGGTTTTTGAAGAATGATTATCCAAAAGATAACCAAGATGAGGTCAAACACATCACAAAATACAGTTAACCCATTATACCAAATAGTAAATGGACCCCCTGACAATAATTTTCTGTGATATAATTGCACCATCTACTGACCAAAATCTAGATGATAGTATGTAGGGAAGACATGCCCACCTTACTCTATTGGTCACTGTCAACTAGTGACATATAGAGAAATTCTCCTTTAAAAATTAAGGACAATGGAGAGAAAGACACTTTCTGAGGATGGGGCATCTAACATCTAAGATCTGACATCTGGAGCAGGAACGAGGACACACCTAACTTTCTCTATCTCTTCCAATTAATTCTGGAACTTTGAAAAATCCTGACACTTGTCTCTTCAACCTTCAACTGAAAACGTTCCTATTTCCCACAATTCTCATACATACTTGCATTCACCATTTTATGGAATACACCTTCAGGCCTGAAAAATAAATTCTTCAAAGAGAACTGGTAATTATGCTGGTTTTATTTCATTTCATTTAATACATTTTACTAAAATATAAATACATCTGGATAAAAGGCTTGTCAGATTTCAACTTTTATGAAATCATAGTTAGCTAATGAAATATATTGTTCCAAATTCTTAACTACATAAAGAATAAGCGAATAATATATTTACTGGTAATTTGCCAAAAATAGCATATCAGCTATTAACCAGAGATATTGACTTATCTGGTTTAGTGATAGTCATCTTTAATTAGGAATGTTAAAATTCTGCAAAAATAAAATTTGGTTAGAAATATTATTATCGGTCATTGGATGAGAAAGATATGGTTAACTGATCTGGTATGAGAAATATTGTATTGTCAGAAAAGATATTCTGCCGATGAGAATTGTAGTCAATAGTGAGACGTTAACTCACTGGCAGTTAAAAGTTTTATTGCTCTTTGCTGTGCTGCTGTGATGATGCGAAGAGTTCTGTGTAAAGGAATTTCAAACTGATGCTGTGTTAAGGAATGTTTAGCAAGCTGGTTTTAGAGATACAGTGTCTGTCTGGTGTGAAGGAATGTCTAACTGACCAAGTTTAATTGCTCTGTATCGAATCCTACTGAAATTTGCATTTATACATTTGTTGCTAAGTGAACTTTTGTATTGTGTACAAAAACCATTGCCGTTTTGTATAATTATTTTATACTTAATAATTCACTGATTGTTATCACGCATGTTACATATTATTATTATTATTATTTGTCACAATTTATAAATCCTCTGATAAACGCACTGCAGGGTGCATAAGGGTTAGAAAATCATGGGTAATTCTCTGCTTAATAATAAGGGAAACAGTGACAATATATACATTTTTGATATAATAAAATTATTAAATTATTTTTTTATATTTTTTATGAAAATATGTTTTTTTATAGTCATCACCACATAAATATCTGCACATAAGCCATATGTTGAATACTCCTATGGTTCTTTATAATTTAACAAATAGTGACATACAATTTGCTGATTGTCTCAATCAATTGTATATGAAGTAAAAAATATTCCATATGCTAACCCTGTTGATTGAAATTGTCATGGACTAACAATCCCATCACTCTAACAAAGTTTGAAATTTCTTTAATGTGATTGTGATACTAAACTATGCCATATTTTATTCAATGTTATTGAAAACTGTTCACTAATTATCATGTATATTTACACTTATTAACAAAAATAAATATTATAATTTTGATAAAAAGTTGTGATATTAATATTTGAAATATTAAATTCAAATAACGTGTTCTAGGTCTAAGAATTAAAATAGTGAGTAACTCTTTGCTTCTAAATAATAAATGGGAATAGCGCCAATAAAATGTCAACCTCTGATATTTTAATAAAGATTATTCATTTTATTAATTTTTATGAAAATATTATATTGTCGCAACCAGGGCCGATGCAAGGATTTTTGCCGCCCTAGGCAAAAAAAAAATTGCCGCCCCCATATGTCCTTCACACCATGTGACAACAATGCCCCGCCCATATGCTCTGCCATATGGGCCAACGCCAGTGCTGCACACAGTGTCTTTTATCTGAAAAGCAGTGTGTTTACATTAAAAAGCCTGCAGGCACAGGCTACAGACACCAGAACCTCTACATTACTCTGTAGTGCTTCTGGTGACTATAGTGGCCCTTTAATGTGAGGTAACTTTAGAGATTAGTGCCACTAATAATATATTGGATTGCCTACTTACCACCAGAGGAGGACAAGAGGATGATGATGGGCTCAGACTGCAGTCTGGCTCCAGAGGTCTGGTGTAGAAGAGGCTCTCTGGAGACTGTTTGTAACAGTGCTCACAACAATTAATGAACAGGAAGCAGCTCCATTTTTTGGGGCCCCTTACACAGCTCAAGGTCTGGGCCTACAGTATGCCTTCAAGACCCACCCATAAATCCACCTACATGGCCCACCCATGAGTTCTCTCACAGGCAGTGGAGTTTATGTGTGTAGGGTACGTGTTATGTGTTATTGTAGAGGATGTAATGTAGTATATAGAGATACCAATTTGTGTAAGGGATGTAGTATGTGTGTGTATAGGGGATGTAGTGTGTGTGTATAGGGAATGCAGTGTGTGTTTGTATGTAAGGAATGCATTGTATGTTTCTGTGTGTGTGTGTGTGTGTGTAAGGGATGCAAGGTGTGTTTAGATGTGTCTGTGTGTGAGTAGGGATGCATTGTATATGTGTGTAGTGTAAAAGAGAGGGTTTGAGGGGTAGGATAGGTGCTGAGAGGGGAGCTCTTTATTTTTTTTTTATTTCTTTACAGTGTTCTCCCATTCTGTCCCTTAGTACAGTGGTCATCCTCTCCCCCACCCCCTTAGTGGTCCTCCATCTCCCCCCTCTCCCAAACCCCTTAATGGTCCTTCCCCTCCCCTCCTCCCTTAGTGGTCCTTCCCCTCTCCCCCCCCCCACTCAGTGGTCTTTACCTTCTCACGTTCTGTTAGTGTAGAGGATCCTTACCTTGGAGGAGCACTAAGGAGCAGCAATAAAATCCACAGGAGGGTTTGTGCTGATCAGCAATTATGCAAATGGGAACCTGGGGTCAAAGGCCGATTACAGTCTATCATAGTTACATAGTTACATAGTTACATAGTTAGATAGCTGAAAAGAGACTTGCGTCCATCAAGTTCAGCCTTCCTCACACCTGTTTTTTGCTGTTGATCCAAAAGAGAAAAAAAAAAAAACAAAAAAAAACCCCAGTTTGAAGCACAATTTTGCAACAAGCTAGGACAAAAAATTCCTTATTGACCCCAGAATGGCAGTCAGATTTATCCTTGAATCAAGCAGTTATTACCCTACATTGAAAGATTATATCCTTGAATATTCTGTCTTTGCAAGTATGCATCTAGTAGCTGTTTGAACATCTGTATGGACTCTGATAAAACCACTTCTTCAGGCAGAGAATTCCACATCCTGATTGTTCTTACAGTAAAAAAACCTTTCCTTTGCCTTAGACGAAATCTTCTTTCTTCCAGTCTAAACGCATGGCCTCGTGTCCTATGTAAAGTCCGGTTTGTGAATAGATTTCCACACAATGGTTTGTATTGGCCCCGAATATATTTGTATAATGTTATCATATCCCCTCTCAGGCGACGTTTTTCTAAACTAAATAGGTTTAAATTTGTTAACCTTTCTTCATAGCTGATATGTTCCATTCCTTTTATTAATTTTGTAGCCCGCCTCTGCACTTTTTCTAGTGCCATGATATCCTTCTTTAGAACAGGTGCCCAAAATTGCACAGCATATTCAATATGTGGTCTTACCAGTGATTTATAGAGAGGCAAAATGATATTCTCGTCCCGAGAATGAATGCCCTTTTTCATGCATGACAATACCTTACTGGCCTTGGCCACTGCTGATTGACATTGCACATTGTTGCATAGTTTGTTGTCTATAACAATTCCCAAGTCCTTTTCGTGTGTTGTTATCCCTAATTCGCTTCCATTAAGGGTATACGTTGCTTGTGTATTCTTTACGCCGAAGTGCATAACTTTGCATTTTTCAACATTAAATTTCATCTGCCATTTGAGTGCCCAGTCCTCCAGTCTATCTAAATCCTTCTGCAGCAAAGTAATATCTTGCTCACATTGTATTATTTTACAAAGTTTTGTGTCATCTGCAAACACTGAAACATGACTTTCAATGCTGTCTTCAAGATCATTTATAAAAATGTTAAATAGAAGGGGTCCCAGAACAGACCCCTGAGGGACACCACTTGCCACCTCTGTCCAGCTTGAAAATTTACCATTAACGACAACTCTTTGTATTCTGTTTTTAAGCCAATGTTCTACCCAAGAACAAGCATTTTCATCGAGACCGATTTCCTTGAGTTTGAACACTAATCTTTTGTGTGGAACTGTATCAAATGCCTTGGCAAAATCCAAATAGATCACATCCACTGCAACACCCTGATCTATACTTCTACTTACTTCTTCGTAGATCCAGAGGAGGGGTATTTAGGCCCAGTTCTCATCCTGCTCAGTGCCCTGTCGTGGTTTCCCTTGTGGTTGTCCGAGAGCGCATTATTGATTCTGGTAATTCTGTTTTTTTGACTTTGGCATTGTTTTTGACTTCCCTGTTTTCTGGCATCCCTGACCCCTGGCTTTTCCTTATCGATGTGTCTCTTTCTGTATCCCGTTACCTCGACTATTCCTGACTATTCTTTTGGCCATTCTAAGGTCCGGTAAACGTTACCTATCAGTCCTATGTGTTACACGCAGTGTATGAGGGGTGCACTATGTGGGTGTGAAGGGTGCAGTTTGTGTGAGCGGTGAAGTCTGTTTCTGTAAAGCATGCAGTGGGGGTGTATGAAGCGTGCAGTGTGTGAGTGTAAGAGGTGCAGTGTGTGTGTGAGGGGTGAAGTGTGTTAGTGTGAAGGGTGCAGAAGTGAGTGTGAGGGGTGCAGTGGGAGTGTGTGAGGGGAGCATTGTCTGTGTGACAGGGCTAGTGTGTGGGTGTGTGTGTGTGTGTGTGGGGGGAAGTGTGTATGAGTGGTGTAGTGTGTGTGTGTGTGAGGTGTGTTGTGTTTAGTCTGTGTGTCTGAGAGGTGTAGTGTGTATGAAAGGTGCAGTGTGTGTGTGAGGGGTACAGTGTGTGGGGGGATTGAATGTGTGTGAGGGGTGTAATGTGCATGTGTGAGGGGTGTAGTGTATGTGTAGGTGGTGCAATGTGTGTGTGGGGGGGCAGTGTATGACTGTGCAGGGAGTTATTGTTTGTGTGTGGGGGTAGTTGGGCAGATTAAAGCAAATATATATAACGTTTTTATAATTAAAATAAATATAATTTATATCCCCCCTCACTTCTTACTTGTGGCCAATGAGAGAGGACATTGCTTCCATTCCCTGGTGGTCCTAGTGGTAAAAGTGAATTCTAGCCTGCAGCTCAGTTTGAGTTCACTCTCTTGAGAACGGAGCATTGCCATGGTAGCCGCAGCAACACGCTGAGCTTGTGAGAGGAGAACCCAGGAAAGAGTTGCAAGTTACAGCTCAGTTCCCGTGTCCTCTCGCCCTCCTCTGCCGGGTGCCCAGCAAGGTGCCTGTGGGCTGGTGAGGGAGATCTCTGATCTTCCCTTCAGTCCATGAAGGCACACTGTTTCTCCGGGGGGAGGGATGCAATTACCCTTTGCCCCCCACCCTGGATCCGCCACTGAGCTTCATATTGGCCCAAAATAAAGAAATCAGCCTTCTCCATTGTATTCCATTTGTGAATGGCTCTCAGAATCCAGAACCAAACCCAACATTTCCAGACGCATGCGAATCTGTCCACTCGAGATTCTGCTATGTGGTCACTCGCAAAACATTTTTTTTTTCTATCAACCAATTGGCCCAAAACAAATCTCCAAGTCTAAAACTTATATAATAAAAACAATCAACCTAGAAGACTCAAACAATACTGATAAATCTTGCTTGCTGCTCAATTCCCTTTATGATTGTATCTGCATTACTTGCCTTTATGCTCTAGTTCATTATATTGTTCTTCACACCTGCCAAATTTGTCTGTAGAGAATGATCAAATAATAATTCTTCATAGTTTTTAAATAAGCTATTAGACATATTATATTACTATATAAAATTGTAAATGTACTCAGATGTAAATCTAATATTTTCATAGTTTAATGTTGTTTCTAATACTGTTACTGTTAGAGGTTATGCACAAAATAACACTTTGGGGAATAGCTCTAAAATTGCTGCAATCATGAAATGTTCCTGGTGACTGCAGGTCCTTTATATAAATAAAATGCACTGTATAAATAGCCCCTACAAAAAGAAACTTTAAACACATATTAAAAGACCAGTACAAGGATCCTAAGACAAGAGTCCCTAACAGCAGGGATGTGCTTAATTATGTAGGACAATATTAACTAATGTAATAAATGTTGATGTATGTAGGTCGTAGATATCAACAACTATGAGCAAAAGGTGCAACTATGGGTAAGTTGTCCAAAAGAAAATGAAGACAGGATGAACAACATAAAATGTTTGACAGAGATGACAGGAGGATACGGAGGAAGTTACTGTGTTACATTGTGGTAAAAATTGTGTCACACCATAAGATACAAAAGAACAAAAGTATTTTCATACATGCAAACAACTAGTCATGTAGCTCTGTATATGGACTTTCCCAGATAAACCTTAGACATTTAGGAAATGGTTTAGCAGAAGTAACAGATGGTGATGCCACTTTATAGTTCTTTTTGAAACATAAAATTACATTGAATATTGAATCCAGTTGTGGATATTTTGCATTACACTGACAGGAGTATTTTCATGTTATTGGGTGAACAGATCAAGTGAGAAAAAGTAACTAATAACATAGAAAAATAAGATACGCAGTAAAAAAAAAAAAACATCTATATTAGGAGCTTTATAGATTATATAACATAAAATATTATATAAATATTTTTATAATGCTCCACCTTTTTTACGTCTATTTTTTCCCTCTCACTTGATCTGTTCCCTAAACATATTTGTGCTGCCAGTTGGGGCATTCATCAGATATTATTAGGCATGTGCATGGTGAAAGTTTTCGGTTCGGTTCGGCATTCCGAAATTCGGGATTTTCGCAATTCAGGACTTTGGCAATTCGGCACTTCAAGACTTCGGAACTTCGGCAACTTCAGAACTTCGGCAACTTCGGAACTTCGGCACTTCAGCACTTCGGAAATTCGGCGACTTCGGAACTTCAGCACTTCGGAACTTCGGCACTTCGGAAATTTGGCACCTTCGACACTTCGGAATTTCGGACTTCGGCACCTCGGGACTTCTCTTGCAGCCGCTTGGTAGATAACTCCCTAATTCCCACGGTATTAGGGAGTTATCTACCAAAAGGCTGAAAGACCTAAATTGGTCTTTCAGCCAAATTTACTAATACTAAGTAAAAATTACTTAGTATTAGTCAATTTTGCCCCACTCGCTATACCGCAAGTAGGGGCATGTCTAGTAAACAGTGAGCAGCCTGTGACTGCTCACTGTTTTTTTAAAAAAAAAAATAGCACCCCCTGGCCCCCACCCTGAGCGGCGGGTGGGAGCCCTAAATCAGAATAAGGGGCGGGACCTAATGTCTTCCCCCCGGTCCCCACCACTGAGCGGTGGGTGGGGGCCCTAAATTGTAATAAGGGGGGACCTAATGTCCTCCCCCTGGCCCCCACCCCTGAGCGGTGGGTGAGGGCCCTACAGTAAAATAAGGGGGGGGACCTAATGTCCTCCCCCCTGGCCCCCACCCCTGAGCGGTGGGTGGGGTTCCTAAATACTAATAAGGGGGGGACCTAATGTCCTCCCCCCGGCCCCCACCCCTGAGCGGTGGGTGGGAGCCCTTCTGTAAAATAGGGGGGGGGACCTTAGGTCCTCCCCCCTGGCTCCCACCCCTGAGCAGCAGATGGGGGCCCTAAATATTAATAAGGAGGGGGACCTAATGTCCTTCCTCCTGGCCCCCACCCCTGAGTGACAGGTGGGGGCCCTAAATTGTAATAAGGGAGGGACCTAGTGTCCTCCCCCCTGGCCCCCACCCCTCAGCGGCGGGTGGGGCCCTAAATACTAATAAGGGGGGGACCTAATGTCCTCCCCCTGGCCCCCACCCCTGAGCGGTGGGTGGGGGCCCTAAATACTAATAAGGGGGGACCTAAGGTCCTCCCCCCTGGCCCCCACCCCTGAGCGGCGGGTGGGGGCCCTAAAATAAATGCCCCCCAGGTGACTAGGGGTCCCCAAACCCCTAGTCACCCCCTCCCACCCCAATAAAAATTATCCCCCTACCTACCCCCCTCACCTTAAAAACTAATGATGGGGGGCCTTTAACTGAGTACCTGTAAAAAAAAACCGAAAAAAATACTTACCATTCGATGTTTCCTTTCTTGTAAAATCTTCTTTTTTCAGCCCCCAAAAAGGCCAAATATAAAACCATTATAACCAACGCAATTATAAAAAAAAACAAAAAAAACGAGCGCAAAAAAAATAAAAATCCATCTTCACCCATGGATTAAGTAACCAATCAGAGAGTTATGAGTCAAATTACACAGCGTGGGAAAATTCCAAAGAACTTTCCCACGCTGTGTAAAATGACACAGAGCACTCTGATTGGTGGATTTCAAACCAACCAATCAGAGTGCTCTGACAGGTAAATGTAGAGACTAACCGCCGCTCAGGGGTGGGGTCCAGGGGGGAGGACCTTAGGTCCCCCCGCTTATTTTACTGTAGGCCCCACCCCACATTGACTGGCCAAGTAACTTACATTTTATATGAATGTATGTTACTTGATTGTTGTAAGTGTTGCAAATGCTTACAGCTGAATCCTGACTATGTTTGTATACTTTTTATTTAAAATTATTTACAATGTAACATTCTTCTTCTTTCACTGGGTAAGTATATTAGTACTTAGGCAATACTGTGCTTCGGAACTTCGGCACTTTGACACTTTGGAACTTCGGCAACTTCGGAACTTCGTCCCAGGGCCCTATTTAGCCTTGTACTGCAGAGAGCCCCAGATGGATTTTTTTCCCCCAAGTAAGTGGGTTAATCTCATAAGAGCAGACATTAAGCTGTTAGTGTAGGACCTGCCAAAGATAGGGTACATTGACATTGTGGCAGGCTTATGCAATGTATGATCATATAATGTAACTAAACCCCCATTATTTTTGCCTAGATTAGGTGTTTTTAAAAAAACAAATAAAATCTGTCAACATTGAAGTTGCTGTTTAGTGGATGGGTGAGTGCGCTGGATCTTGTGTATTGTGTGTGTGTGTGTATATATATATAAATGAACATACCATCATTATCATTATGCTCATTATATATATATATATATATATATGTATACATATATATATATATATATATATATATATATATATATATATATATATGCTATCCTCACATTATTGTGGATTATTATGTATTTAATATAATTTTGCCTATGATTGTAACGTCAGTGTGCTTGACGTTACAAAACTGTACAGGGAGTGAAGAATTATTAGGCAAATGAGTATTTTGACCACATCATCCTCTTTATGCATGTTGTCTTACTCCAAGCTGTATAGGCTCGAAAGCCTACTACCAATTAAGCATATTAGGTGATGTGCATCTCTGTAATGAGAAGGGGTGTGGTCTAATGACATCAACACCCTATATCAGGTGTGCATAATTATTATGCAACTTCCTTTCCGTTGGCAAAATGGGTCAAAAGAAGGACTTGACAGGCTCAGAAAAGTCAAAAATAGTGAGATATCTTGCAGAGGGATGCAGCACTCTTAAAATTGCAAAGCTTCTGAAGCGTGATCATCGAACAATCAAGCGTTTCATTCAAAATAGTCAACAGGGTCGCAAGAAGCGTGTGGAAAAACCAAGGCGCAAAATAACTGCCCATGAACTGAGAAAAGTCAAGCGTGCAGCTGCCAAGATGCCACTTGCCACCAGTTTGGCCATATTTCAGCGCTGCAACATCACTGGAGTGCCCAAAAGCACAAGGTGTGCAATACTCAGAGACATGGCCAAGGAAAGAAAGGCTGAAAGACGACCACCACTGAACAAGACACACAAGCTGAAACGTCAAGACTGGGCCAAGAAATATCTCAAGACTGATTTTTCTAAGGTTTTATGGACTGATGAAATGAGAGTGAGTCTTGATGGGCCAGATGGATGGGCCCGTGGCTGGATTGGTAAAGGGCAGAGAGCTCCAGTCCGACTCAGACGCCAGCAAGGTGGAGGTGGAGTACTGGTTTGGGCTGGTATCATCAAAGATGAGCTTGTGGGGCCTTTTCGGGTTGAGGATGGAGTCAAGCTCAACTCCCAGTCCTACTGCCAGTTTCTGGAAGACACCTTCTTCAAGCAGTGGTACAGGAAGAAG
The DNA here is from genome assembly GCF_036172605.1 of Pelobates fuscus. Classification (NCBI taxonomy): domain Eukaryota; kingdom Metazoa; phylum Chordata; class Amphibia; order Anura; family Pelobatidae; genus Pelobates; species Pelobates fuscus. Next base: position 121,855,171 of record NC_086322.1, on the reverse strand, counting down.
TCTGCATCCTTCAAGAAAAACATGATTTTCATGCAGGACAATGCTCCATCACACGCGTCCAAGTACTCCACAGCCTGGCTGACAAGAAAGGGTATAAAAGAAGAAAATCTAATGACATGGCCTCCTTGTTCACCTGATCTGAACCCCATTGAGAACCTGTGGTCCATCATCAAATGTGAGATTTACAAGGAGGGAAAACAGTACACCTCTCTGAACAGTGTCTGGGAGGCTGTGGTTGCTTCTGCACGCAATGTTGATGGTGAACAGATCAAAACACTGACAGAATCCATGGATGGCAGGCTTTTGAGTGTCCTTGCAAAGAAAGGTGGCTATATTGGTCACTGATTTGTTTTTGTTATGTTTTTGAATGTCAGAAATGTATATTTGTGAATGTTGAGATGTTATATTGGTTTCACTGGTAAAAATAAATAATTGAAATGGGTATATATTTGTTTTTTGTTAAGTTGCCTAATAATTATGCACAGTAATAGTCACCTGCACACACAGATATCCCCTAAAATAGCTAAAACTAAAAACAAACTAAAAACTACTTCCAAAAATATTCAGCTTTGATATTAATGAGTTTTTTGGGTTCATTGAGAACATGGTTGTTGTTCAATAATAAAATTAATCCTCAAAAATACAACTTGCCTAATAATTCTGCACTCCCTGTATGTGTGCCTTTGGAAGTCTCAGCATTATACTAGTGATAATGGTGGTATGTCCATCTTATTGATGTCCATTATGAAATGGTACTCTGGCAGTTATTCCCTATCAATAGCCTTTTTGGTTCTTTTCTTTATATGTAAGTATTCCCCTTTTCCAGCTTTCCCTTTTTTCTCGACCATTACGCCAGGACACATGACGTAATTGCGCTATGCCTCTGACGTCAGGCATCTCAGAGTCACATCAGAATTGACATGCTTGTGGGCTTTTGAACTCTCTCAGTAATCGGGTATGCACAAAAATATATTTTTTAATTATCACCAATTATTACCAGTAATGTTGTGTTATATATACTGGTGTGACTGTATGTTCACATTAGGCTTGACCAAGGCTCATTTTAGGGCTGAAATGTTGATGTGCACTGTTCCTGAATAAAGTTTGCTTATTTGAGGAAATTAGTAGGTTTGCCTGGGCTTCTTTTGAATTGATCTGAGAATAAAACCAGCATTTAGGGACTGTCTCCTAGCAATCATGTTTATTTTTACATCAATCATTTCTTTTTTTGTCACCACGAGCAGAATTCAGAATCACAAATCAGAACATACCTGGAATTTTGGAGTGCGACCAATCACCTGATTGGCCCAAATTCAAATGGATTACAGTTCAGGCCAAAACAAATCTCAGAGTCTAAATAATATCTGCTCTAAAAGAGCTACTGTAGATCAAATTGCTGAAAAACTTAATGCTTCCAGAAGATGACAGCACACACAGTGCATCGCAGTTTGATGCTCTGGTGCAAATGGGGCTGTGTAGCCGCAGACAGAGTGTCCATGATCACCCCTGTGCACTGCCGAAAGCACCTTCAATTCAAACGTGAACTTCAGAACTGGAGCATGGATCAATGGAAGTTGCCTATTCTGACAAATCATATTTTCTCTTTAAATCAGATGGATGGCCAGGTGTGTGCACATTGTTTACCTGGAGAAGAGATGGCAACAGGATACACTATGGGAAAAAGGCAATGTTCTGCTGGTAAACCTTGGGTGTTAGCAATCATGTGGATGTTACTTTGATATGTACCAATTACCTAGAGATTGTTGCAGACCACGTACACCCCTTCGTGGCAATGGTGTTCTCTGATGGCAGTGGCTTCAGCAAAATTGTTCAAGAATGGTTTGAGGAACATGATGGGTAACTTTTTTAATGTATGTATTGGGGCTGATGTGTACTATGTTCGTTGCTGCTGCCCAAGAGTAGTGGGAGTTTGAGTGCAAGACTTGTTTATTTGAACATGATAAAGAGGCTAGGGTGTTGTGTTTGCCTCCATATTCCCCAGATCTCAATCCATGGCTGATCAGTGTGTTTAGTGAATATATCCTGGGATGTTATTCTAGTACCGAAAAAAATTAAGCCAAACTACTTGCGTTCCAAATATCTCATTTAAAATATTCTTGATTGAAATCTCAAATATCCACTGCTTTCACCTTCTTACTCAAAATGCTTGATGTCACGTAACTTAACAAAAGCACTCCAAGCGCCATAACCACTACAGCAGACTGTAGCAGTTATGGTGCCCGGAGTGGGCTTGCAACCCCCTCCCAGTAGTCAAACTGTTTGCTCACAGTTATGCACCTTAACTTGTGTCAGTAGGGGGTCTGACACCTCCTCTATGAGAGAAAATAGAATATCTCTGTATTACGCTAAACCCGGCTGTATAGGACTTTGCTCACTGGCTGAGAGCATTAAACTGGCCGGCATGGCAGAGGTTACCTCAGAAGAGCTAATGCTAGCTCCATACAGCAGAACTTCAAAACAGAAATGACTAGTGCCCAGTGGAGGCAAGGTAAGAACTAAAACTATGAGCAAACAATTTGACTACTGAAGAAATGGTGTTCTCAGAGTCCATACAGATGTATAACCCCTTAGTGATCAGACTGTTTTTCAATTTTCTTACCATTAAGGACTAGGGCTCTTTTTACATTTTTGCGGTGTTTGTGTTTAGCTGTAATTTTCCTCTTACTCATTTACTGTACCCACACATATTATATACCGTTTTTCTCGCCAATAAATGGTCTTTCTAAAGATACCATTATTTACATCATATCATATAATTTACTATAAAAGAATTATAAAATATGATAAACAAAAACAACAAAAAACTTTTTATAACTTTGACCACCAAAATCTGTTACGCATCTGTAACTGCCAAAAAACACCCATGATAAATAGTTTTAATTATTTTCCCGAGTTTAGAAATACCCAATATTACATGTTCTTAGCTTTTTTTGCAAGTTATAGGGCAATAAGTACAAGTAGCACTTTGCTATTTCCAAACCATTTTTTTTTTCAAAATTAACGCAAGTTACATTGTAACACTGATATCTTTTAGGAATCCCTGAATAACCCTTCACATTTATATATATTTTTTAAAAGAAGACAACCCAAGGTATTAACCTGGGGTATTTTGACTCTTTTCATGCAACCATTTTACCACCAATCTATGCCAAATTTAAAAATAAAAAAAATAATTGGTGATTTTGACACACATAGCAATTTAAGAATACATGCACTGAGAACTTTAAGGGTTACTGCCAAATAACACCCCAATATGTATTCAGTAACATTTCCTGAGCACAGTGATATCACCCATGTACAGGTGTGTCAGGTTCTCTGGGCGCTAAAAGGCCTTATTTGGAGGGTGCGCATTCCTGTTTTCCAACTTGGAATTTTCACAGCTGATCATCATGCACCTATGTCCCATTTGGGACATTTTTCAAGCTGGCAAATGTAATGTACCCCCATCACACCATATATTTGTGAAACGTAGACACCCTAGGGTATTTCAAATGGTGGTATTTTAACACATACCATGCACTAATTCTACAACCAGTCTTTGTCAAATGTTTGGGTAGTCTCTTTCTTGTGTTATTTTTCACACACATTCTAATTTAGGCATGGAGTCTCAGCTCCTGTTATGTGTTACTGCCAAAGAACATCCCAATATGTGTTAAGCAACATCTCCTGAGTACAGTGATACCACCTATGCATAGGTTTGTTAGGTTGTTTGGGGGGTGCAATGCCAAACTTCTGACGTGTTTTTCAAATTTGACGTTTCTTCTTTGCCTATCTTCTTTTGGGGGGCCTTTTTACATATCCCAATTTATTTTCTTGCCATGAGCGTGCATATATTTAAAAAGTTAACACCCATTGGTATTGTATATGGAGTGTTTTGATGCCTTTGATGCAATCGTTTTAGTCAAAAAAAATTGAGAAAATGTGTAGTGGTCATTTTAAAATTTTCATTTTTACGCACACATTGCTTTTTGACTGTGATTTAGGAGAGCCTGTTGTTGGTTATTGCAAGAAAACGCTCCAGGTTGTTTTCTGCAAGGCCTCTTGAGTACACCCATGCCCCCCCATGCAAAGGTTTGCCAGGAGTTTGGGATGGTTCAGTTACAATTGTATCACTTGCAATTTGAGTTGAAATTGAAAGTATTTCTTCTGATAGGCCTGCAGCGGAGCTCCCTGTACCCCGCTTGAGTACCTCCCCCAGAGGTGTTGCTTCCCAGCTGGAACCAGGGGAAACGGATAGGGGGACTTGCTCTCTAAGTCCTTACAAGGACTTCCCCATTGCATCTCCCTGCAAGCTGGAACAGCAGACACAGGGGTTAAATCTTCCTTCCCTCCAGTAATCGGATGCCACACAGTTCTGGAGGTTAAAATGCTGACAATCTTTATTGAAAACAGGCTTCTTTTATGCACAGACTTCTGCAGGACGTCTCCATTCAACACAACACAATCCCAGGTAGGAGGGGCCTGGGTTACAGATAGCCGTCTCCCGCTTTGGGAAATACCAAAGCACACAGGGACACACATTAAAACATATTACATACAGTGGGGTAAACTTTGGAGCTCGGTGCCCCAGGAAGGGAAGGGGTCACATGGATAAAACTTATATCACTAGATAGCTCTGGGTCTCATCTGGGATCCCTGCAAATAGGGATCACGCCAATCAGCGCTCAGGGGAGGAGAGGAGTTTCGCCGCCCAATCAGGAGAAAGGGCACGAAACCATGTTTGAACAGGTGCTCCTTCTCTGATTGGTCGCCTACACCCCGCAGCGACCAATCAGCGCTCACTCATGCCGACCAACTAGGAGAATGGCACGAAACCCAGTTTGAATGGGCGCTCCTACTCCCATTGGTTGGCATGGACTTCCATGCGGCCAGCGGGACTCTGCAGCTGTGAGACCTACTCACAGCTCCAGAGATTCCCTGCTGGCATGTGTCCCTCTCTCCGGTGGATATCCCCACGCAGGTATCCACTGGAGAGAGCGCTCTCCTGGGCAGCTACCAGCCTAGCATTTTATCTCCCAGGTTGTGGGGGGGGGGGGCGTAGACAGTGATTATAGCTCCATTGGGAGCAGGTAAGACAATCCCTGACATTGGAAACAGAGACAGTGTGTGCATGCCGTTTCGGGATATGAATGTTGCCCCTGGTTGGCGTTCGGTTATACGAACCGGCAGGCAGCCAAGGGAAGCACGCGCCACTTGTTTCCCTTGTATTCTGCGGTTCTCACACCTCGTTACGAGGTGTGAATGTTCTAAATATACATTGTAGATGAGATATTCCCTGTTCAGGAGACAAACAGAACCCATTTGTATGAGCTCTCCCGAGCAGGGAGCAGGTAAAACACACAAAATATCACAATTTACATGGGGAAACACAGTATACAAGGGAAAATCATGGGAATAAACATTGGGAACACAAAATACAAGGCAAAAAGGCATACTAACACTCACTCGGTGGCCCGCCACAAGGCCTATCTTTAGTTTGGGGCTTAACATTCCTTTTTGACTGTTTTAGGAGAGCCTGTTGTATGTTATTGCAAGAAAACAATCAGGTTGTTTTCTGCAAGGCCTCCTGAGTACACCAATGCCCCCCATACATAGGGTTAATGTAACCAAAAAACAAAAACAAAAAATGGACCAGTGCGTGGTATCGTTTGAAGCAGTTTGAAGCACTCCCCAATGCAGAGGCTGTCCAGGGCAATCAGGACAGTAATATATTGTTTCTTTTCTCTGCCCACTCTTAAAACAGACTCTGCATCTTTTTGGGGGTTTCTGCTTTGCCAACTCTTCTTTTTCCCATCACCGCCCGGGGAGCAGGAGCATCACGATACAAAATACCTGAAATTATCTGGAGCTGAAACTGTAAAACAGTCAGTTGCAATCCGGGGTTTGCTTTTTTGCACAACAAAAAAGCGTTGTGGGTTACAATCTTCATTAAGTAGATTGCAACCTTTTTGTACCAGGCCCTTGTCTTCCGTATAATCAGGTAGGGCTGCAGCAGCTGATCTGCCAGATCAACCCCCCTCACCCATATGCCGGTTATAAGCCTTGATGCACACTGACTTCCTTGTGCTCTCAGCTATGGCATGTATAGAGACCTCCACAGTACTCTCAGTGTGGATGGTGGTAAGAAGGTTCACATCCTTCTTGTCTCTGTACTTAACCGCCAACAGCTCCTCTTGGCGCAGAGCTGAGGTCTCCCCCCATCGTAGCCGGGTTCGTGCAAGTTGTCCTGGCAAATCTGCGTGGTTCTTTTTTATTGTACCACAAGCTACAGTATCAAAACAATACAGTAGCTTGAACAAAGGGACACTTTTATATAATTTGTCACAATGGTACCCTTTGGTCATCAGGGGGAATATCAGGTACCAGACAATCTTGCCACTGGTTCCCAAATGTTCTGGGCAAGCTGGAGGGTCAAGGTGGCTATCCTTTCCCTCATACGCCCGGAAGGCCTGAGTATACCCAGTCTCGTTATCACAGAGCTTATACACTTTTACACCATTTTAATTTTATTTATCTTTTTCATATTTATTTAATTTTTATTCTTTTCACTATTATTATTATTAGGGGTACATAGGCTGAAAAGAGACATATGTCCATCAAGTTCAGCCCTTTCAACATTTTATTTTTGCGGTTGATCTAAAAGAAGGCAAAAACCCCAGTGTGAAGCACTTCCAATTGTGTAACAAACCAGGAAAAGCATTCCTTCTTGACCTCAGAATGGCAGTCAAATACCTCCATGATAAAGAAGCTATTACCCCACTAAATTAAAATGTATATTAATGTATATTGTGTTTTTTGGCACGTATTTATCCAATTGCTGTTTAAACATCTGTATAGACTCTGATATAACCACCTCTTCAGGCAGAGAATTTCACATCCTTATTGTTCGTACTGTAAAAAAAAAAACCCTTTCCTTTGCCGTAGAATAAATCTTCTTTCTTCCATTCTAAATCTGTGACATCTTGTCCTATGTATAGTTCTATTTATGAATACATTTCAGGACGATGGTTTGTCCCAGATATATTTGTATAATGCTATCATATCCCCTCTGAGGCGGCGTGAGTACACCCCTAAGTGTAAATGTCCAAATTGGACCCAAAGTGTCAATATTTTGTGTGGCCACCATTCTTTTCCAGCACTGCTTTAACCCCCATGGGCATGGAGTTCACCAGAGCTTCACAGGTTGCACTGGAGTCCTCTTTGACTCCTCCATGACGACATCACAGAGCTGGTGGATGTTAGAGACCTTGCACTGCCCCACCTTCCATTTGAGGATGCCCCACAATGCTCAATAGGGTTTAGGTATGGAGAAATGCTTGGCCAGTCCATCACCTTTACCTTCATCTTCTTTTGCAAAGCAGTGGTTGTCTTGGAGGTGTGTTTGGGGTTGTTATCATGTTGGAATACTGCCCTACGGCCCAGATTTCAAGGGAGGGGATCATGCTTTGCTTCAGTATGTCACAGTACATGTTGGCATTCATGGTTCCCTCAATGAACAATAGCTCCCCAGTGCCGACAGCACTTATGCAGGCCCAGACCATGACAATCCCACCACCATGCTTGACTGTAGGCAAGACACACTCCTCACCTGGTTGCCGCCACACACACTTGACACCATCTGTACCAAATACGTTTATCTTGGTCTCATCGGACCACAGGACATGGTTCCAGTAATCCATGTCCTTAGTCTGCTTGTCTTCAGCAAACTGTTTGCTGGCTTTCTTGTGCATCATCTTTAGAAGAGGCTTCATTCCTGGATGACAGCCATGCAGACCAATTTGATGCAGTGTGCAGCGTATGTTCTGAGCACTGACAGGCTGACCCCCCACTCATTCAACCTCTGCACTCATACGTCTATTTCCCAAAGACAACCTCTGTACATGACGCCGAGCACGTGCACTCAACTTCTTTGGTCGACCATGGCGAGGCCTGTTCTGAGTGGAACCTGTCCTGTGAAACCACAGTATGGTCTTGCCCACCGTGCTGCAGATTAGTCTTATAGCCTAGGCCAGCTTTATGTAGAGCAATAATTTTTTTTCAGATCCTCAGAGAGTTCTTTGCCATGAGGTGTCATGTTGAACTTCCAGTGACCAGTATGAGAGAGTGTGAGAGCAATAACACCTGCTCCCCATTGAGACCTGGCGTGTTAAGACCCCTCACATTAAATGACATATGTTATTATCACTTTTCATAACATAAACAATGTTATAAATAAACAAAAAAAATAAGTGAGGGCTCCCACACACACACACCACACAAAGGAAGCAAAACACAAAATAGCAATATTGATAATGATAAGTGAGACCCATTTAATCAAATAACAGCAACATGATGATACATATTTTGTACAAAGGCATATGTGTATTGGGTGATTGTATTGAATAATAATTATAATTAAATAAATAATAATGATAAAAACTGAAATTTGTAAAAAAAAAAAATAATAAATAAATAAAATTAGAGGATATCACATGATGAAATAAAAATGAAAATAAAGTATGTACAAAAAAAGAGCCTTAAAAGGGGAAATGAAGACTTTCCCCTCTTCTATATTAAACAGGCTCATAATGGAGTGGAACGGTATGGATATCGGAATTATAAATACATTTTAAAATTCGCATTACTTCATGAGAATTAAAAACTATAAAATTAACACATTTTATTGTTTATTTAATTGAAGTAAACCATATCAATTAAATAAAACCATGCAGCATTTTTTCAAACTACAAATATATAAATTTGCTACCATTTCTTCATAACTAAAATGCTCCATTTATTTGATACATTTTGAAGCCTGCCTCTGAATTGATTGTGATAATTATTTATTTTTAATATCCAGGCAGAGATATAAGGGGAACATTGCAAAAGAATATGAAGCAGATCTCTAACATACCGGTATTAGAGGAAAAGCTTGTGTTTTTAAATTCACGTTTAGGAATAATATGTGGTACTTTCTGCACAGTGGTAATGGTTGCATAATTATTCTAATAATAGCTTGTTAATGCAAGCTGTGATACATAAGTGACATTGTACCTTAGAACAGACATATGTTTTACCTTCCCAAGATTTAATATGTGCTTACTTCCTATTAAAACCTTTAATCTTAAATTAAGTACATTGTACCTTGCAATTCATTTGAAAGCATTATTCGGGAGCCAGATTTTTACTTTGTTGTGTGGCAGCACTGATGTGTACTTGCTGAATGTTCGAAGCGCAGCCTTTGTTTCTGAAGTGATTGCACTGTTAGCGACAGGTCTCCAAATAACCTCCTCCAAACTTAGCTTGAAAAGGAAGTTGAAGTATCAACAGCAATAATCTGCAACCCTGACACAATATGGAGATGGTAATCTTGTAGCACTTTCACCATGCAATTATTTTGTATTGTTTTTTTTTTCATTAAGAGAGCAAGCTAACTGTTCAAGTTAGACTTATGCATGGCGGAAAATATTCAATTCAGCTCAGCCAAATAGTTTTGTTTTTTAAATTGTAAAAGTTTTTTTATTTTTTTTTATTTTTATTTTATTGGAGTTTAAGTACTCAAAATACAGTGTATTCATGGTATAAGAAAGTTAACAAGTTTACATCAGAAATCTATGACCTGTTAGAGGCTGCAATATTAGCTTATGTACGTAAATGCAAAGTAAAGCTACATTGAACATCTGGAGTTAAAAATACAGAACTAATGAGCATTTAAACAATAATAATGGAGTATAGGAAAATTATAGCACTCGTAGCAACTACAACTATGTATGTGTACTAATGCATTTCTGATTTACAGCTGCTAAGAGCCATGTTGGGGGAATGTGGTTGCTTTATGGCTGAGCCTAAGTATGTGCCTATGTTAGTGGAGGCTCGGGTTAGTCTTTTTTCGGCACCTGGTCATCTTTGTGCCTACTCTGCGTCTGAGTCCCCTCATCTCCAGCTTCCACCAGGTCCATAGTGGGTAGATTTAGCTGCCGGAGGAATGGCCTTGGGCATCCGTGGAAGACAAGGTAAGTGTCCGGTCTCCCCGAGAAACCACCAGGGATCCATCCGCTCCCCACCAGTATCTGACTGCTGCTTATTTTGTTGTTTGGCAATTGGAGCCAGCTTTCTCCGTTCCACCAGCGATGCAAATGGGAGGTCTCCATAGAGGGCCAGAGTGCTCCCCTCGATTTGTACGGAGCCTAAGTCTCTGGGATGGGACAGGATAACCGAGCTGACCTCCACATCGCTAGTCACTGCTATAGTGTCTCTGGGCGCGTCTTCTAGGGCTAATGCAGCATACGGATTTGGAATGCAGAGAGTATCATGCATGGTTCGATGCCTCCTTTGATGCCCATTGCAGACAGTAGGCACCGGAAAAAAGGCCGTAAGGCATCCCATCTGATGCTTTCTGGTATACCTGGGAGGTGGATGTTCCGTCTTCTATGCCTGGATTCAGTTGTTGTGACAGTCCGTGGAAGGTTCTGGACTTGTGAGGTAAGAGCCTGCATTTGATCATGGGTGCTTTGTAGTCGGTGCTCTCTGGCACAATCTCTAGTTTCCACTGCAGTGATCCGCTGTTGGAGAGTCCCTAATTCCTTCTGTGTGCTTAGCAGATCAGCCTTCCAAAATGTCCTCATTTCTTTTAAGAGGTTCTTTATGTTTCTCTTCGTCGCTGAGGAAAAGTCTTCATCGGAATCCGACTCGTGATAGAGGGCTCCTGCTGGAGGCGAGGTAAGACTCTTTCTATCATCTTGGCGCCATCCGGTGGCGTAGGCCGTGCAAACGAGAGCCGAATGTTTGTGCCCCATGTTGATATCTGGAGGGGAAGTCTGTGTGTGTTTGCTTGTGGGAGCCGTTTCTCGGAGATTTGTCGCTTTTTGCTGGATGCTGGTATGGAGCCCCACAGATACACTTCTATCCAGAAAAGCAGTCAGCCACGCCCCTAAATTTTAAAAGTTTTAAGGTGAGCCAAAGATCAGTTTACCCAAACTTTGCTGGGATATTTGCATTTCAAATGAAATTCGGGGAAACTTATTTTTGTTTTTAACTTTTTCACTCACTGCAGGCATGAGTTATTAAAAATAGAAGCAGTGTGGATCAGCGGATATTTTAAATTATTAACCCTGTTATTCACTAACAAAGAAATGAAATATACGTTTGGGGTGCATTATAACCCCCACATTAGTACAAAATAATTTTTTTTACGTCACTTTTATCCCCACTTGTCATCCCAGCAAGCAGTTAATGCACTCCTTTGCCCCATGTTGAGGCTCTAATTAAATATTAATTTAGGGGAGACAGAAGGTGAGGGCTGTAATTATAGTAAATTAACCCTAAATCCCGGCCCACCCTGCTCCCATGGTCTGAGGGTTGGGGCTCTAGTCAATAAACATAATGTTCCCTCCACTTTCAGCCATAGGCAGTTGGTTGGGACTCTAAGATTGTATACATATCAACCTAATAATGAGGTGCCCCAATTGGTCTAATACATAGAAAAAAACATATATACTTACTTTTACTTCTTTTCTTTAAAAAAAAAAAAAAAGGACAAAATAAAATTCCCCAAGTCGCTAAAATACAAAATAAATATTGTATTGCAAAATAATATAATTAAAAGATTGAAAAAAAAGCAATTTTAGAATTTTTACTTAGACTAGCTTTTTAATGACTAAGTACATTTATCATACAATATTTCTCAAGCAGCAAACCCATTTATCAGTTTCAGCTGCATTAAATCTAATAAAAAATGTTATTAAAATATCAGCCGAGTCCAATATCAGCCGACTGGATATTGGTTATGTAATGAAATCAGGGCTATAGTTTAAAAGGAGACATTTATCAAATAATATTAATTCAGTAATTTTATTTTTTTAGTATACATATTATTGTATATCATTTTAGATTGGTTCATTTATGCAAGTCATGAGTACATTATCTATAAATGTCTGGTTTACTCAAGTGAGAACCATTTTTCTATGGATCTACATCAATATTCTATAGAGTATTGGTTGATGGACTAGAATTTGGTTTGTTTGTTTTTTTGACATTCTTTATTTTTGCAGTGCAGAGTGAAATATACAGGCTTTTAATGACACTTCAGCAAGATGATATATGATATTTAGTTATATAAGTTATGAATTGTTTTATGACATGTCAAGAATACTAAACTTTGTTTTGTAATAAACTTAGAAGAAACTAAATGCAAGACATATAGCTATGCATATTAAGGCATATTTGCACAAATACACATAAGGTCATTCAGCTATATGTGGAGTAGAGAAATAAATGAAAGAACCATTGCTTAGCATGGGCCTCATAGACACTGTAAATACACATAACACATCCTCAATGTATTCAAACTAAACAAAGCATTGTAAAACATAAAAGAGTGAGAGAGAGGATCTGCATTGATGCATATAACAACAGACACAAATTGCACACATAGGCATGAGATTTAGACTATGCCCTGGTTGGGGAATTTGTATTATTGTCTTGCAATAAAATACTGCACTATATGTTTTACTTTTTTTTCTCTGTTTTATGTCCTTATGGAGTATCCATGAAGATTGGATCAATTTCTAAGACTATATCAAGTGTTTTAATGTCTTCTGATCAATAAGAGTCTACCTTTAAAATGTTCTCTTCACTCCAATTTATCCTTGTTTGTTGGCTTGTAAGTAAAAGTATAGCAACTGTTTTAGAATATATGTTAAGCTCTATTCATGTGTTTTTTTCCTTTTCAGATACATAACCATTAACCTTTAACTATTTTACCCTTTCTTTTCTGCTCCAGGGAAAAGATAATATTCTCACACAGTATATGTTACTCAATTTTTCTACATTATGTTACTAATTTAATGTTTATTTTCAGAGAATATGTGACTTTCCTATTACCTGTGTTTTGGAAACTTATTGTAGTCATTAATTTCCCCCTATTATTTTGGCTTGATTGGGCTATTAGTAAACTAATATTTAATGTTTTGGTATTCGCTATCTCTCTCTTGCAGTGTGAGAGAATGATTTCCATTTTCTCAATAGAGCTTGAGTTACCTTTCAACCAAGTCTTGATCATCTGTTAGTTATTCCCTTGGAAGAAAATAAATCCCAAGCATGGCAAACGTTACTGCTCATAATAAGCTTTTCATTCATTTAATGAATGCATAACAACAAAGTTGAAATGTGCAAAACAAGAATGCAAGAAAATGCAAAAATCCACATAACTGCATAGATACTAATAAAGTGCTCTAGACATAAAATGCTATCAATATAAACCCATATACCAATCTAATATCAGGTATAATTCCCCTTGCAGTAGGCTGAGTGCTGAAACGTTGGGGCCTTGCAATCTCCAGCTCTAGGTAAGTATACCTAATGTTAGATTGGTATATGGGTTTATATTAATAGTACTTTATCTATTTAAGGCAATTTAATAGAAGTTGGTTAAAAGGGAGGTTTATATGCAATTTGTATTTTATTGTTTTGATTTGCAATGTATAACAAGAGACAACCCATGGATACACACTGTTTATTATTTGAGGAGCACTATATAGTACCTAGATCAAGTTTTCTTAACGATGCACTACACTACCCTCAAAGCCATTTATATCATAAAGTATGGTATAGTGTCCACAGAGGTGCAGATTTCACAAGGATCTCAGTCATATAAGCTCCCTAAGAATGTGCACATGTGATGCATGCATGGTGCATCTGTATGTACACTGGGAAAGTTTTCATAGGAATCTGGTTTCTTTATTGAGGACTTTCTCTTATTCTACAAATGTATGTTTCTGGTTTATTCCCCTTTAACCCCTTAAGGACCAAACTTCTGGAATAAAAGGGAATCATGACATGTCACACGTCATGTGTCCCTAAGGGGTTAAAGTAAGCTCCAACTAAGCAAGAATAGCAGACTAATGAGAATCCTTTACTTTGATCTTTGTAATGTATCTTTTTATTCATAATTGTGAAAATATAAGTTCACCATAAAATACTATCATATTAAAGAAATATAAATGTAAGCGCTGTTCCGGTTGTAGCTTAATCGTTCTATTTGCATTGTTGTAAGACAAAAGTCAGATATCTCTGTTGAATCATAACTATCAACTGTCACTGTGCTGCAGGGCATTTCGCCAGCCTCATTTACAATTTTATATTTTAATACAAAATGAGGTTAATGATATTGTACAGTTTGTATTCATACTCTGTTTATTGCAGAATTATAACTTATGTTTTTTCTTATTACGCTCTAAGATAAAGTCATTGGAATCAATATATTTTTAATGCAACTATTTTACTGCAACCATTATTTTGAAACAATATATATACAGGTAATTTTGTGGCAGGCAACACGCTATATTCTAAATATTGAATTTTTAAAAAAAGGCATTTTTAAAAAAAAAAATCTTTATTTTTGCAGTGCGTTTATTAGTTACAGACATACATATGGTACCCCAACGGCATTCCATATGCAGGATTCATGACATTAGTTGCAGTGGGGGGTAGATAAACATTGCACTTTTTTTTTTGTTTAATACATTACACATTTATATAGCAAGCTGATAGGTTTCGCTTTGTGGCATAACATGTGAGGTCATACTTGCGAGTGGGTTAGTTATTCTAATATAACTTTAGAGTTTTACGCATTTGGTGCTCTAGCTGCTTACACCGCTAGTACAATCAGTTTATGCTAAAGGAGCATAGAGATAAGCTTGGCTAGGAATTACAATTTGCTCCACTAGAGTTAGCATGACGCAAGTACACATTTTTGTTGAACACGCTAATCTAGGCCATTTTGTGACCCCTTTAGCCATCAATTTGACAAACGGTTAAATCTGAGTGTTGCTTCCATATGATTTAAAATTGTAGAATACTATCTGGCTATTCTATGTAGATTAGTACATCCTACGCATAGTGGATTAGGTGCTTTATCTCAAATAATAATAACACGCAATATTAAGAACACAATAGGCGATTCGCTGCATACAAGTGCTAAAGTGGGTGTCTTAGAGACTCTCCCTCCCTCTGCGCTGGCAGAACTACATTGCCCTGTGGCCCAATAAAGCAAGTCAATTAAATTCACAGTAAGACGAGCTGATAGAAGGAGAAGCGTGTCAGGGAAGCAGGTGGGTGTCCCCAGGAGCTAGGATCGGCTACGGGATGTCCAAAGATGTTTAGCCATTTCTCATCGGATGCTGGATTGGGGTAAGTCCCTGTGAGCTCGTACCTGGGCGGCATGGCGGGATCCGGTGGGGATGTTTTCTTCCGACGCGTGTTGCCGCTGCTTGAGGGTTCTCCCGACTGGATTAAGGGAGCACGGTAGTCCCGGTCGGGGCTCCTTCTGCTTGGTGTGTGGTATGTGGTGTCGTACCGCAGTGCAAGTCCCCTTTCGTGGGGTCCGTCGGCTAGCTCGCCGTCGAGCATGTCAGTTTGCTGTGCGCCTGGTGGGTTGTGTAGCCGCCTCTTCAGCCTCTCTCCCATGTGTGGCGGATAGGGCTGGGTAAGTGGAGTTATAATCCATGCTCCTCCAGAGGTCTCGGTATGTGAGGACAGATTTAGCGGTGAAGTGTTTTCTGTTTGTCTACGTTTCAAGGCTTCCTTATGTTTGTAGTTTGAAGCTTGGCGGCCATCTTGGGCCGGACATGCAGTCTGCAGTATGGGCGGGAGACTCAAGGTGCAGGCTTGGCAATTTGGTTCTCAAGGTTGTAGACCGGGATCACCCCCCCGGTCCATAGGGGGGGAAACGGGGCCGGTACCCCCACAGGTCCGACTCTAAGCCCCGGGCAGTAAGCGGCAGGGCAGCGGCCGTCCGTCCCGCTCGCCTCTGGAGTAGGCCTCGAGAAAGTCGGGTAGGTTTCTTCCTCCAGGGGACTGTAGCCTGTAGGGCCAGCCTCACCCTGGACCCCAGGGCTCTCTGCCCAGCGAGGGCCACCGTTGTCGGCAGGTTTTGTGCCAAATTTCGCCTAAATATGCCTTCTGCTAATGTTTGGCTGCAGGAGCTGGTCCTGCATGCGACCAGCCGGCTCGGCTGTCCGGCCCCGCCCCCCAAAAAAAGGCATTTTAAACAGCCGTATGCTAACTTTCAGATATATATTACCCTATGCTAGTGGAAGAAATGTTTTCACTTAGCTACAATTGTGCTTCCAAAGTACATAGTATATATTTAATATATTTGGTTTAAATCTTAAATGTGGGTATTTGGTCATTTGCTATAGAAAATGTTATGGTCAAATTTGGTGAATACTCTAAAATAAGACAATTTGCCGCAAGGTATCAGTTTAAAATATGTGTCAAAATGTCCACCTCTATCACCTGTTCCCTTATGTCATTTGATGAACTGAGAAAGTGATATCCATTCCCACATAGTTCACATTACTCTTATCTACAACTGACCAAACTACACTAACAGAACTTGATTCAAGACCTAGCAACTAACAATACCACTCCTTGGGAACAACTGTGCATTAACAGACAATTGCCCACTGATTGTAAACTGATCTCCATGTGTTACTAATCAATATCCACACATAGACCCTTTTCCCAATCTATACCGGCTCAGCATTGGAAGGTAGACTTAAAGTTTGTCATTCCTCCAGAAAAAAATAATTGGATGATAAATATTTCAAAAGGTCTACTTAAATCCTCCTCACATCTTGAACAAAACGACAAAACACTTTACAGATGGTATATGGTTCTAACCATAATGCATAAAATATACCCTATTTCATCTCCAATGTGCTAGCGATGTAATGCAACTGACGGAGCCATGTACCATATATGGTGGGAATGTGGCCCCATTAAAACTTACTGGGAATCAAAACAAAGACCTTTTACTAATGTTGTGACTACCAGATTAATTTTAGTCCCCTCACCTTCCTTCCACTGGACCTCCCTCTGAAGATTCTGAGATGAAAAAAAATGCTGTAATAGATATAGATATAGTTATAGAAGATGAATGAAAGGAGCACTCCAAGGAAATTTTCCAATTGTGTATTTATTCAAGAATAAAAGTTTCGACCCTCCAGGGTCTTTATCAAGATCTTGTGATCTTGATAAAGACCCTGGAGGGTTGAAACATTGATTCTTGAATAAATACATGATTGGAAAATTTCCTTAGAGTGCTCCTTTCATTTATCTTCTACTTTGTGGTGCTGGAAGCACCCAGGTACTGCTGCTTATATTGATTTATTTATGGTGAGTGCCAGAGTCTGGACTTTTTATATATATATATATATATATATATATATATATAAAAAAAAAAATATATATATATATATATACACACACACACATTACATGGCACAATAACTTATGGGCTGGCATACATTTTTTTTCCAGGGCTGCTTTGTATCCTCAGTCTGACCCTAGTGCCTACCATTTATACTATATATTTTAGTTAGCATGAAAAATGGGCAACATTCGACGATTTGCCACATTGACCTCTACGCGTCGAAAATTGTTTCTCGCCTGCTGAGCAAACAAAATAATAAATGGTTAAAATTGCCTGCTGACTATAAAGAAAGCCTAGGAATGAGTTCAGAAAAAAATAAAGAAGTATAAAGGAAAGCGATGTCAGTAAGAACATTTCAGGTGTACAGTCTTGTACAAACTTGAAGAGAATATACACCAGTTGAAACATATGTACTTTAAAGGAGTGCAGAACAAATTGATAGATTGTAAACTCCTCTCATACATCAACAATGTAGTAAAATAAAGATAAAACTTTATTATCCTTACAGAGATTGCAATGAGGCAAGGTAAACCAAGGGTTTTCAAACCAACTAATAAAGATTGTTAGCTGTTGTGGAGTTGCAAGCTAGTTGTTCATACAGGGTTATGCATTAAATACCAGAATGGACAAAATCAGAGGAAAATTACCAAATGTTGACCACATTGGCAATTCACAGATCTACTTAAGACAAATGCAGTCAGGATTCCGATGCTTTGACCTATTCCGTATCATTTCTTCATAAGTGTTCAGAAAATCAGTCATATTTGCATGCGAACCAATATAAAGCATAGCAATCGGACATTTATCAACGACCGCATGAATATAAATGGAACACATTTGCAAACGTGCATTCGCAAATGAATATTCACTTGTTTTCATGCAGTGAATGATAATTTGAAGAACTATTTGCCCACTGGCAGCACTAGCAGTCAATGGGCAAGTAGTTATAAAAAAAAATCTTGTGGCATGAGGGTTAATTATTTGGCGGCTGGTCAAAGCTTGCAAGCCAGTCCCTGATTAAAAAGTAATAAATTAATAAAAGCCTATGAGGGTCTCTCAAGACTTGGCTGTCAGAGTGCTCGGATTAGTTGGCTGACTTATTAATGGCTTACTTATATTTGAGATAAAAACAAGAAATAAACCCTACTTGTTATCTAGCACCAGTGCAGTCTGCTCCAGCTTCAGTGAAATCGTGAAGATGATGATCTCTGTTCAATCTAGTACTTTTCATTTAAAAAAAATGGAGACATATGGTGCATAAACTGCACTCACTGTGTTCAGCCATACCAACGCTTCATAAATAGAAGCATGGAATCCAGTGAAGGGTTAGAAATTTTAAATTTCATCATGTGATGTGTGATGATGCCAAAGGTGAAGACCTTGAAAAGGTGCTTCTAGCGACTCTCCACCCACAGAAGCATGTTTTCAGACACATGGAAACATTGCCATTTCTAAGGGAAAGGCAATGTTTCACATTGTCCAAAAAAATATTTCAGCACCAAGAGTAATAACACAAGTAGAACACAACCAAAGAATGGTGGGACTAGAATCATAATTGAGATGACTGCAGATGGAGGAATTCAGAAATCCATCAACCAATGTTACTATGTAATATGGGATGCTTGGTTAAGTGTTCTTTACTATTTTAATATTTATACTATAAAAAAGCATGTATTAGTGAGCTTGTCTGTAGTGAACATGTGTGTGTGTGTGTGTGTGTCAGTGCATTTGTGTGTAGTTAGCTTGTGTGTGTGTGTCTGTATTGAGCTTGTATGTGTCAAAAAGATTGTCTGAGCATAGTGTCGTGAGCTTGTCTGTAGTAAGGTTTTGTGTGTCAGTGAGTTTGTTTGTATTGTACTTGTGTGTTTCAAAGAGCTTGTCTTAAGTGAGCACCTGTGTCAGTGAGCTTGTCTGTAGTGAGCTTGTGCCTGGGCTGAGGGGCAACAGGGGTACTGACCCTCCGCATCGACCACGAGGGCAGAAAGCCCTTCGTCGCCGGTGGCACCAACCATCCTGGGGCTTCTGTCACATCCCGTCAGGTAGGGACATGGACTTTGCCACGAACCCCAAAATTTGTGGTGTAATAATGCAGGCCCACAACTCGGCCTGGGGCTGGAAGGTTGCCACACAATGCCCTTGCCTAGCATCACCTCAGGACTGCCTTCGCTCGTTTCCAAGTCTTGTGTGGGCTGAGTATATAAACCTAAATCTATGACTGACAACACGCTACCAGACCATAACACCCCCTACCGGCATGATCACGCATCGATCTACTCCGACGCTGCTGCACCAACCTCACTGCAGACTTTTCCAGCTGCCCTACACTCTGACCGCTGTTAGGGGTTGGCTATATCAGGACTTGGCCTCATCAACTGAGATGTTTCTCCCCAATGTCGTTATGATGATGCAGCTGGCTATGCCCCATACATTTGTTTCACGTTTGTTTTCACCAGTATTAGCCTTATACTAATTTCATTAACTCAAGCTTGTTATACTGTCTAATACTCACCTCATGCTGTTTTCTAGACCAGCATCCAGTGGCGCAACAACAATATTGTTTAATATGACAGTTCAGCATGTCTTCACTATCACTTAGCCCTGTGTATCTACTCATGTTTTTCTTACCTTAATATTTTTATCAACATGTCTGCAACTATGCAAAGCATAGCCACTTTCTCTTAACAGTTACTACAGACATATACTGTTTAGCCTGTACTCTAAGCATACTATAAAATGTAAAAATGTGCGACTTATGTGAATGCCATAATACTGTGTTGTATGTCTTGTTATCTTTCTGTTTGCAGAAGCTGTTGTGGCTTACCAAACATTGTGTTATCTCTTTGCACTCTATAAATAAAGAATAAAAAAAGAAAAAAGAAACATGCCTATACTAAATTATAATTTAGTAGAAAATTCCTTGCACTCAGGCTCCAAAGATCCTCAAAGAAGACAATTCAGTGGCGGGTGCCAGACTTTAACTACATTTTTGTATACAAAAAGATAATAAATAGTAGTCTGCATTCACGGTCTTTCTTTAAAACGTAGCATTTATTTCTTTATTTCATAAAAAGTGAACTCCATAAAGTGCTTGTAGTGATGCAAAGTGTTAACGTTTCAGTCTCAACATGCTGACCTGAGGAAAGTCCTATTCTGGCACTTTATGGAGTGCACGTTTTATGAAATGAAGAAATAAATGCTATATTTTAAATAAAGACCATGGGTGCAGACTACTATTTATTATCTTTTTGTATACATATATATTTAAATGATTATGTTAAATATTACTTTATACTTGATAACATTTAAAATATGCCACACTACGTAGCACAATTACTTACTTAGGGCTGGCATACATTTTTTTTTCAGGGTTGCTTTGTATTCCCAATCCAGCCCTGCATGTTATAAATGTTTTTTTATTGTAAGGGGAAGATCTTTGAAATGTTCAAGATAGTAATAATTAATTCATGCTCTTTAAAGTAGATCTACACTGAAATAATGAAATATGCACTTTATGCTAAGGAGATAAATATTAATTACTCCACTTTAAAGAGATAATTAAACTTGCACTTTATGTTTATTTAATGCATTTATGTGTTTTTCTATTGATGTAATTAATTGTATCAATATTATTATTCATATAGTTTAATATTGATACTAATTCATTTACCGGTTATCAAATAAATTGGTTTTGTATGCTATTTAAATAGCACGTTACCACTTACGGTGTGCTTATGAACAGTCATATCATCAAGGCGCAAAACAGTTTGCTGGGTGATGTTTTTTCTGTACTTATTTTATGATCTTTATTACACATTCTCGTGGCATTCCTCAAGTCCATGGAGTAGTCTGATCTTTTTTATGCATTAATACAATGACTGAAAACATTTGTCTGGCTATGCTATACGGTAAAACATTAATTCTCCAACACATGTGAATGCTGGCTATGAAATATAAAGTACCAGTGCTTTACCTCCAGAGGATCAGTTAATGATGACCCAAGAGGGTGATATAATTTGTTAAACAGATAATTTATAGAATTTGTGTTAACATTAACTCCTCAATACCCATCAGATAACAATCGTAGAATTTTTATTTTTTTTCTAGGGTGTTTAAAGTGAAGGGATAATGTCATGTGATATTTAAACTTAATATTGGACCATTGAATCCTTGGCTATACATTCTGATTAACAGAAAAAGAAAAACAAATCTACTCAAATATATTGACATTGAATAGCTGTTATATTAAAGATTTAGTATTAGGGGATCAGTTAACATACCTCTTTGTGTTAAATCTATAACATCTATTGTTAGATTATCTTTTTCAATTGTTTTCATGCGAGCTGTTAAAGATACTACAGATGTCAATGTTTTCTTGCCAGATCATTCGTCATTGCCTGTGCCTTTCAGAGAAACATACTCCATTCTCAAAGACGGCTATATAGGGCCACTTTAATGATGAATTTGCTTTTAAGTGACTGCATTCCTTTAAAGAAAACACGTTATTTAAAATGGAATGCATTAGCCCTTTAAGCACCATAAAAGGTTGAATATTGATTATCAGAAAAATATGGCTTAATGATACATAGGATAGTTATAAAAATTCTCTAAATATGCACCTCCACAATTTCTTATCGCTTTATAACTAAAATTAATATTTTTTTAAATTCTAAGTAAATTAGAACGATTTACTTGAATTTGTACTATATTTTTTTTTTATAAATATACTTCTAGAAAGTTTTTGGTTAATATGTAATTAAAAATTAAGAGACTATATCTCTTAGGGGATTATTATATATATTACTTGTGAAACACTAGGACTAATTCACGGACACGACTCACTTAACTATAAGAGATCCACTTTATGAAGTATCTCTTTATGAAGTATCTAATATGCACTTATATAAACTTTTATTACCTTTATTATTTATATAAAAATCCAATTTAACATTGGAAATTTAGGTAATATTGATTGATTTACTTGAATCTAACAGAGTATTTTATCTTCACATGAGATCATCAAATTTTACTAAGAAGGGAGAAGGTGAGAGGAATAAATGAGGGGAGGTTGTGTAGGTAATGGAGAAACAGAAAAATAATAAAATATATTTTAGTATCATCCTCCCCTTAATGCTGCTGTTCTCATCTCCTGGAAATGAACTGTACAAATGTACTAATTATCTGTTCATTTGGTAGATTTACGATTTTCATTTGGTAGATTTACGATTTTAGGAACTATATATATATATATACACTCCTTCTTGTTCTTTGTGTATCATATAATGATCTATCTCCCCTTCCTGCCATCCGACCTGACCCCTGTGGTGGAAGCAGGGATTTGTTGAGATAATGATAGTATATCATTCCCCCCCCCCCCGCCCCCGCCCCCCAGGAAAACACATTGGGTTCTTGAGGGGAAAAATGGAATGTTATATATATATATATATAAAGTATTGTATTTGTTAATTACTTGTTTTTGGCTGTTTAAAATACATTGTAATTGTATTTAAAAAGTTAATAAGGTTTTTCACATTTGTCTGCTTTCCTTCTATCTCCATTTAGAGGTAGGTCAATTGGCAAGGTCAATTGACAGGATAGAGTCCAACCTCTTTAAGTTCTTAATTTATGTAATTTCTTTTAGCTAGTTGTGCATAGTAAGTCTCTGTGTAGGAGATTAGCACAGCCATATAAATCACACACAGGCACACACAGTCACATGCAATCACATATAGTCACATACAGTCACACAAAATAGTCACATGCACACAGTGACATGAAGTCACACATAGACACAGTCACAAACACACTCACTCACATACATTCATATAAACACAGTCACCCACAATCACATACACAATTATCTTAAACTTGTTGTTCATGAGATACTCTATTTTCTGTTAAATCACATTTAACCTCTTCAGGACGGAGTCAATAGTACACGTTCTGATCAAAACAAAATGTAAACAAAACTGGAATTTGCGCTACATGCCTGTTCAACCGTAATTCACCTCTTTTATATTAAGCGCACCCACACTTATTATATATCATTTTATTCAGGAGAAACATGGCTTTAATTTCTCATGAACTATTCATATATGAAACATCATTTATTATGAATAAAATTTAAAAAAAAACTGAGAAATTAAGATTTCTTTTTAAAACTTGTAGTTCCACCTGACATTTTAGCTGTAAATGTCATAATACGATTAGCTTTTACTGCAATAAAATGCACATATTTGTATTTAGCAAAGTCTCACAAGTAGAACAGTAACCGCATTTGCCAGATTAGTAATGTTACCTTTGAGACCGTGTAGTAGCCCAGGAGTGAGAATTACCCCCATGATGGCATACCATTTGCAAAAGTAGACAACCCAAGGTATTGCAAGTTGGGTATGTCCAGTCTTTTTTAGTAGCCACTTTAGTAATCACAAACACTGGCCAAGTTAGCGTTCATATTTAATTTTGTGTGAAAAAAGCAAAAAAAAATAAAAAATTTGGCCAGTATTTGTGACTAAGTGGCTACTAAAAAAGACTGGACATACCCCACTTGCAATACCTTGGGTTCCCTACTTTTGCAAAGGGTATGCCATCATGGGGATAATTCTCATTCCTGGGCTACCAAACGGTCTCAAAGGCAACATTACCAATCTGGCAAATTTCAATGTGAATGAGAGGGGGTAACTGTTATACTTGGGAGACTTCACTAAACACAAACATTAATGTTTCAAAACAGTAAAATGTATTACAACAATAATATCATCAGTAAAAGTGCCGTTCATGTGTGAAAAATGCAAAAAACATCACTTTTACTAAAAATACCATAGTTGTAATACAATTTACCATTTTGAAACACTAATATTTGTGTTCCATGAAGTCTCCCGAGTAAAACAGTAACCCCCATGTACAGGTTGTATAGTGTCTTGGAAAGTTACAGGGTTAAATATAGTGCTTGCGAATTACATTCTCTGCACTTTCTGCCTGGGTTGTCAGGCATGTCAATCAAATTTTAATTAATAAAATCACATAATTATGCTAAAAGTATGTGTTTAAATTCTATGTGTATACTTATGTAATCAATAATGTATGTATATATATTTATCTATTTATCTATTTATATTTATCTATTTTTTATGATCCTGATGAAAGTCCTCCTGGAAGGACTTTTTATGCTACTTCAATAAACTTTGGACTTTTAGAAAACCGTGAGTGCAGCCATCTACTTGGATTTGTTTGCATTTTATATATAGATATATATATATATATATATATATATATATATATATATATATATATATAGAATGTCATTCTAAGCGTATTTTGTTACATATGTAATATATATATATTAATAACAAAATACAGTTAGAAGGAAATTACATATGTATATATAATTTATTTTCATTTTTATAAAAATATTTTATTTATTGTATTAATTTATTATTGTAATTATATGTATATTATATATATATTATATTATATATATGTAACTTCATTCTAAGTGTATTTTAATACTAATATATGTACTTCTATTAATATTAAAATACACTATGTATATGTAAGATGTATATATTACATAAAGACTAGTAAAGGATATCGGTCCTTCCTGTGACGCTTAAGAGGCAGAAAGCATCCAGGTTAAACTGGTGATCCTTGGCACCTAAACGAGACTCCAGGGGTCTCTCAGGGCTTGACCCTAATATAGGCTAAACACCCCCTGACGAAGGTGCACCTAGTAATGCACCGAAACGCACGTTGGGCATTTTTCTCCGTCTGTTATGGGCACTGGGCACGGCACATTTGTTTGTTTTTTAAGCATGTTTGTTTGATAAGCATGTTGCTATAATCTTTTTTATTACTTTCTGCTCCTATGTCTATCTAGCTAGTTTTGAAGGGAGAGAGGCTATTTAACTTAATTAGTGCCAGTTTCTATTTGTCTGGCATTAAACTTACTATCATAATTTTCCTCTCCACCTCATACTTTGCTAGCATTTATCTCCAACGGATATATTAAGGCATATACTCCTATTCTCTATCTAGGACTATTTTAGTACCTTATCTTGACCATACACAAATATGTCTCTAGATACTAGGTAAACAGGTTGTACTAATAATCTTGATTGACCGATATTAATTATTATTTTTCTTTGGGGATAAGTAGTCTCCACTTTGCCCCTTTTGGACACTAGTCCTTAATGCAAGCTATTATATTTTGTTCCTAGTATCTATTAACCTTACAGGTTATGTTTTGTACTAGGATACATTTTTCTTTATTTAGCAGACGTTATAAAAGTATATGGTCAAGCAGAGTTCTCATACTGAGAGCCAATTTAATAAAGCTACTTTTCATTTATTTATCTGAACTCTACCTGGATACAGTTACCTTGAGCTGCTACATATCTGTAGACTTAGGAGCATGTTACTTATTTGCTTTTTTGTGTATATTACTTTAAGTCAAGACATTTACCTAGCTGCAGTACTCCTATTATCACATATTACAACTACTTTCATATTTAGGTGATACAGTGATTTTCACTCTGTCTTCTGGGGAGAATCACTCTACATATTTATCTTCTGTTTGTATATATAATATATATATATATATGTATATATATATATATATATATATATGTATACTACATTTAAATATTTAATTTATTTTAAACATGTTTAATCCTCTAGAATGTAAGCTCATTGAGCAGGGCCCTCCACCTCTCTATTCCTGTACATCCGTTTGTCTGGTTACAATTACATGTCTGTTAGTCCACCCATTATACAGCGCTACGGAATCTGATGGCGCTATATAAATTATAAAAAAAAAATTATAATGACTGTTTTCTTATACTTCCCACCAGCAGGGGGACTGTCTGACAGTCCAGGCAGTCCCCCTGCTGGCAGATCAGCAGCCAGCTATAGGGGGCCATGTGATTGCTCTTTGATTTGTTGGGGGAGGGCTGCCCCCCCCCCCCCGAAGAGGATCGTGGTGGAGGTAAGTTTACCGGAGCTCCTGGGGGCTTAAGCCGTTACGGCATTCTATGCCGCCGCAACGGCTTTAATGACCATTAGAATGGGGACGGCATAGAATGCTGTAACGTCGTTAAAGGACCACTCTAGGCACCCAGACCACTTCAGCTTAATGAGGTGGTCTGGGTGCCAGGTCCTTCTAGGGTTAACCCATTTTTTCATAAACATAGCAGTTTCAGAGAAACTGCTATGTTTATGAATGGGTTAAGCCTTCCCCCTATGTCCTCTAGTGGCTGTCTCATTGACAGCCGCTAGAGGCGCTTGCGTGCTTCTCACTGTGATTTTCACAGTGAGAGCACGCCAGCGTCCATAGGAAAGCATTATGAATGCTTTCCTATGTGACCGGCTGAATGCGCGCGCAGCTCTTGCCGCGCGTGCGCATTCAGACGACGGGGAGGAGAAGAGGCGGATCGGAGGAGGAGAGCAGGAGGAGAGCTCTCCACCCAGCGCTGGAAAAAGGTAAGATTTAATCCCTTTCCCCTTTCCAGAGCCGGGCGGGAGGGGGTCCCTGAGGGTGGGGGCACCCTCAGGGCACTCTAGTGCCAGGAAAACGAGTATGTTTTCCTGGCACTAGAGTGGTCCTTTAAGGGGTTAAAGTGTTTACATTTTTAAGCAAAATACACCATAATCCAATTCAGACAAAGCAAAGGCAGAGCAAACGTTGCTTGGGGCCAGACCAGGCAGTTAGTGACACCTGGCAAACCCTATGTAAGAATTCAAACTGTTGTAAAATTCACTGTAGTTGTATGGTGCTTGGAGTGTACATTTAAGTCTAATTACAACAGATAAAAACAAAAACGAAAGATAAAGATCAGTGTGATATCAATACTCCTAACCGTCATAGGTATGAAGTTCCTAATATAGTAATCTTTTTCAAAAATGTATAAAAAAAATCAAACCTCCCATGAAATAGTTAAAGGAACATTCCAAGCACCATAAAACTACAGACCACTGTAATGGTTATGGTGCTAGGAGTGTCCTGGTGTCCTCCACCGTCCCTTTTTACTACTGCTGGAGGTTCCTGCCACTGACCTAAGCCATGTGATGGCAGGGCTGCACTCAGTAAATGAGGCAGATCGTTTAGCACCTTCCTGCAGAAAGGAAGATGGTGAGGGGCACTTAATAAGAACCAAAGTAAGTTGTCATACCATTCCTGGATTTTGCCATGGCACTCCTGGCACCATAATCACTACATTATGTGCTTCTTTAACTCCTTCACTTCTACTAATATACCTCAATATAAATACAACACATAACACCAATAAACCTCTTACAGCTATTTAAGTCTGCATTCCTCTTTATATGTATGGAGAAAGTTGAATCATTTGGGATGGTGGGATGATGTTTTAACTGTACATCTATATACAGTTTGGATATTTTTGGAGATGTAATCTGTATTCTTACTCAGTTGCAGCACATATGTTTACTCATGGGTGAACTGTGAAATTGTCAGTCAGTGTTTTTGCAGAATATCTTTTATGCATGGTAATTGCTTTATTATACAATTCCTGAAATATTTATTTAGATGATTATCAATTATATCATTTATTTATTTTTTTTTTATTTTTTTTTTTTAGCTGAAACCACTCACAATTTTCTGAGCCAATTAAAAGTAGGCTTTGGACTTATTCAGCATATATGCCTTTCCCAAGAATATAGATGATCTTGGGAAAGGCATATTCTTGGGAAAGGCATATATGCTGTATAAGTCCAGAGCCTTCTTTTAATTGGCTCAGAAAATTGTGAGTGGTTTCAGCTTTAACATCCACTTTATTTTATTTTATATACAGGCTACACTATGTTTTGCTAGTTTGTTTATATTTCTATATAGGTAATCTGTATCCCTTGTATATGTATACAATAAAAAACTACTATCAGTTACCATAATTGTATATATATTACAGGTAACATTTATTATTATATACTCTGTGTGCTCTTGTACCTTTCATTTTCACTATATCTTGTTTTTTGCGCGGTGACGCTATACTTGGGTAATTTTAGCAGCACCGTGTATTTGTTTCCCTGAGCACCACCTATACAATTTGTATTATTAATTCTTTAATTGCGGTTAACAGCCAAGGGTGGTTGGTGTTCTAAGTCAAAAATGAAGGGGGCCACACAAGTTCTGTTCGGTTCCCAATCAGGGGAATACGGTAGTGTACAGGAAAATTAAAAATGGGTTCGGGCAACCTCCTGGACTGATACCTGGTCTGCCACACAGCTCCCCTGTAACCACAAGGTGGCATACACATTCTGATCCCAATGCATCGACTTGGGGATGTCCTGGGTGCTCACAGATCATTTCTCTAACTCAGTTTCTCTTGATAACCCATCAGCATTGCCATTCTGTTTCCTGGGGTGGCAGTGGATGATGAAGTCATATGGCTGCAGTGCCAAACTCCAGTGAAGCAGCCTAGCATGGTCTCCTGCCACCCGGTTTAGCCACACTAACGGGTTGTGATCTGTGAGCAGTGAGAAATGTTGCCCCTAGAAGTAAGGTTGCAGCTTCTTGAGAGCCCACACCATGGCCAGGCATTCTTTTTTTATGGCAGCGTAGCTTACTTCTCTGGGTAAAAGTTTTCTGCCATTAGCTCCGACTTGGCTCAGTACTGCTCCCAATCAAAAAATAGAAGCGTCTGTGTGGACAAGAAAACATTTAGTTGGATCGGGAGCCGCTAGTACAGGGGCATTTACTAAAGCCTATTTCAGTCGCTGAAATGCATGCTGACACTCTGGGGCCCAAACTACCTGTCTAGGAAGGTTCTTATGGGTCAAGTCAGTGAGATTTGGCTAGGGCACTGTAGTTGGGTACAAATTTCCGGTAGTAGCCTTCTGTCCCTAAGAAAGCCAAAACCTGGGTCTTAGCATGGAGGGTAGGCCTGTGCTACAGCTTCTATTTTTGAGAATTTGGGCTTCTGCTGCCCGCTCCCTGCTCTGTGACCAAGGTAAAGTACCTCGCCTATCCCTATGTGACACTTACTGGGCTTAAGTGTCAAACCTGTCCCCCAAATGCCGCCCCTATGTGCGCTAAGTGTTCTTGCCAGGTGTTGCTGTATATGGAAATATCGTCCAAGTATGCATAAGCATAATCTTGAAACCCAATAGCCTATCTACCATCCTCTGAAACGTAGCTGCAGTGTTTTTCATCCCAAAAGGCATAACCCGAAACTGTTACAAGCCAAACGGGGTGACAAACGTCAACTTAGGTATGGCATCTTCGGCTAGAGGAATCTGCCAGTACCCCTTACAAAGGTCAATTGTAGTGAGGTACTGGCCCCTGGCCCTCTTGTCTAGGAGCTCATCTATCCTGGGCATTGGGGTAGGCGTCTGCCACAGTTTTGTCATTCAACCTCTGGTATCCTACACAGAAGCGGGTCGTGCCATCCCGTTTTGGTACTAGTACTACTGGGGATGCCCAGGGACAATCAGATGGCTCAATGACCCTCATTTGGAGTATCTCCTGGATCTCCTCCCTCATGTTTTCCTTAACTGACTCAGGGATTCGGTAAGAAGGCTTGCATAACAGTAGCTGTTCTGGGGTTTCTAGTCGGTGGGTGGAAAGAGGAGTTTACCCGGGCAGGCTAGAGAAGGTGGCTTCCTTGGCCGTGATCAACTGCTGTATTTGGGTAAGCTCCTGAGGACTAAACTGGACTCCTAACTGTAACTCCTCTAGGGCACCTGTTTGATTCCCATCCCTTAGGAGGCTGGGTGACTTAAGTGTCCCTTTAATATTACACCTTTCTTTCACCTGTTGATGAACTCTTCGGCATAGAGTCCTATGCTGAAGAATTTAGTTACAGAGAGAGCAGGAGTCACAGGCAAAGATGCATTTTTTTTGGTGTCTTTCTCCCCCAAGCCCCTTTTTTTCTTAGCCCCAGCCCCTTTATCACTTTCTCCCCTTCCCCAGCACTTCTGAGAGTTTATTTCCCTCGCTCTAGCACCTCTGTGTGTCTCTTTTCCCACAGCCACTCTGTGTGTCTCATTCTCCCCTACCCCAGCCTCTCGGTATGTCTCTTGATCAACTTACTCAGGCCCAGAAGTGTGTCTCCTGTTCCCTTTTTCCAGCCAATATGTGTCTCTTTCTCCCTTAAGCACCTTTATGTGTCTCCCCCCACTCCTCTGTGTCTTTTATTAATCCCAAACCACAAATGTGTCTCATTATCCTCATATCCCCTTGTGCGTCTCATTAGCCCCACAGCCCTTAATATGTCCGATACGCCCCTCCTATCCTTCCATTTATCTCATTAGTCATCCCAGCAGCCCCCCCGTGCCTTATTGTAGTGTGGCCGAGCAGGCAGACTGTGGTAGAGGAGCTTCTGTTCCTCTCCTCAGTCTGACGCAGTTCTGTGCTCTCTGTGAGCACTTTCGGTTAGACCTGTTGGGAAGAGAAGCTCCTCTACTGCGGTGTGACTGCTCGGCCATGCTACATTCATACATCACTTCCCCCCTGTTATTTACCCTGTGATAGCGCCCTGAGGGCCGGTGCACTTTAGGTGGGTGCGTGCAGTCCCGAAAGTATGCCGACCCACCAGTAAATTTCCTGATATCCCAGGGGGCCAGTCCGGCCATGCAGTAACCAATTACATTATGCAGTATTTCAGATTTAACTCCTTGCATCTTTTTTTTACTTTTTCATCATGCATCCCCAAAAAAATTCAAAGTCTTGTAACCAAAAAACATCTCATTGTTGTTCGATAATGAACTAGTACTCCTGTCTACATTGACTAATCTGTAATTTGTGAGCTTGCATTAGCATGGAGGCACATACAAATCTATCTAGATCAGGCATGCCCAATCCTCCTTTTTTCATATTTGCATATCATAAATTCCTCAATATTTTAGGCTTTTTGTCAGACTATATACATTTTTCTGTAGATGTCTGAGAATAATCTTTCCAAAATTTAGGAAATTTGATTGGAATCATCCAAAGAAAATATAACCACCTCAGGAATATATAGACTTTTACTATATTTTAACTACCCATCCATGACACTAATAAGCTCTTCCATCCTGCAATTTGTTCATTACATTGTGTTATCAGAGAGAAAATATTTGGATCCAGTAATTTACTCAATTTACCTGGTATGATAATACCCAAATATTTGATGCCCACCTGTGCCCATTGTAAACTGAAAACACACTATATTTTGTGTCTAACTTGGCCACACTTATTGCTTGAAATATTTCTAAATTCCATTTGTAATTTGACATTAGTCCATAGATTTGTCTGGTTAGAAGGACATTGTCCACACATAAACTTAATTTAATCCTTGATATTTTATCTGTTCTTATTCTATCTGCAAGAGGTTCTAATGACAGGATATACAGCAATGGGGCTATAGGACATCCTTGACACGTCCCATTATTAACATGTAAACCAGTCTCATTCTATTCCCTGCCCAATAATTGTTGCTGAGGAAGATGTACAAAAAGCACTAGAGGCATTCTTAACCCAGCCATATAAACACTTCAGTTTTTCTGAACTGCAATGTTCTAGATTGTAAAGTTACAAGGCCAGTGCACCCTAATGAGATGAAGCAGTCTGAGTACCTATAGTTTCCCCGTAAAGTATATTTTTGCATCTTCCAAATTAGGAAAACTAAACAGTGTATATTACTTTTTTTTTTTTAAAACATTTTGCAAGTTAACGAAAATGTAAAACACTACTTGCCCGCTGACAGTGCTAGAAGCCAGTGAGCAAATAATTAAAGTAAACCTGTCATGACAGGTATAAGTAGGCAGTTTTATAACCATCTGGCTTCACTCTTCCTGTACCATTAAGTGTTTCTTCCTTTAATACTAGTAAAAGCTCATATGTGTTCTCATTAGCCCTGTCTCCTGCTGAGACCATCAATCTTGTTCCTGTAGGTGTTACACTTGCTATAAGACACATCTCCCTATTTGGGAAGCACAGACTTGCTTCCCATAACCAATTAAAAGTTTCAAACACTTCATATTGGCTTTGTGCAAATAAAACTTGCCTGTTGTCTCTCTCCATTCTGGCTCATATTCCAAACTGCTCTGACACAGAGCCTACCCCTCCGACCTACTTCGCCCAGATGAGGGCTTCCATTGTTACAGACTTGCAGAGCACAGACGTATTATCTCTCTGCCAGTTGGCACATACCAAACTAAGTAAATGGAGAGGTGAAGGGCTGTTTTTAAAGTCTGATTTTAGAGAAATCTAGATATTTGCTAGCAATTCTGCTTGCACAATGTATATCTGAAATGTAGTTCCCTATCATTTAAAATAAGTTGTATTGTCATGACAGGTACCCTTAAAAAACCCTAAACGTTGATACAGTAAATCTTGAGGTGGATGTTTCAGTGTGGATTTTTAATAAACACAAGAGGCCCATTAGGAACTAACTATGAATAGGACTTAAAATCAAATGATCTATCACTGATTTATTGTAATGATCTAGATATTTGTATAATGTATAGTTGCATTCTTATGGAGAACCATTAAAAGTCTTATATGTGACCAAACAGTGGAAAAAGCTCTTAGATCAATACCACAATATAAGTGTGCTCAAATACACTAATGTAAATTGAAATACATGTGTACTATTCTAGAAGCACTCACACCGAAGTGACACACAGAAATTAGATTCCAATAATAGTATTTACCTCCCGCTGCACAGAGTAGCTAATTCTGCTACTCTACTGTAACGGAGCGCCTGTACCCACAATGGTACTTCTGCTGTATATTCTCCCATATTCTCCCATAGTGAAGCAGTAGTTATAACTCCCATATACCCAAACATCAGCCAAGACTTGATGAAGGGTACAAAATGAACTAGTTAATTATGGCCAAGTTGCCTGTTAAATACATGACCCCCAGCATGGGGTCTCCATTCACTTCAACAGTAAGCCCGCTCAGGTATCTCTGTGTTTGCTTTTGCTTAAACCAATTATCAAACAGGCACTCAAGGTACAATAGATAACACATAAAACACCCCAAAATACATACAATATGAATAGGAACCCCCACAAGTATTATATCCCTGGATAGCCCAATCTGAGTGCCCAAGTTGTCCAAACAGCACTCAAATCCATGTAGTATAGCCGTATCGCCACTGGGGATAAAGTTTTGACTGACTGCATATGTGGCTGCTGCCCAATATAGTTCCAAGGAAAAGGAGGTAGCAGTCGGTTAATTTTTGGGAGTTTCCATGTGAAATTAAATAAGGTTCCCCCTGGCTCAGAGGGAGTGAATGTTCTCCTCGTTCAGGAGTGTCTTTTCCCTGAAAAGCTCTCTCCTGGCTTGTCGGGAACGGAGCAGGCAACAGTACGATTTTCCAGGGGTTCGCGAGGCCAAGCATCCAAGTATTTTTGAATCAACAACATTTGTCTCAGATGCTTTGCTCAGGTCCAAGAGGTGAGGACATTTTCCTTTGAGCTTCCTTGCTGAGGATTATGCGCATCCTGAATTGGAGGTATTGGGCCACATTCAATGGTGCCCACTCAGCAGAGTGTGTGTGGTGTAAAATACCAGGGTTGAACATTGGTTTCCCCTAAGGTCAAGAATCTGCAGTAGTAATATCAGCACTTTTCCAGGTCTGTGAGCAGTCTGGTTGCCTTGGCTAGGCTCTTTTACTTGCATGAGCAATGCATTCTGGGATGGGTTGTGAATTATCATTCATAAGTGTTTTTGAGGTAAACCTAACAGTCCGAACAACAAGTAGTATAGTGTGATCATGGCAAAATGGGATTGCGGCTGAATATCAGCTAAATTCAAGGTGAACCTACAGTCGCCACAACAGTTAGAAGAGCATAACAGCGGCAAAATGGGTTTGCACCTGAATTCAAACAAAACCTCACAAAACAAGAGATAGGGGAGGAGCAGAGGGAAAAGGCACACAAACTGCGGTGGGCACCTGCAGCTAATGGAGAAGGGCACCTAAATGGAGTTAAAGAGGTAGACCGTTCAAGAAATGAAATGAAATCATGATGAAATACAGCAATCTAAAATGAATATAGGAAATCATATACAATTAAATAAATATCTAGCACTAGAAAACTAATATAAAAGGAATGATACAAGGAAATAGATATCTAGCACTAGAAATTAAAGGGACACTGTAGTCACCCAGACCACTTCAGCTCAATGAAGTGGTCTGGGTGCCAGGTCCCCCAGGTTTTAACCCTTCAGATGTAAACATAGCAGTTCTAGAAAAATTGATATGTTTACATTTCAGGGTTAATCCAACCTCTAGTGGCGGTCTTCCTGACAGCCGCTAGAGGCGCTTCTGCAACGCTGGATGCAAAATTCACATCCAGCGTGCAGCACGAAATGCTTTCCTATGGACTGTTTGAATGCGCGCACGGCTCTTGGCGTGCATATGCAGTCCGCTCCACTCAGGAGATGACATCGGCGAGGGAGGAGAGGTCACCAGTGCCGAGGGAGCCCGGCGCTGGATTAAGGAAAGTAACTGAAGGAGTTTTAACCCCTTCAGTGCCAAGAGAGGGGCCCCCTGAGGGTGGGGGGAGGGTCCTAAGGATGATATAGTGTCAGGAAAACAAGTTTGTTTTGCTGACACTATAGTGATCCTTTAAATATAAAGAAAAAACAGACAATCAGAGAGGTATCTGAAATCTACTTATCTAAACCTCAAGGGAGCAGCAATGACAGAAAACGTATTTTGGGACTTTATAGGGCTGTGTCATAATGGGACAGGTATGTGGAACAGATATGTTTTGCTTTTCAGTATTACTTTCCAGTTACGGGAGTAAAGAAAGAGTTATATGCACAATATGAGTTTAGGTACTTTTAAGCTAATCAAAGTTACAATATTGCTAGAACCAATATTATGGAACCAAATTATATTGCACTTTGCTTGTAACATATTTTCAAAACTATGGATACATGAATCATGCTTCTTATTTGTGCTTTTTTTTTAAATAAGAATTTAAGAACAGTCTTAAATTAGAGGGGCAAAGGTTTAAAAATAATATCAGGAAGTATTACTTTACTGAGAGGGTAGTGGATCCAAGGAATAGCCTTCCATCTGAAGTGGTAGAGGTTGACACAGTAAAGGAGTTTAAGCATGCGTGGGATAGGCATGAGGCTATCCTAACTATAAGATAAGGCCAGGGACTAATGAAAGTATTTAGAAAATTGGGCAGACTAGATAGACAGAATGGTTCTTATCTGCCGTCACATTCTACGTTTCTATGTTTCATCTAGTTCCTGCTTGGATTAAAATATAAAGCTTTAATATATATGTATTTTAGCATAATATGTATGTGTGTATGCATTATTTCTTTAAATGGTTGTCTACAGATGGTAAATGTAATTATTTTGGATAAACTAGCTGGATATTAACAGCATCTATATGTCAATTCACTTTATTCTATTGCAGAAAGGTTCATAAGTCTCCCTTAGGCCCCACCTGCCATGCCGTGGGTGGAGGCATATCTACTAAACAGTGAAAGCCATTGCTGCCCAGCCTCTAAAATAACAAGGGGCTCTATAGTCTGTCCCCCTCCCCACCTGTGACCCCACTCATGGGCATCATGTTAGGGATTTTAAATTAAATAATGCGGGGGTTGGACAGATTCTTGAACCAGTGCCAAGCATTTGGGGGCTATGAAATTTTAAAAAGTGAGGGGGGACCATCGTAGTGTCTCAACCTGTGGTCAGTGGATGGGGACTACTTTTTATATAGGGTGACCTAGTATCTCCTTGAGACCCCACCAACTGGTGACAGGTGGAGGATCTTATTCTGCAAGCCTGGAGAGGACCTAGTGTCGAACACAAATCTCACCCATTGGCACATCCCCCCCCACCCCCACATCCATGGAGAGTGAGTGGGGGCACTAATAAAATATACAAATAAGGGTGGACATTCAATTATCCACTCCCAACCAAAGTTTTGCCATTTCTCCCCGGGTGGCTTGGGGTTCCCAATTAAAATGAACTTGCAAGTTAACCAATCAGTGAGTTGTGACATATATTGCTAAATATGTGGAAAGCTGTTCCCCACCTTGCAAGCTAGTTGTAAACAGATCCCCTCACAAATTATTTAGATTCTTTTTATTGAGTCTTGTTTTTTATTTTTTTTATTATTATTTTATTTTTAATGTTGTGATAGACAATATGGATTTTTTTTGGCCTTTTTGGGGGCTTAAGTAAACAAGTAAGAAGTAATTTAATGATAAGTATGACATTTTATTTTTACAGGTATTAGTTTGATTGGCCCGTTCACTATTATTAGGATGACAGGATAGTTTTTTTTTTGGGGGGTGGACATTAACTTGCCCCCCCCTTCTATATTTAGAGGCAATATCTGCAGCCCATGGCCGCAGTGGGACGTAGATCCATAGGTCCTACCCAGAGGCCTAACTACAAACCACTGCCCCCCCATAGTCTACTACCCGCCACCCCCACATATGTCTACCCTCCCATATGTTGCCCCCCCTCACATGCAGACAGACACACACACATATACAGAGACACACACATACACACAGGCACACACATACAAACACACACACATAATACAGACACACACATACAGCACACAGACATACAAACACACACATACATACAAACAGACACACACACATACAAACACACACATGCGCGCACACACACATACAGACACAGAGACAGACATACACACAGAAACATTCATACAGACACATACATACACACATACAGAGAAACATTCATATAGACACACATTAATACAGACACATAAGTACACACATACAGACACACATACACAAACACACACATACATACATACACACACATATGCTAAATGTTTTAGTCACCCTCCTGTTTCCTACCTTTTAGGTGCAGGATGCGGACTTAACCCGGGTCCTGTTACTCAGCTTGGTGGGAGTCCGAGTTCCCACTCTGATTCCCTCCTTTCCTTCCTCCTGCGCGGGCTCTGTGTATGCTGGGAGGTGTGACCGGGGCTGTCACTTCCTCCCAGCTCAGTCTGACATCATCACAAGGGGCCCGGTCGTGCTGTTAAAGAAAATTAATTTCCATTGGCTGGCCCTAACAGCATTGGTCACCCAATGGGCCCCTTAACGTGTCCCTGGCGGATCTACCATGCGCGCCAGGGCCACACCATATGGCAGGCAGGCACCGCGGCAGCAGGGGTCCGCAGGGTGGCCGGGGGTCCCAGGAGTAAAGGGCCCGGTCGCAGCTGTGACCCCTATGACTGTGGTAGTTCCGCCACTGGTACTACCCATTATTAAGATTAAAGTCATCATCCATCGACATCAGTTCCCTCCTAGTTTATTAATTATAGCCCCCACCTGCTTGAGACAAGTGTAAAAATGAAGAGACACTATGTCCCTCCACCACAACAATATTTAATTAGGGTCACACTGTGTTGGAGGAGGGGGAAACAATACCCCCTGCGCCAATATAATTTTATTTAAAGTGCAGTGGGGGTAGGGTGTAAACTGCCTGCAGTTCAGCAGACATGCATTACCCCACTGATTGCAAGGCAAGTGTGGGCAGGGAGAAGGCATAAAATCTCCATTGTACTTATGTGGTCATAGTGACACCATCAGCAGTTTTTAACTATTTGCCTGCAAGCTGCTAGTGCTGCCAGTGTGCAAATAATTAGCCCCTAATCACGAAGCAACGAAGCATCCAGTCATTGTATTTTTGTTTACTTCAGGATTAATCCATGTGGCAGCTCTGATTATGTTTTTTTCCCAGCAGAATAGCTGATTGGTCCAAATATGCCTGAATCCCGATTCTGCAAAAAAATGGTTTCTCCAAGTGTAATGTGCTCATGAGTAATCTGAGAGATTGCAGAGTCACTGTAACGGTACTTACCCGGTCCGCATGTCAGCAGGGGTCCTCCGACCGAGCCGCACACGACTCAAGCACTTCTGCCTCCAGGCGAGCTGCGTGCGGCTCGAACACTCCTGGCTTCTAATGGGCGACGCGCGCCACACAGTCTGATTGGACACGCGGCCCATACAATATTGGGAATGTTGCTTGCATCGCGAGCATGTTCTTAAAGGGGAAATGGGAGCCTAACCATGCAGTCGACTCCCATTTGCCCACGTCATTCCGGCATCCCCATTCACACACGTTTTGGGGCGGCATAACGTGGACCAATCAAATTAACAATAAATGTATTTAAACTTACCTGGCCCTAGATTCTGTGCCCTATTGTGGTTTCTGTTCCGAGTACCCTTTAGTGAATTCCTTGTGATATAGTACTGTATTCTGGTATTGACCTTGGCTTTGTTTCCTGACTCTGCGTTTCTCTTTAACCCCTTAAGGACCAAACTTCTGGAATAAAAGGGAATCATGACGTGTCACACATGTCATGTGTCCTTAAGGGGTTAACTCTTTCCATGTCTAGTTTTGCCTTTCTGATTATTACCTGACTCTGGCTAGTTCTCGTTTTAGCTGTCTCTCCATTACCCTGACCTCAGCTTGTATTTCAACTACGCTATACTCTGTCTAACGTTAAGTCTGGCCACTCTAAGGCCCGTTAAGACATTTATATTTTCCTTAGTCCGTTTCTTGCTATCCTAAACTCTGCATGTTAGGTATACACTCCATGACAGTCACCCAGCATGGCAGGCCTTTTTGGTGGTTGCCTATCTGCAGAGTGCTCAGATAAGATGATGATTATTTACAACAGTGACTGAGGGAAAGGGGAAATAGTGTCACTGATTTTGAATGACGGGAAAATGGGTCAAACCCAAAAAAGGCAATGGACAAAAACAAAAGCAGCATATTACCAGTACTTTTCTCTACAGCTGAAACCACAGGGCTCCACCCAAGTGCAATGGAGCCTGTTGTCTTAACCTTTAGCCATGCACAGACCATAGAAACTCTTCCTCACAATCTGGCTCCTCTTGGTGATTCAGGGAATTACCTAGGGTCACCATGCCAATTTTCTAACTCACTAGTAAAATGCCAGACTGGAGTAAGAGGCAAAAAGGGTCTGAACCTGTCGAAGGGATTTATAAAGCTTTACTGAAATACGTTTACTGAAACAAGTTTATTTATTTCAATAAAGAGACAACCTACAACACCCCATGAAACACCCTCATACAATATACACACAGCACAACAGACACCACACACATACACAAATCCACACAACACAATAGACTAGCCACATAAACAAAGCCACTTACTTTCCACCTCTCCCTGCCAGGGCCGGCCTTAGGGGTGTGCGAGCTGTGCGGCCGCACAGGGCGCCATGGAGCAGGGGGCGCCGTGGATTTAAAAAAAAAAAAAAAAAAAAAAAAATTTTTTTTTTCAAATTTGCAGCGGGGGCGGAGCTTACCGTGCGGCGGGGGCGGAGCTAAACGCGCCGGAAAACTGCTGCAGGGGAAGCAGGAAGGAGTCCCTGCTTCCCCACCAAACAGTCACCAGGAGCTGCACTGCCTCCACAATGAACTCCACAGGTAACTGTGATTGTCAGGTAAGTGTGACTCCCTGCCTGTGTGTATTACTGTCTGTGTGTGTATGACTGTCTGCCTCTGTGTGTCTGTGTGTATATGACTGTCTGCCTGTGTGTATTACTGCCTCTGTGTGTGTGTATGACTGTCTGCCTCTGTGTGTCTGTGTGTATATGACTGTCTGCCTGTGTGTATTACTGCCTCTGTGTGTGTGTGTGTATGACTGTCTGCCTCTGTGTGTGTCTGTGTGTGTGTGTATGACTGTCTGCCTCTGTGTGTGTCTGTGTGTATGACTGTGTGTGTCTGTGTGTATTACTGTCTGCCTCTGTGTGTGTCTGTGTGTATTACTGTCTGTGTCTGTGTGTATGACTGACTGTCTGCCTGTGTGTGTCTGTGTGTGTGTATGACTGCCACTGTGTGTCTGTGTGTATTACTGTCTGCCTCTGTGTGTGTGTCTGTGTGTATTACTGTCTGCCTCTGTGTGTGTGATTGTGTGTATGACTGCTTCTGTGTGTATGACTGCCTCTGTGTGTATGGCTGTCTGCCTATGTGTGTATGGCTGTTTGCCTGTGTGTGTCTGTGTGTATGACTGTCTGCCTGTGTGTGTCTGTGTGTATGACTGTCTGCTTGTTTGTCTGTGTGTATGACTGTCTGCCTCTGTGTGTGTGTATTACTGTCTGTGTCTGTGTGTATGACTGACTGTCTGCCTGTGTGTGTGTGTGAGACTGTCTGCCTTTGTGTGTCTGTGTGTGTGTGTATGACTGTCTTCCTGTGTGTGTGTATGGCCGTCTGACTCTGTGTGTGTGTGTGTCACATACAACCAATACACGCATATCACACACTGTTAATACACCCATTACAAATATCACACATAGCATACATATCACACACCGTCATCACACCTACTATCACATACACAGACAACACAAACATTACAGCATACATGGATGACGGGGGGGGGGGGGGGCGCTGTGAAGATTTTTCGCACAGGGCGTCTAAATGCCTAAGGCCGGCCCTGCTCCCTGCAACTTTAAGGTACTGACTGAAATTTGGAAGATAAGATTAATTTGTTACCTCATTATTTATTTACTATAGTTTACTATTGTAATATTCTGTACTTCTGTGGTGGAATCTCGGTAAAAATAAATTTAGTAGGCCGAGATTACCACGTGGCATGTGTACGTGCATATGCTGATGTATCGATCAGTTGGTTGCACGAGGCAAGATACGATCAGTAGTGTACGGAGCATGTGCAAGAATACAGGATGTAGTATTCCCCCTCCTCCATTGTGCTGGACAAGCCATGCGGTCAAACAGGAAGTTAATTCTTATTTGTGTTGATTGGTTAAGAGAATGTGCGGGTGGAGCTTAATATGGGAGGAGTTATGTGCATATATAAGGAGCCTGCACTATTGTCCGGGGCTCAGAACTTGCTGTATTTTGGTGACATTAGTCCCTCTGAGTCCCGATCGGTGATCCAATAAAGAATCTCTTCCTTCCTGAAGAAACCTGTGTCCATCTCTCTGTGCTTTGCTTCCGTCAGTTTCTCCGGTATCATTTGGTGCATTGGCCGGGAAGCTCATCGTTCAACGGTAGCTGGGAGGCAGAGGCGTGAGACGGTCTATCTTTGCCCACGTTCTCTACGGCTGCACCCCTGAACTTCTGCGTGGACCTCCCTTCGTCTCGGCGCCACTGGTCTGTTGTCCAGGAGATCATCGGCCTCTACGTAAGAAGTGCTGGGGTGTCCCCGTCGATGAGTGTGAACTCAGGTTCAGGAACGAGGAGGTAAGACAACTGCTGTTTTAGACGGCAGGACCCACTAGGGGTATACCGATTGTGCGGTAGGCCCAAAGGGGTTTTGAATCTGTGTATCTGCCCCCTCTGTCGGAGGGAAGGAGCGAAGGCGCACCGCTCGATCGAACGCTCTTTAGTCAGACCGTTTGATTCTGTTAGTCAGGCGGGGCTCTGGTGTAAATAGCCCTAGCCGGACACCGGTGTCTTGTCTAGACTAGCGTTCTAGGGTGTATATTTTGTTCGCTAGGTCGGAGGGACCGGGAGACTAAGCGGCGTCTGTGTAAATTCGGTTCGCTAGCTCTCAACCTATCTGGGCTAAGTGGGAAGGCGTGTAAATTTGGAACCCACTAGACTTTTGATAGTGCGACTAAGAGGCGTCTGTGTAAATTCGGTCCTCTAGCTCGCTATATATGTGGTGATTGGGCAGTGTGGCTAACCAAAACGTATGTAGATTGTTTTTAGGTAGTCCATTCAAGGTACTGGCCAATAGTTTAGTTGGGAATTGTAAATGTGATAAAGATTGTTTAGTAAAGTGTATATCTTGTTAGATAGCGCGAGCTCAGCCGTCTAGCGAGAGTGTTAATAGTGTGTTGCTGTATTATAGTGCACGGTACCATAACCTTGTATATTTACTGACATTGTATATAAGTACTAATCATTGTCGTCCATTGCATGTCTAACACCATAACCACTAATAATTGTATTGTGACCTTAACTTGTGCTTTGACCTATGCTAACCGTACTGTAACCGCTAATTGTAAAAGACGATGTTACTGGGGTGTGTTATAGACGGGTAATTCGTATATAGAGAATTATAGCGTGGGTGACTGTATAGTTACGCCAAAGGGCATAATATTGATTATATAGTGACTGGTGTAACAGCTGTGTGTGTACGGGAATTCCCTGAGTGTTTATTGTATTATTGTGTACGTTTCACTTGGTAACTGTACCACGTGGTGCTGTTGCCAGAGGAAACGGGTGTGACTGTTGAATAGTACGCGTGCATAGTATTCGTTGTCGACGACGTTCCATTGTTAAGTATGGGTGCGTCGCAGTCAACGATTCCGGATCCCTTAGGTTGTATGGTGAAGAATTTTAAAAAGGGATTCAAAACTTGTGATTTTGGGGTTAAAATGTCTCCTGTACGTTTGGTCACTTTGTGTACTAGGGAGTGGCCTACTTTGGTTGCGGCATGGCCGCCACGTGGCAGTTTGGATCCAACTCTGGTACAGCGCTTACACGTGGCTGTATCAGGTAGGCCTGAACTTTACGGCCAGTTTCCTTATATTGATTGTTGGAGACAGGCCGTAAATGACTCGCCAAAATGGCTCCGGACATGCCACGAGGAGCAATGTCGCCTCATGGTAGCTAGGACTTGTTCGTCCACTAGGACTGGTGTTAGGCCCATTTTGGACACGCCCCCTGAGTCCGAGATCCCTTTGCCGCCCCCTTACTTTCCGTTAAGAGGAAGTGACGCAAACGCAGGAAGTCCTGCAACCCTCCCCTCATTACCCTCATCCACTTCCGCTTCCTCCTCCAGTACAGGATCCACCCCCCCTCGTACTAAATCTCCCCTTCCGGAATCAGAACCAACCCCCATTAAAAACGAATATCCTGATTTGGCGCCACTTCAGACTTCCGGTCAAGCTTCATCTAGCTCGGCTCGAAGTGTTTTATTTACAACCTTTTCCCAAAACCAAGCTCCCATATCCCCATACCCTATTTCTCCCCAACTGGAACCTATGACTGACGCCCCTCCACGTAGCCCCATACAGACCCGACAGTTGACCGGTGCCCAACAATTAAGACACTATCAGATGCCTCTTCGTCTGAATCCTGGGTCAGCCTATATCGATGCCGCAGGCCAAATGGCACATGCTGACCCAGTCTTTGTATATGTCCCATTCACGACAACCGATCTTTTAAATTGGAAGACCCACAATTCCTCGTATACTGAGAAACCACAAGCTATGACTGATCTGTTCACCTCAATAGTACAGACACATAACCCGACATGGGCTGATTGCCAGCAGTTATTAATGACTTTATTCAACAATGAGGAAAGGACAAGAATTAACCAAGCAGCCATTAAAGCACTAGAGGATAGAGCCCGTGCTTTGAACCAAGCTAATCCAGCAGCATGGGCCGCAACACATTATCCCAACACCGATCCCGATTGGAACGTAAATGGTGCTGATATGGTCCAACTCAGAGCCTATAGAGACGCTATAATTGCTGGCATGAAAGCAGGAGGAAAGAAAGCTATTAACATGTCGAAGACAGTTGAGGTGATTCAGAAAAGCGATGAAGCGCCCAGTGTCTTTTATGACCGATTATTGGAGGCATACCGCTTGTATACCCCCTTTAATCCGGAAGACGCAGATAATTCCCGAATGGTGAACTCCGCCTTTGTCAGCCAAGCTTACGGAGATATTAAGCGCAAGCTACAAAAGTTAGAAGGGTTTGCAGGTATGTCAATCACCCAACTAATGGAGGTAGCGAATAAGGTTTATATGAATAGGGAAACAGAAAATAAGAAAGAGGAAGAGCGCAAGATGCGTAAAAAGGCTGATATGCTAGCGGTAGCGATCGCAGGCGTAGATAGACGGGGCCCAGATAGAGGCGATAGTAGATGGAATGAGGAACCTCTAAGTAGAAATCAGTGCGCATACTGTAGGGAAGAAGGGCATTGGAGAAATGAGTGTCCTCGAAGAGAACAGTGTGAGAAAGACAGACCTAGGATAGGTTATGGAAACTTTAGAGGCAGAGCGAGAGGTAGAGGAGGCCCCGGAGGGAGTAATGGTAATAGAGGGAGTAATGGGAACAGAGGAAGTGTTAGGGAAGACAGGTATATTCCAGCAGCGCAAAGGTCCCGCGATAGAGAAGGTAGGGACTTTGTAGGATTGGCTGACACGGTCATGGAGGACTATTGATACCGACCGGGCTCCATCCCCCTTGGTCGAGCGGAGCCTATGGTCGATGTATCAATAGGGGGGAAAAGGAGTGCGTTCATGATCGACACTGGTGCTGAACATTCAGTGGTGACTAATCTAGTTGCTCCTCCATCTGGAAGGACTATTACTGT
The DNA here is from genome assembly GCF_036172605.1 of Pelobates fuscus. Taxonomy (NCBI): domain Eukaryota; kingdom Metazoa; phylum Chordata; class Amphibia; order Anura; family Pelobatidae; genus Pelobates; species Pelobates fuscus. The sequence continues at coordinate 121,810,661 of NC_086322.1, read as the reverse complement.
GATAGGAGCAACTGGAAGAAGTGCTGAAAAACCGGTTCTTAAAAGTCGACTCTGTACATTGGGAGGCCACGTAGTAAAACATCAATTCCTTTATATGCCTGAATGTCCAGTCCAATTGCTGGGACGTGATATGCTATCAAAATTACAAGCGCAGATTACGTTCCTACCAAATGGAACAACATCCTTAAAGTTTAATGGACCTTCAGGTATCATGACATTATCCGTACCAAAGGAAGAAGAGTGGCGACTTTATACAGTGTTGACTAGCCAAAACCCTAGGAGTGATGAGACATTATTTAACATACCAGGAGTTTGGGCAGAGAACAACCCACCAGGACTGGCCCGCAATATTCCACCTATAAAAATTGAACTAAAACTTGGGGTTTATCCAGTGAGCCTAAGACAATACCACATCCCGCAGAAGGCTAAGAAGAACATCCAATCCTATCTGGATAAGTTCATACGGTATGGTATCCTAAAATTCTGTACTTCCCCCTGGAACACCCCATTGCTGCCTGTTCAAAAGCCCGGTACAGATGAGTATCGACCTGTGCAGGACTTGAGAGCAGTCAATGATGCGGTTGTTAGTATACATCCAGTTGTACCCAATCCATATAACCTGCTTGCTTTAATTCCGGGCGGGGCTACTTACTTTACAGTCTTAGACCTCAAAGATGCCTTCTTTTGCCTCCGAATTGCCGCAGAAAGTCAATGTATTTTCGCTTTTCAATGGGAGAACGCTGTAACGGGCTCAAAACGCCAAATGACTTGGACAAGACTGCCCCAAGGGTTTAAAAATTCACCTACCCTATTTGGTTCAGCCCTAAGTCAAGATCTACTGGATTTCGAGTCCATCCCAGGAGAGTGTGTATTGTTACAATATGTAGATGACTTGTTGATAGCAGCAGTTACAAAAGAAATCTGTCAGCAAGCAACGCACGATCTGCTACACATTCTCTGGAAGGCAGGATACAAGGTGTCTAGAAAGAAGGCTCAGTTGTGTTTGCCAACTGTCAAATATCTGGGATTCCATATCTCTGAAGGTCAAAGAATTATGGGGCCAGAGAGAAAAGAAGCTGTCTGCCAAATACCAATACCCAAGAATAGAAGACAAGTGCGAGAATTCTTGGGGGCAGCAGGCTTCTGTAGGATATGGATTCCCAGCTATGCGATACTGGCAAAACCTCTGTACGCAGCTATCAAAGGTACAGAGCACGACCCCTTCTTATGGACCCAAGAACAGCAAACGGCATTTGAAGATGTGAAGAAGGCTTTGATGAGTGCCCCAGCATTAGGTCTACCTGATCACACACGACCATTCTACTTATATGTACATGAGCAAAGAAGAATGGCTGTGGGAGTATTGACACAGTACTTGGGATCATGGCAAAGACCTGTTGCCTATATGTCTAAGCAATTGGATGCAGTGGCCAGCGGACTTCCACCTTGTCTAAGAGCCGTAGCTGCAGCCGCCCTGCTAGTAGCTGAAGCCGATAAACTCACTCTGGGTCAAGAACTTTATGTACGAGTCCCACATGCAGTACAGACGTTGTTGGATTACAAAGGAAATCATTGGTTTAGTAACAGCCGTATGACCAAGTATCAAGCAATGTTGTGTGAAAACCCAAGAGTGCATTTAGAAACTGTAAACACCTTAAATCCAGCTACCCTTTTGCCACAACCTACTGAAAGTCAACATGATTGTTTGGAAGTAATGGATGAAGTATTCTCAAGTAGACCAGATCTTCGTGATTTTCCCATCCAGAACCCCGATGTTCAATATTATACCGACGGCAGTAGTTATGTGAAAGAAGGGATCCGCTATGCAGGATATGCAGTAACAACAATAGACAAGGTGATAGAAGCTCGGCCACTGGCGAAAGGAACATCAGCACAAAAGGCAGAATTGATAGCACTGACACGAGCGTTACAATTGGCTGAAGGTTTAAGAGTAAACATCTACACGGACTCCAAATATGCGTTTTTAACCACTCATGCCCACGGAGCTTTGTATAAAGAAAGAGGACTACTGAATTCAGAAGGCAAAGAAATCAAATACGCAGATGAAATCCTACAACTATTGGAAGCAGTGTGGGAGCCGAAAGAAGTCGGTATCATACATTGTCGAGCGCATCTGAGAGGAGATGGTGATGTAACCAAGGGAAATCGGATGGCAGATAGTGCAGCTAAGCGTGCTGCTGAATCAGGAAGACAGGAGTATGTGGGGCATATAGCTGCTCTTATACCAACTCCACTGTCCCAATGGACTCCAGTTTATACAGCTCAATAAGAGGAGTGGTTAAAGACTGAACCAGGAAAGTATTTGGAGAACAAGTGGTATCAGCTAGAAGATGGAAGAATAGTCATACCAGCATCACTAGCGGTAGAAATTGTCCAAAATTATCATAACGGGACACATTCTGGGAGAGATAGTACTGAAGAATCTCTTAGAAAACATTTCTACATACCAAGATTGTCCAACTTGACTCAGGCCATTGTACGAAGATGTGTAACGTGTGCTAAAAATAATGCAAGACAAGGACCAGTAAAGCCACCAGGAGTCCAGTTTATGGGGGGACTCCCCATGTCCGATTTACAAATTGACTTTACAGTGATGCCTAAATCGGGTGGACATCGTTACCTGCTGGTAATTGTGTGCACCTATTCAGGCTGGGTAGAAGCATGTCCTACTCGTACAGAGAAAGCAGGAGAAGTTGTGAGATTCCTGCTACGAGAAATAATACCCCGATATGGACTACCCTGTTCTATAGGATCGGACAATGGTCCAGCTTTTGTTCATCAGTGCCTACAACAACTGACTCATATGCTTGGTATAAAGTGGAGGCTTCATACTGCATATAGACCCCAGAGTTCTGGTAAGGTAGAGAGAATGAATAGAACTATAAAGAACCAGTTGGCTAAAATGTGTCAGGAAACCCAACTTAAGTGGAACGTTCTCTTACCCATAGCTCTATTGCGAATCCGTAGTACCCCTACCAGAAGGATGGGCCTCTCTCCTTTTGAAATCATGTATGGGCGACCACCTCCCGTACTTGGTAACTTAAGGGGGGATTTGAGTCAGTTGGGAGAAGGAATTACCCGGCAGCAGGTTGTAGAGTTGGGTAAGACTATGGAGGAGGTACAGAAATGGGTACAAGATAGATTACCTGTGAATATTTATCCCCCTGTTCATAGTTATCATCCAGGAGATCAAGTGTGGATTAAAGAGTGGAATAATGTACCGTTAGGGCCCAAGTGGAGAGGTCCTTATGTTGTTCTTTTGTCTACCCCTACAGCGATAAAAGTAGCCGAAGTGACTCCGTGGATACATCACTCCAGGGTTAAACCAGCAGCAGTCGATTCTTGGCAAGTTACAGCAGATCCAGAGAATCCCTGCAAGATCCGGTTAAAACGCACTACTCAGTCGGAGTAACGAGGAATCGTGTGGATTACAAATGTTATTGTTACAGGGATTTGGTGCGTGAGTGAGAAGGCCATAATAAAGCCTGTCCGCTTACCAACACATAGTATATAAGCCAGGAAAGTCTCGAAGGGACACCTGTGAAGACGAGCAGGACTCCATTCCCTGCAGCCCTCACATCCTGGAAGCTGAGGCGCCTTCGCACGGACGAAGACTGAGGATGACGGCGAAAGATGTGCTTTTGATAGTGTTTATTTATATGTGTTTTTATATTCAGGAAGGTAGAGGTACCGACACTCCTAGCTGTGAGGTATGCATTAAGACTACGAGAACAGGTAACCATATTTCCCAAACCCTAATTTGGCATTCACAATACGAGTGTAAAGGAGATGTATCGAGATGTAGATACCTAAATATAGACTATAGTGTGTGCCATTTAGGAGTAGGAGAACCTAAGTGCTTCAGTCCAGAGTATCAACCCCGTACAATTTGGTTGACTCTCAGGAATGGAGATCCTCAGGGGACCCTAATTAACAAGACGGTGTTAGAATCCGTACATTCTTCGGGTGTTCTGCTATTTGATGCGTGTAAAGCAATATCGAGTGGTAGAAAGCCGTGGAATGTATGTGGGGATCTTAGATGGGAGAGGACGTATGGGTCTAATGATAAATATATTTGTCCCAGTAGTAAAAATAAATATGTAAGTCCTAGATGCCCAAATAAAGATTATAACTTTTGCCCATATTGGTCTTGTGTGGGGTGGGCGACTTGGGGACAGACAGTAGACAAAGACATGATAGTGACTAAGTTGCCGACTAGCCCATATTGTAAGTCTATGGAATGTAATCCCATCCATATACTTATAAATAACCCCGACAAGTTCTTAGACAAATATGGCAATTTATTTGGGTTTCAGATATACGGGACGGGTTTAGATCCTGGGACATTATTGTTTATAGGGATAGAGACTGATACGGTATCCTCCCAAACTCATCAAGTATACCATTCCTTTTATGAAGAGATGAGTATAGATAATAAGATCCCCCATAATGCTAAAAACCTGTTTATTGATTTAGCCGAAAGTATTGCCGGTAGTCTTAATGTTACCAACTGCTATGTGTGTGGAGGTACTAACATGGGAGACCAATGGCCTTGGGAAGCAAAGGAGGTAATGTCCGGTTCTGAGGCAGTTGACCAACTAATATCTACACAAGCCGATTATCATATGAGTGTTAGAGGTAAATCTGAGTGGAGATTAAAGACCTCCATCATAGGTTATGTTTGCATAGCAAGGAAAGGAATAATGTATAATACTTCTGTAGGGGAATTAACTTGTCTAGGGCAAAAAGCTTATGATGATGATACTAAAAATACAACTTGGTGGTCGGCTTCAAATGTCTCAGAACCATCTAACCCGTTTGCTAGATACGCCAATTTAAAGGATGTGTGGTTTGATTTATCCATCACATCTACCTGGAGAGCCCCAGCAAATTTGTACTGGATCTGTGGTAAGAAAGCCTATTCGGAGTTGCCACAGGACTGGGAAGGGGCATGTGTGTTGGGTATGCTCAAACCATCCTTCTTCTTGCTACCAATTGAAACAGGTGAGACTTTAGGTGTTAAAGTGTATGATGTGAATCATAGGAAGAAAAGGGGACCCATAGAGATAGGCGCCTGGGAAGATAATGAATGGCCTCCCCAGCGTATTATAGATTATTATGGGCCAGCCACGTGGGCTGAGGACGGTACCTTTGGTTACAGAACCCCTATTTATATGCTCAACCGTATTATAAGATTACTGGCGGTGGTTGAGATTATTACTAACGAAACATCACAAGCGTTCAATCTTCTAGCAAAGCATAACACCAGGATGAGGACAGCAGTCTACCAGAATAGATTAGCCTTGGATTATCTTTTGGCAGTAGAGGGAGGTGTATGTGGGAAGTTTAACCTGAGCAATTGCTGTCTTCAAATAGATGACGAAGGGCAAGCAATAGCTGAGCTTACTAGCCATATGGTTAAACTAGCGCATGTGCCTACTCAGGTATGGAAAGGATACAATCCAAGTAGTTGGTTTGGTAGCTGGTATGAGTGGTTTGGAGGGCTTAAGGCAGTGGTAGGTGGAGTCCTACTGATTTTAATGTTGTGTCTACTCCTGCCGTGTCTTATACCCTTAGTAGTTAGGTCTGTGCAAAGCCTGATAGAAAATATAGCAGAGAGGAAGGCTGCTGCACAGATAATGGCGGTTTATAAGTATAAGGCTCTAGATCAGGGAGAACCAATGCAGGAAGATGAATGTTGAAGATTCACATCATAAGATAAGTCTGGTCTGGTTCAAGGTAACTTGCGGTGTAAGCAAACTAAGGTTAAGTGATGCCTCAAGTAATTGTAAAATATCAAGAGGCATCAAAGGGGGGAATGTGGTGGAATCTCGGTAAAAATAAATTTAGTAGGCCGAGATTACCACGTGGCATGTGTACGTGCATATGCTGACGTATCGATCAGTTGGTTGCACGAGGCAAGATATGATCAGTAGTGTACGGAGCATGTGCAAGAATACAGGATGTAGTATTCCCCCTCCTCCATTGTGCTGGACAAGCCATGCGGTCAAACAGGAAGTTAATTCTTATTTGTGTTGATTGGTTAAGAGAATGTGCGGGTGGAGCTTAATATGGGAGGAGTTATGTGCCTATATAAGGAGCCTGCACTATTGTCCGGGGCTCAGAACTTGCTGTATTTTGGTGACATTAGTCCCTCTGAGTCCCGATCGGTGATCCAATAAAGAATCTCTTCCTTCCTGAAGAAACCTGTGTCCATCTCTCTGTGCTTTGCTTCCGTCAGTTTCTCCGGTATCACTTCCAGATACATTTAGTTATTAATATTTATATTAATATTTATTTTGCCTGATAGAATTTGGTTGGCAAATACTTCAACTGTATACAACAAATGCCGGAATTGTTCTACCCCCTGCCCCCCTATCCCTTGCCCTAACTAGCAGTAAATTAATTTAAATGTCCATCTTTATTCTTCAGGCCCAATTCCACAAAGTAACAGAAGCAAAGCCACTTAATTTCCACTAAGCAAAAATTCATCATATGTCTATCTGTGATCATGGTGTTTGGTTCATTAACCTACCATTTATTTTTAGAGGGGAAAAATTTGTGTGATAAATAGAAGCTCTCTTGGATAAATTGAATCAATCCGCAAAGCATTTGCTTGTCAAAATGCTCTATAACTTTGATATATATTTTTTCATGCTCCTAATTTAACAAGAATTTAACTCATTGCTTAATGTCTTGCAGTAGTATCTAATTGTCTATGCTGTAAAATGAGACAGGAGGTGTAAATCATTATAAAGTTATAACGTTAATGTCAATGGGAAAAACATAGAAGAATTATGCCTTTAACATCTTTTAAACAGATTGATATAAAATAGACCTGATAAAGATTCACAATCTTCCTTCATTCTTGTGTGTTTGTGCGTTTAATCCTATAATCTGTAGCAGATATATTTCTCATATTTACAAGCATAAAATATGAAGTATCAAATATTGTCTTCACAAATTGGAGTGTCAGATTACATGATGGCAGCAAAATGCATCTTTGGATATAACCCAGATATACTCATTTGATTTGAAATTTTGTCATACGGTTATTTGTTTTTCTTTTTTTAGTTTCAATATAGCTATATGCAGTTGCAATCAGAATTATTCAACCACCATTAAAAATAATGTCTATTGTCAACACTTACAATACTTTCAGCTGTTTGCAATGAACAAATCAAACAAAAGCATTTGAAATAGCTCAACACAACTAGTGCTTCAAGTAGTTTCCCCAAATTCAACTGAAAATGCAACTTGCTTCTCTAGTCTCAAAATTATTCAACCCCCTGAATAGAATCCCTCACAAAAGCACAAATATGCAAAACAGGTGTTGTCTCAAGAACACACTTCATGATGAGCTATCTTTCTGTCTCTTTCAGATTAGTATTTAATAAAAGATAAGGTTCTTTCTTGTTTTTTTCACTACTATTTTCTTTCTGTTGTGCTCCCCTCTCGCTACTCTCCTCAAGAGATGATAGTATTGAGATTTTTTACTTATATTAAGTAGTCAAACTGTTTAAGAACAGGTTGACAAATTACATGGGGTCTGTCGTGATGGGGTAGTAGTTTGTGTTTGTGAGAGGGGCGCAATGTGTGTATGTGAAGGATGCAGTGTGTGAGTGAAGCAGTGCGTGTGTATGGGGGAAGTTTTTGTGAGGGGTGTAGAGTGTGTCTGTGGGGTGCAATGTGTGTGTGTGTGTATATCGGGGCAGTGTTTATGGGGTGCAGTGTGTGTGTATTGGAAGGCAGTGTGTAAGTGAGGGGTACAGTGTGTGTGTGTGTGTGTGTGTATTGCTAGGCAGTGTGTGTGTGATAGTTCAGTGTGGGTGTAATGGGGGCAGTATAGTTAAGGGGTGTATCCAAGACTCCTTCTCCACTTTTGATGTCATCACCACAGAATAGAAGAATGGACTCATAAAATTGGAGAAAGTATGATCTGCTTTATTGTGCAAGTATAAAAAGTGAAAAAACTACAAGTGAGGTTCTACGCGTTTCGTCTTACAAAAGACTTCCTCAGGGACCAATAAAAAACAAATAAATACAAACGTAAAAACAATCCTACAATAGCGATGAAAGCATCATCCTTTTTTGATACTTGCACAATAAAGCAAATCATACTTTCTCCAATTTCTCACCCTTACTTTCAATCAAGCTGGTGTGGGTACTCTCCCTGGGATCCAGTGTGGCTGCTCCAATCTTCATGCTCTGCTCCCTCTTGAGTCATTTAGTGATGCTGGGGTCGGAGCGGAGTGATGTCATATCCCAGGTCTCGGCATCACCGCGGGGTGTGTGAAGGAGCAGTGCTGAAAGAGCAGGAACATTTTAACTCCCTTGCTGCCCATGCTCAGCCTCCCCAACAGTACATTTTGCAGAGTATGCATCTACCATCTGGGTATGTCTACTCTGCTTTAACACTTAGATGCCTGCATGGAGAGGCCTATGCCGACCAGCTCCTTGGCCCTCTGTGATAGGTGTAAAAAAGAGGGCCGGGTCACACTTGTGACATTAACATCCATTGTTGAACTGCAACTGCATGTGTAAATATGTCAGGCATGCACAATTCACTTTTTCCAGCACGCCTAGAAAAAGCAAATTAATTTGTTAGGTCAGTACCTCCCCCCCTCCCTCTCCAGAGTGGGTGTAGAAAGCATAAGAATGAAGTAGCATGTAAATATGAAAAAATATATATACACCTGCTTTTTTAATCTGCAGAATGAGGCAACTGTCTTATTCAAAGCTAGAGCTTCTGAATAAGACAATTGTTTCAAATTCATACATGTCCCTTTCAATTAGGGATTATTCTAGCCTCGGTGAGGGAATAATCTAAATTTTATTAAAGACAGGAGGCGAATATTTGCTTTACCTTCTTTACTGAAACCTCCAGCAGCAAAGAAACAGTTAACAGAACTTTTCAAAACAACCAATCAGAACAAAGCAACAGTAGTATAAAACCCCATTAGCATGCTCTTCCACTTCCTCTTTCTTTGATGAGGTCGAGCAGGAGAGCAAGGAAACCAACGAATCCACCTTGTAGCAGACACATCCAGATAAATAATCGTCAAGCCCAGAGAGAAAATAGATTACACTGCAAGAAAAAGGAAAACATCGTGAAAGTAAACTGTCAAGGCAAGATGTAATTTCCACATCATAATACCTGATGAATAAACAAAGTCTACAGATCTTATGAAGACCTAGTATCTAGTATGTACCTAAACTAAAAGGCGTTGACGAAACATAATTACAACACAAACATGATGAATAAAATGCACACAGACAATCATCACCGAATAATAGAAATAACCTTTATTATGTAAAACAACGCATTCACAAAACATAACATTATCCCCAATTAATTATAAGACCCAAATCCAGGGAGGGAACGTAAGAAAAAGGTGGTGGTGGGGGGGGGAAATATTCGCCTCCTGTCTTTAATAAAATTTAGATTATTCCCTCACCGAGACTAGAATAATCCCTAATTTTATGGCAGGACAGGAGGCTTCATATTTGCAATTTTAACGCCCAAATAGTAGAACCAGAAGCAATATGACATAGAGGACTGAAATAAAAGGAGAGTGGAAAAACCCATTCCCTAAACCAAGCAGCGGTGTAGAGAAAATGCAGAAGGGACCCAACGGCTTCCAAAGTTGCTGAGGTGACAGCACCCCGAACCAAAAGTGTCCCAGAGGAACTCTTAAGGTCAGCCAAATAGAGGATCCACCAAATCCAACGGGCGATCGAAGATGCAGAAACTGTTCAAAACGGCAGTACGCAGAAATCAACAGCTGTCCATGAGTAGAGGGATGAAAGAACCAGAACCTGGATCTACATGGTCGTGTACAACCTGAGCCGTGGCCTATCCGGAGAATAGGGGTACAACAAAGAGGACGGATAGAAATGAAATATGTACGGAGCAGAAACCGATGTACTGAACGGCAAGAAGGAAGAAGACACAACGTCGATACCATGACGTCAAAACGCCATGAAATACAAGATGTACTGGGGAAAACCGTAAGCGTAAAAACTGGCGCAAGGCAAATCCTTGTCATCAGGTCATTCCTCAAGGAAATACAGAACACACGATACCACTAGACTTGAGGAATAGCGAGAGATAGGGTTCCCGTAAGGTATACTCCTCTTGGCAGACTGCAGACCGCAGACCAAGAGATCCTTACCAATGCCAGAATCTTGAGAAACGCACACGAGTCGTCCTCTAGCTGACATAGGACGTGAATGGCCCCATACGATCCTACCCTGACAGGGCAACTTAGCCAGACAATGGGGACAGCCATAGGGACCTAAACATCTCTCCAGACACCAGTCATGGCAGGCTACCCCTGTGGATCCCACACAGGACGTGAAGAGACAGGGAGTCGTAGATTGCTTTCCCATGGCAAACTCCAAAAGGGGAAAGCACGGAGGACTCCTCCGAAGTGGTGTGGCCAGGCGAAACGACACTCCCAGGGATTCGGCCTGAAGCAAAGCCTGAAGTATCCTGGAGGTAAACAGGATGCATATGCCCTGAAGGAGACCAAGCTTGGAAAACGCGTCCCTCGCCTTGCTGAGGGTCCGGCAGCCAGCTGGAGAACCGCTCCGTATGGTAGTTCACACCGAATTTAATCATGCCAGTACTCGAGACCCCGGAGGGTGAGGCAACCAATCATTGGGGTCTCTCCATGGTTGGGTGAAGCCGTCCGCCACATGAGTGTCTCGTCCCGCAGACATTGTCACACATGACGAATACTTGTCCAGACGCTATAGATAGCGATCCTACGTGAGATCCGACTGCAGTCCAAAGTGGGCAACCAGTGATAAGCCCAGGCCGGAAGGTAGCGAGCAGTACTACTTCCCCTGGGAAAGCTGTAAATGTTGAACAAACCTGCAGGTAGTTCCATGCAGTTGGCGTGAAGAGGTCCCTCCTTTGGACTCCAGAGTCCAGGCCGAAGTTGGTTGGGGTCCGAAACTCCTAGGTAGGCCAGGTCCCCTATGTCGGAGTCATCAATTAAGTTTTAGATGACCTTCGTCCGAAGGTCACATGATTCGGTCATACCAGGCCAAAGACCCGAGAAAGCGTCATGTTGGAGCGGCTGATAGTACCGGATCCTGGAGGTATGGCCTCGATGGCGAATAACAACTGGTCAATCGACTGGGTTGGGCCCCTAAGTGTGACCCGCAGGTTGCGGAGCATATGCCTGGCATTTTCCTTGAAGACGGACATCTTGGTCCTCGGGAAGCGGAGCACCGCTTGGACCGAATATTCAACGAAAGACCAGAAACTGGGTTGACTGGGAGTGAGTCAGATTCAATATGTCCATGTTGATGGCAAAATCCATGTGGGTTTCTCTCATGTCCAGTCGAGGGAGAGAACCAATCATCCACGCCAAGCAGCTCTCTGAGGGGATGAGTGCCCTCCGTGGGGGGAGTCCACTCCGCGGCATCCTTCGCCCAGCATGGCAACTTCGGAATGGACGCCTCTTTTGGTCATGCGTAATGCTTACGGAACGGCCCAAGGTTCCACAACCTTGATCCTGAGCCCAGGCACGGTCCGAGAGACCTCTGGGGCTAGTTAAGGGAAACCCTATGAATAGAGACGTGTCAGCTCAATTTGTACGTGAGGGCAACTCCGGAGAGCAGACTCAGCCCTTGCCAAATCCGTCAGTTTGATGTCCAGCTCGGACAAGGGCCGTTTGGGGTTCTCAGGGGTAGAAACCAACTAGGCGATACCTATAAGTCATATAGGTCCATTCCCAAAGGGAATTTAGTATTTTCCGCTTTCCAAGCTGTAACGCGTCATTTGTCCCGAGGAAACATCTGTCGTCGTCGACATCCAGTGGTTAGTCCCGGATAGAGTGCAAACCCTGTATCAGGTGTTTGCGGGGTCCTTTCCAGACTCCGTCATGAAGACTGATCCTCTAGATAAATCCATCCGTTAGCCAACGCGTACCAGGGGTGCTTGGTGTAGCGTCTAGGAAGGCCGGTGGAGTGTCCCCTGTAGGGTACTGAAGGTTTCTGGCAGTGAGGTCAGCGGGGTTGCATGAGGACAGGACAAGTGACCTTCTGGGCACGGGAGATTTGTCCTTTAGTCGTGATTGCATAACTGCCATAGAGGTAACACTGTCGGAGTGATACCTGGTGCGGCCAGCTGGGGGTCACCCAGCGTGCAAGAGGGGGTCACCCAACAAGCACAAGTATACTATGCAGTATAGGCCAGCAGGGGAGGGGGTCACCCTCAGTCTGAACATAATCGGACACTGTAGGTACAGTAGTGCCATAGTGGTTAGCCTTCAGACGTGATTGCATAACTGCCATAGATGTAACACTGTCTGAGTGATACCTGGTGCGGCCAGCTGGGGGTCACCCAGCGTGCAAGAGGGGGTCACCCAACAAGCACAAGTATACTATGCAGTATAGGCCAGCAGGGGAGGGGGTCACCCTCAGTCTGAACATAATCGGATACTGTAGGTACAGTAGTGCCGTAGTGGTTAGCCGTATAATAAAAGTAGCCAGACATTGTCGGTCCAGCAGTGCAGACGGCAGGAGGGGGTCACCCTCATATAACCATAACAGGGCATTGCAGATCCAGCAGAGCTGTAGGTAAGAGGGGGTCACCCTCAGTGTGGTATCATAGAGGACTGTACACCCAGTAGTGCAGTCAGCGAGAGGGGGTCACTCTCATTATGGTTATAACAGGACCCCGTAGGTCCAGCAGAATAGTCCACAGGAGGGGGTCACCCTCAGTATCTGCGTATAGCAGGGCACCGTAAGAACAGTAGCTCATCAGTGAGAGGGGTACCCTCTTTTACAGGTATACCCGGACGCTGCAGATCCAGCAATGGCGTCACACGTCCATTATTATTGTCCAGTAGTGGGTAGACCCCCAGAAATATGGACGGTGGGGGGGAGGGGTAGAAGGGTCCATACAGCTAGAAGCTGATTCACATCTACAGACCACTCAGGTATAATATTAGGATACACTTTGAAGTGTATGTATAGTGGAAAATTTTAAGCCCCTTGCAGGAAGGGCAGCAAAACCTTGGCAGGGGAGCTAGGTGCTGAAAACAGACCATATAATTTTTGTTGAGAGAAAGGCTTGATTAGCATATATCACATGTGGCATAGTCTTGTGAAACAAAGATATTTAAACAAAGATATTTATTTGAGCAGTAACATACCCCTGTAAATCTAAGGTTCTCCTTAGTAGTAAAAAGTGTGGCAAGTCTACTGCTAGGATAGAGAACCTAGTCACATTGCATCAGACATCATAGTAAGCTGCAGTGTGAGCTGTGAGAGTGCCTGGGACAGATCCTGCTATCCAGGATCTGTCACATATGCAGCATGTGAGACAGGCACAGTAAGTAGGGGGATAGCCGAAATATTGGGCTATCTCCCCTTATATAGGGAGAGGGAAGGCTGGCCACATGGAGGGACCGAACAGTCATCTACAGTGATAGTCATTCCACAGCCAGTATCCACATGCCGTCCCTCATCTATTTGTCGGGGGAACTCAGTATGATCTAGTCTATGTATTCACAGGCTATCTATCACGCTGGGGCTAGCAGTAGCCATTAGCTACTCCTTAAACTACGTAGGGAACATAGTGTGACTATTCTATCACGCTGGGACTAGCAGTAGCCATAATTTACTCCCTCAACTACGTAGGACACATAGTTTGACCACATCCTGGACACCCATGTCAGTTGCATGACAATTACCTACTGAACATACCCATAAGCCACTGGACTTGACCGTTCACATAGCCCTAATAAAGTCACTAGCCAGTTGCATGTGTTGTACATAGTAGGAGAAGGGTATCTCTAGAGAGACATTTATAGAGGTGAGCCACTAAGGCAAGATTGCACTTTGTATTAGATGTGACTCAATTTATTCTATTTATCTAATACTATTACCAACTCTTCAGTTTACACAGCTATTATATTTATATTTTCCTCTGATTTCCAGCAGTATACTCAACCAGTCTGGTTCTTTCCAGCTCTCTGAGTATTCCATTGTTTTTTTCTATATATAGGGGTTAAGCCCCAGGACATTTCTGGAGTGTCCATCAAGGTGTATATTTCCACCAACGAGACGGTCCCAATTTCTGGACCCATTCTCACGGGTGGAAATTTCTTCTGTTACGGAATTCAAAGCAGCCCTGGAAAAAAAATTTATGCCAGCTCCATAAGTCCTCGTGCCACGCAATTTGTATGTGTATATATATATATATATATATATATATATATATATACACACATACATATATGTACAGTTCAATCTTGCCTTGCACTCCTGCTTTAATATAATCACGGTTTTAAAACCGGGGGCTAGACTGTGGTCAGAGGTGGCTATCTAATTGAGCGATATAGGCGGCTGCCTAAGGCCTCGTGCTGCCTGGGGCCATGTGGCCGCCTAAATCACCTTAGGGCAGACTGTGTCGGGTCCTAGGTCAGTGACCGAGGACAGGACACCAGGAGGGGGCCTGGCGGCTTGCTCTGTATGCTGCTGGGTATGAGGCCCCTCCAGTCTGCCTGGCCGGAGAGCATCAATCGCAGACACAGGTCTGCAACTCTGCAATGTGCAGAGCTGCAGACGGTGTGTCGCGAGATCTGGCAAATCAGAGCGTTGCCGCGGATTACCACAGCGACACTCTGACTGGGTCTAGCGAGATACATGGTCATAGGATATTATCGCCACCGGACCACCAGGGAGCTAAAAAAAAGGTATTAAATCCCTTACCATAACCCCCCCCTTCCTCCCTTACAACATTATCACCCCCCTCACTCCATCAATACCCTCCCTCACACCATCAATACCACCCCTCCTTTACACCATCATTACCCCCTCACACCATCAACAACCCCCTCCCTCACACCATCATCACCCCCCTCTGTCCATCAATACCCCCACTCCATGAATACCACCCTTCCTCACACCATCATCACCCCCCTCCCTCACACCATCATGACCCCCTCTCTGTCCATCAATACCCCCACTCCATGAATACCACCCTTCCTCACACCATCATCACCCCCCTCGTCCACACCATCATCACCCCCCCCCGGCCATCAATACCCCCACTCCATAAATACCACCCTTCCTCACACCATCATCACCCCCCTCTGTCCATCAATACCCCCACTCCATGAATACCACCCTTCCTCACACCATCATCACCCCCCTCCCTCACACCATCATGACCCCCTCTCTGTCCATCAATACCCCCACTCCATGAATACCACCCTTCCTCACACCATCATCACCCCCCTCGTCCACACCATCATCACCCCCCCCCGGCCATCAATACCCCCACTCCATAAATACCACCCTTCCTCACACCATCATCACCCCCCCCCCCCCGGCCATCAATACCCCCACTCCATAAATACCACCCTTCCTCACACCATCATCACCCCCCCCTGTCCATCAATACCCCCACTCCATGAATACCACCCTTCCTCACACTATCATCACCCCCCCTCACTCCATCAATACCCCCACCCTCACACCATCATCACCCCCCTCTATTCCATCAATACCCCCCTCCTTCACACCATCATCACCCCCCATCCCTCGGCTCACTGACCCACATGCTCACTACACACAAAATCACAGGCATACACAAGATCACTGACACACACACTCACTACAGACACAGTTTTTAAACCCTACCTGGCACTGGAGGCTGTGGGCTGTGGGAGATGAAGTTTTCTCTGGGAGGCTATTTTCAGGCCTCTTCCTGCAGAGCTGATGTGTGGAGGTACGGCTTCTGAACGGAGGTGGAGCTTCCATGCGGGGTGAGGCTTCCATGCTGGGCCGGGGCATAAGTGCTAAGGAAGGTGCTGGGAATCAGGAAGGGAGACTCAGTGCTCCTTACGATCGTCAGCACCTGCCTCCTAAATTCCCTCGGACTGACAGAAGTTGTCACTGTCCTAGGAAAAAATGATTTAAATAAAACATTAGGGCTTCCTGCCGGCCCCAGGTGCCGCCGCCCACCAGGAAAATTCCCGTTATCCCGGTGGTCCAGTCCGGCCCTGCAGCTGACTGACGCTTAGGAAGGAGGAAGGGGAGACATTGGAGATGGAAGGGAGAGATATGGAAGGGAGAAGAGAAACATGGATTGAAGGGGGAAAAATACATGGATGAAAGGGGGAAAGAGAGACATGGATGAAAGGGGGGAAGAGAGACATGGATGCATGGAAGGGCAGAGAGACACGGAAGGAAGGGTAAGAGAGAAATGGGAAGAAGGGTAAGAAAAGCATTGAAACAAGGGGGAGAGACACGGAAGGAGGGAGGGGGGCGTGGGGAGCAGTCTGGTGCATTGGGTGCAATATCTAGTGCTGCGGGAAATGCTGTGGGTGCAATCTGGTGCTGTGGAATAGGGTAGTAAGAGTAAAAAGGTGCAGAGAACATAGTGTGAAAAGGAGGAGAGGATGAGGAAGGAACCAATGTAAAGGCAAGCAGATGGAAATACATGTGTACATATAAAATTACTATGGATAGTCTTGGCAAGAGGCAGCAAAATATACCTTTGCCTAGGGTGGCAAAAAGTCCTGCACTGGTCCTGTCTGTGAGTGTATTTGTGGGTCTGTGAGTATGTGAGTGTCTGTGAATGTGTTTCTGTGCCCAAAAGTAAGAAACTAGGAAACTGAGGCAGGATGGCAGACAGGACCCAAAAATTGAGACTGACAAAAACACACCCCTGCAATCAAATGCTAACACTACACAGAAATCAAACCCTTTATTCAAACATTAACACATCGCTGCATTCAAACGCCAACATTCTTTTCACAAACAGCCCTCTGTGCAAACACCAGCACTATCTGCAAACACATACCCGCATTCAAATACAGACATTGTACATATACACACCTCTGCAAGTAAACACCTGTGGGAGTTGAATGGCAGTTGAGGAGCTACGTTTTGGCCACCACTGCTCTACAGGTGGATGCAAATATATGTTTTGCACCAGGGCCCTTTATACACTAATTCCACCACTGATTGTAATACTTCCAGCCACTATTAATAAAGACTCCGTTTCAAGTAAACTTGCATATGTCAACTTTAAAAGTTTGCTGTTATTATCCCAGAGCTATAATATCTCCTAAATGCAAATTACCTCTAATGCTTATTAAATTATTACTCCAACCAAAAAACAAACAAACAGTTATTTGATTAGAGTAACCATTCCTATCCTGGTTTCCCTGTCAAAATAAATAAATAAACTCACCACAATTTTAGTCCAATGTCAAGGTCAAGTTCTCCCTGAAGCCTGATCCTCCTTTGATGATGTCACTTCCCCGGGCAGCCAAGGGAGAGATGTAGAGGGGGCGCAAGTTGAGGTGAGGGCATAAGCAACATCGCAGGGAGGCATGCCACCATTGGACGCCTTTCGTCAGCATGCTTGTCGTGCTGACATCAGATGTCTAATATGCACAGACTTGACATTAGATAGCCTGGTAATCTTGGTCTGGTCTGGCTAATGGGACCCCAATGACGCTGCTGTTGGTGGAGTTACACATCCGGCAAGAGAGGGGTTAAACTCTGGGCAACAGAGGGGTTAAACTTCTGGGCAAGGTTTCATAGCGAAATTACAACGATCTCTTCAAATCATACAAGTGGTCTTGAGTAACTTGTTATTAAATTACTATACACATCATATTGGCATTTGCATAGCTCACAACTAAACAAAGCAACGTTGTGGTTTCTCAAATTACTAATAGATTGCAAACCTATAGTAGTGCATTGCTGTCTACTTTTACTACAAAGTTATTTACTTGAAAAATATTCAGTTCAATTGAATAAATATACAAGTTAAACACATGTATGCATTACAAATTAAATACAAATATGTAGCACTCTACTTTTAAAAACAACAATTTTTCCAAGATTCCCGAAGCATAAATTAAGTTTAGTAATGACAATGTTGTACAAAAAAAAAGCAATGTAGCTAATGATTTCCATGTTTTATTATAATTTACAAATAATTAAAACTCATACCGCTTCTGCTAGTCTTAACATGGTGGAAAATGTGATACTTTAAGTATATCATTCCATTTTTATTTGTTTTATTTTGAAATATTTTGTTTTATTTAATAAAATAGTGCGCACATTTTGCTCTACACGCAGTTGTATAGGAACTATGCGAGCAGGGTTTCTGTTGGAGTCGGACTGTGTTTGAGGATGCACGCCTCTCCTAACATTCTAGCTACCCACGTGTGTTACATTTCTGTAGTGTAAAGGAAACATCGGGTGGATTTGGAGTTCTTGCCGATCGGAAAACTTCAAAATGGTGAGTCGTGCTATAGGATTTTTGTGTTAAAACACAGTGCGAACTCTCCATTCTGTACATAAAAGAACATCAGGCTGATGCTGAAACTCAATTCTATGTGTATCTTGTGTTTATCTTCCCCGAAGTAAAAACTATGATTCTGTCCAGTGTGCTATTCTGTAAAATCAAACGGTGATTCACGTCCTAGCTGCAACACAATTGTATGTATCAGTGGTTCAATACCTTTTTAAAATGCGGCATAATTCAATGAGACAACAATGTGAAAGATACATCTATTTATCTACCCTCTTTTACATTATCAGTGTCTTATAAATGTTGAATGTACATGTAGCCTTAATAGGGAGATATTCATATCCATATCTACTTATCTCTTGCCTCCCAAGTATCCGAAGTTGGGGCTCATATCCCTGTGTTCCATTTTGTTCTAGGATCTCCATATTATTGGTGTGTCTGAGTGTAAAACAGAGCTCCACAGCAATACTATTCACTGTAATGTGTCTTTAACCCCTTCAGGACCCGGCTGTTTTGGCCATGTTGGAAGTTAAACGATAATAGATGTTTTGAAATCAGTCTGTAAATAAGATACATTGTCCTTGTTCAAAATTACATGTTGTATACATTATTATTAGTAAAGGAACAGTATAGGCCTTTTTAAACCTGGCAGGGGGGTACGGCCACCAAAACAGTGACTAGAGCCAGCGCTGTATTTAGCGCGAGGCTGACAAGGAATTTGCTTTTTTTGCCGTCCATCCAAACGCCTTGGCAAATGATATGTCAGCTTCTTGTCCTGGGGGGCTCAGGAGCTTGCTGGTTGACTGGTCACCTCAGGGCCCCCCGAGGCTGGCATGTAGGGAGGTGTGGGAGCACTCTCCCCTGAGCATTTCCTGCTCAGCTCCCTCGCGCCCCGCAGTGATGCCAGAGCCGGAATATGATGTCACTCAGGCCTCGGCCTCTTTATAAATCGCTGGTAAGACCACACCTTGAATATGCTGTGCAATTTTGGGCAACTGTTCTAAAGAAGGTTATCATGGCACTAGAAAAAGTGCAGAGACGAGCTACAAAATTGATAAAAGGAATGGAGCATTTTAGTTATGAAGAAAGGTTACAAAATTTAAATCTCTTCAGTTTGGAAAAACTGCGCCTTAGAGGGGATATGATAACATTATACAAATATATTCGGGGCCAGTACAAACCATTATCTGGAAATTTATTCATAAACAGGGCTATACATAGGACACAAGGTCACACATTTAGGCTGGAAGAAAGGAGATTTCATCTAAGGCAAAGAAAAGGTTTTTTTACAGTAAGAGCAATAAGGATATGGAATTAATTGCCGGAAGAGGTGGTTTTGTCAGAGTCTATACAGATGTTTAAATTGCAATTGGATAAATACTTGCAAAAACATAACATACAGGGATACAATTTTTAATTAGTGGGCTAATAGCTGCTTGATCCAAGGAGACATCTGACTGCTATTTTGGGGTCAAGAAGGAATTTTTTACTAGTTTGTTGCAAAATTGGAAGCGCTTCAGACTGGGTTTTTTGCCTTCTTTTGGATCAACAGCAAAAGCATATGTGAGGAAGGCTGAACTTGATGGACGCAAGTCTCTTTTCAGCTATGTAACTATGTAAGAGGCGCGCGAGGGAGCTGAGCAGGAAGATCAGAGCTCCCTCGCATGCCTGCATTGACAGCACGCCCAGCCAAGCAGCACCACTGGACTCCAGGGAAATAGAGACTCCATGCCAGCAGTCCCAAAGGTAGGGAGACTGGGTCGAGTGAAATAATAAAAAAAAAAAAAATTAAAGTGTCTGTGAGTGAGTTTGTATGTGTGCCTGTCAAAGTTTGTCAATGAGTTTGTATGTGTTTCAGTGAAAGTGTGTGTGCCAATGACTGTGCATCTGTAAGTGAGTGTATGCATCAGTGAGGGCGTGTGTATGTCAGGCAAAGAGTGTGTTGGTTTTAAAAAGGAAGAGAAGTTTAGATTGGGGAGGGCTGCCCGAGTTTTGTCATGCCTTGGGCAGCATAAAATCTAAATACACCACTGACTAGGGCACTATAGTGTTGGGAATGTACACTTGCATTCTTCATGTTTTAGTCTTCCTTATGTCACCTAAAGGTTTTCAGAATACCCCTGCCCCTGGTCACACCCCCAATCACACACCTAAAATTAAAGTGTCCATCTTTTTCCATTTGGAATGCTGGGTGGAATGCTTGTAGTTTCAATTATTGTCAGAATAGATATCCAGTCCTTACTAAAAATATTTTATGGACTATATTGACTCTAAAATCCTTTTGGCCCCTGTGCAGAAGCTATGTAATAATATATTAGTAAACTGCCGTCAAAACTTGAGCTCTGGAGGTGGAAATCTATGTTTAAAATGTATACAATAAATATACACATAAGATGCAGCTTTTATACTGAGTAATCTATATCCACTTTATGCACACTGTACAGCCATCTAACTGCAATTCTAATGAGTAGTCTGTAATACTATAATACCGGTTGTACATATAGGCTACATAGGGATGAATAAATAATAATAAATGAAACCCTAAAATACATACAAGGGATCTAAAAGGAAGCCACTTAATTCATATACTGTATTGTGCTTTACAATGTCATTGAGAGTCTCCTGGAAGACATCTAATGAACCTCTGTGGGTATAGGTCCAGTTAGTTTATATGGATGAGTGATTTTTGAGATGTGGGTATAATTTGATACATTATCCATCTAACACAATAGTGTTTTGGCTGTACATCATATTGAAGATGGAACTAGTGGGTGACATTTTTGATGGCTGATGATCAAGTATATCTTCTCCATAGATTTGTTACTACTGCGCAAAGTCTCATTAGTCAAGGCTCCGCCCCCGTATGGGGAGTTTCTACTCACTAATAGTAAAGCCGGCTCCCTTCAGTTATCTCTTTACCAGAGAACACCCCCTTACTTGCACTTGGATCCGACCCTGTATGGGGAGTTCCCTCTCATTAATAATAAGGCAGACTTCATCCCTTCACCAGAAAACACCTCCTGATTTGCACTTGGGCTCCACCCATTCTAGACGTGGCGCTCTCATCATACACTCTACTCATTTGCCGTAACGAGGGTCTGTCCCTATCATCCATATAAAAATGTCTGTGGCTCAAGTATTCGGTCCGGCTCTTGAAAAAGGCACATTTCGGTGCTGAAACCCGCGTCCAGCAAACGCTGTCTCTTATTTTAGATAGTTATTTGGATACCTTTCTCTACTTATAAGACAATCTTTATTCAGTTTGTGTGCAATTTAGTTTAGGGGACAGCCTCGAAGCAGTATACAGCAGGGGTGGTTTATAGATCGAGAATCAACCCACAAAATGGAACCTTTTATTTTTGTATTCCCTGACTTCTCACTATTCGAATCTAGGCTTTGTGAGTTGTTTGATGATCGAATATTCGGTAATGTAATAAAGTACAATTGCTAGTCGAGTACCTACTTTCAGCAGTGAGGGTAAGACACTGTTGCTGCTAACATTGGAGTTGCAACATTTTAACAACTTGATGCTGTGTCTAATACATTGCCCCAGGGATTTCCTTGGGCTGTAACTACTTTGTATTTAATATCTACAGTCTGTTTTAATACCTCAATAGTGTCAATTTCTTACTGTCAGTATTTCAGCTGGTATAAATAATCAACTTGATGTGTTTCTGCAGCTAACTGCCTCGAGTATTATTTGACTTTTGCCCTCTGCTGAATGGATCTAGTGGCTCTCTAATGTGCAATTTAAATTCAAATGATATTTTAAGACTAGTAAGTTCTTTCCATCAAACGTCTCACTACATTTTCCCACTGGACCAAGGAATAAGTCTACTAATTTAGATATTTGTAGTATTTAAATTTAATATACAAGACTTTTTTTTTCTGCCTGTATCTAATTTAAAACAATGATCAACTACAAGATCTAATCTTTTCACGGACTGGTTATTTAACTAGAGTATATTTATAGGGTTTCCAGGTACCTATTTTCCCAATAGGGATCTATCTTTCCCTTTTTTACTTATCTCACAAGTGTTGTTTTGTGACACACCAAAGAGTCCCAGTTATCAGTCGATACCTATATTTCCCCTCTCCTGGGCCATTTTTAGTGGCCTCAGATAGACAGATGACCTGTATGCAGCTCTCAAAGGCTTAGGTGTAGGGTTGATATTGAGTTATCCTTAAAGGGAAACTATAGTGCCAGGAAAACAAAATCAATTTGTTTTCCCCTTCTGTTACTTACCTGAAATCCGGCATTGATTTCCTTGGCGCTGGTTCAGGCAGCGCCTCCACTCCTCACCCACTGACATTAGTCTGCAGGGGACCTAATGCGCTTGCATTCGGTCTTCCCCCATACAAAAGCATTGTATAATGCTTTTCTATTGGGTTTCGGGTGACGCTGGATGTCCTCATGCAGAGCGTGTGGACGTCCAGTGTCAGTCTGGTGACCAAGCCGAAAGTGGAGTTAAACCTGGAAAGTAATTATTGCAGTTAAAAAAAAAAAAAAAAAAAAGCTGAAGTGGTCTGGGTGCCTACAGTGTCCCTTTAACTACCCAAAAAATATTTAGTTCCTACACATTGGGTATATTGCAATCAGGACTGATATGTGAATATATTTTGAGTTCTTTTTCTTTTATTACACTGGATGTGTAAAAATGATTAAAGGAACACTAACCTGTATTCCTAATGCTTTAGTATTTCTGTCCCTAGTCATAAAGACTCCCATACAAATAACAATAATAAAAAAAAAGCCTTTTAACCCCTTAAGGACACAGATTCAAAAGCTTGTCTTGCACTTAAAGGGAATCTCCAGTGCCAGGAAAACGATCCGTTTTCCTGGCACTGGAGGGTCCCCCTCCCTCCCACCCACCAATCCCCAGGTACTGAAGGGGTGAAAACCCCTTCAGTCACTTACCTGAGGCAGCGGCGATGTCCCTCGCCGCTGTCTCCTCCTCCGCGACACTCCTCCTCTCCATTGCGTCGGCCGGTGGGCGAGACTGATCCCGCCCACCGGCCGAGGAGACCTAATGCGCATGCGCGGCAATGCCGCGCATGCGCATTAGCGCTCCCCTTAGGAAAGCATTGAAAAATAATTGTAATGCTTTACTATGGGGATTTGAGCGACGCTGGAGGTCCTCACAAAGCGTGAGGACGTCCAGCGACGCTCTAGCACAGGTTTCCTGTGCTATAGAGCAGGAAGTGACCTCTAGTGGCTGTCTAGTAGACAGCCACTAGAGGTGGAGTTAACCCTGCAAGGTAATCATTGCAGTTTATAAAAAAAATGCAATAATTACACTTGCAGGGTTAAGAGTAGTGGGAGTTGGCACCCAGACCACTCCAATGGGCAGAAGTGGGTGCCTGGAGTGTCCCTTTAACCCCTTAAGGACACATGACATGTGTGACATGTCATAATTCCCTTTTATTCCAGAAGTTTGGTCCTTAAGGGGTTAAGGACACAAGTAATTTTCAAATTTTTTGCTGTTTGCGTTCAACTGCAATTTGCATTTTACTATTTTATTGCACCAACATATTTTATATACAGTTTTTTTTAAGGAAAATAAGGGGCTTTGAATTGATGTAACATCATAAACTGCACTAATTGCCTAAGATGGTTAGCTTCCGGGTTCTTAAAACACTTAAGAAGCCGGAAGCATGAGGACCTCCAGCTTCGCCGGAATCCACATAGGAAAGCATTGAATAATGCTTTCCTATGGGGCGGTGTAATGCGCACGTGGCCATTGCCGTGCGTGCATGGCAATTGATGAGCAGTAGGTCTCCCCCGCCGGCTGACGTCGGCGGGGGAGGAGAGTTGGCGGAGCTTGACCCAGCGCCGAGGGACATCGGCGCTGGATACTGGTAAGTCACTGAAGGGGTTTTAACCCCCTCAGCAACCTGGGATGGGAGGTGGGAGGGAGAGGGGACCTGCAGTGCCAGGAAAACGGTTTGTTTTCCTGACACTGGAGAGTCCTTTTAACCCCTTAAGGACGGCGGGCGTTCTGTGCCTTCCTTAGTGAACCGGCTCTAAATGCCGGAGGGTAGCATAGAACGCCCAAACCGTCCTTGGTACTTTCCCGGTCGCCGGCGAACGCGGTATGGGGACTTACCTGGGAGCCCAGGGAGTCCCCCTCTGTCCTGTTCGGCCCCCCTGGGTCATGTGATCGCGAGGTTCTTGCGAGGACCTCACGATCACATGTACGGCATGGCCCTCCAAGGCATTGCCAGCAGGGGAAGTGCCTGAAAGGACAGGTACTCCCCCTGCTGTCTGAAAATAAAATAATAAATGTTAAAAACAGTGTAAAGATAAATAATATATACTTAAATCATATATATATTTATTATATGTGTGTGTGTGTGTGTGTGTGTGTGTATATATATATATATATACACACACACACACATACTGTCTAAGTGTGTTTTAATATTAATATATATATTAATATCAAAATACACGTACAATGATATTGATTAAATATATGTATAATTTTAAATATATATATTTATATATACCGTATATACTCGAGTATAAGTCGAGTTTTTCAGCACATTTGTTTGCTGAAAAAGCCCCACTCGACTTACACTCGAGTCAAGGTCTGTATTATGGCAACTTACATTGCCATAATACAGACCAGGACCGCCGGGCTCATTACAAGCCTGGCGGTCCTGTTGGGGGCTGGCAGCAAGCTGTTACTTACCTTTTGTAGCAGCACCGGTCAGCTCCCTTCACCTCCGTGCAGCTCCCCTGTCAGCGACCCGCGCCCATCAAATCCTTGACACGGGTTACCGTAGCAACGCTCCGCGCAGCACGCAGACCGCAAGATTTACACTCGGAGGTGAAGGGAGCTGACCGGAGCTGCTACAAAGGTAAGTAACAGTGAGATATATAGTGTACTCTTTAATAAAAGACATAGTTGTACACCATATAATAGGAAGCACTCACGTGGTTCAGAGCCTATTGAGGATTGGCTCTAATCACTCTCGCTTTGTGTCCTTAAGGTGACACACACCTTTGAATCCAAATGAGATGTACTCCTCAAAAATAAAAAGAGAGAGAACAGGGAAAACTCGCCCTGGTGTTGAAATCCTTATGATGACAAAACACAAACATGCATATAAAAATGAAGATTGCTTCTCACCTGGGTGAGAGCCTGTAACCTGGCTCTAAGTAAATGGGCATATGAGTCCTTTTGGGATAACTCCTTCCCTCTTTGGCAGGATAGAAGATGCACCAAATATATGTATTCAAAATAAAAATAATATTTATTACAATTGAGAAAGCCGAACGGAATCGGCAAAACGCGTTTTGGACTCACCTATATACTGTATGTATCATATTGATTTTAAAAATGTATGTAATAAATATTATTTTTATTTTGAATATACCTATATATAAATACAAATAATACAAAAAATTATATATATATATATATATCTATATAATAATTCTACGTATATATTTATGTAATAAAATTTTATAATTAGGCCATTTTATTAATTACAATTAGCGGGACTTGCCTGACAACCCAGGCCAAAAATCCAGGGAATTTAATTTGCTAGCACTATATTTAACCCTGTAACTTTCCAAGACACCATAAAACCTGTACAGGGGGGGTACTGTTTTACTCGGAAGACTTAGCTGAGCACAAATATTAGTGTTTCAAAACAGTAAAATGTATAACAACGACGATATTGTCAGTAAAAGTGTCATTTTTTGCATTTTTCACACACAAATGGCACTTACACGGACGATATAATTGTTGTGATACGTTTTACTGTTTTGAAACACTAATATTTGTGTTCAGCGAAGTCTCCCGAGTATAACAGTACCCCTCATGTACAGGTTTTATGGTGTTTTCAAAAGTTACAGTCAAATATACGGCTTACGTTTCAGTTTCTTCACATTGAAATTCGCCAGGTTGGTTATGTTGCCTTTGAGACCGTATGGTAGCCCAGGAATGAAAATTACCCCCATGATGGCATACCATTTGTAAAAGTAGACAACCCAAGGTATTGCAAATGGGGTATGTCCAGTCTTTTTTAGTAGCCACTAGCCACATAGCCATTTCACAGCCAATCTCTGATAAATATTGGACTAAAATGTATTTTTTTTTTTTTGACACACAAACCTATAACAAAGAACTTCTCATGTGTATTTCATAAAGTTGGTGTTTACTTTTCCTGTACAAAACCTAATTTTGTGTTCAGCTACATCTGCTGAGCACAACGATACCACCATTGTATGTCTTTGGCACAAAGGCCTACCATTTGTAAAAGTAGACAGTCCAGGGTATATCATATTGTGCCTTAATGCAAGCTTGACGGAAAATTTCCGTTATTGGTCGGGAAGGGGTTAATTAGCTTTTTCCAGCATGCAGCTCTTCTTCACTCCTCAGATGGCTACTAACGTCTCCACCTTCTGCATTGAGACATTGAGATTTCCTCATAGAGATGCATTCATTCAGTGCATCTCTATGGGGAGATAGTGATTGGCCAGGGGCATTTAACTCCATCCACTGGCCCGCCTCCTTGGCTGAGATCATCAGAATTGACAATCTCAGCTAATTCAAAGCTTTCATATGTGAAAGCGTTGTGATTTGCTAAAATCATCACTTATGATGATGTCAGCCAGGGAGGCAAATCAGGGGCCATAGCCTGCACCAGCAGTTTGAAATAAAGGTACAATTTTACTCTATTTAGGGGGCCAGTGTGGCTAGATAATAGCACTATAGGGTAAGAAATATATGTTTGCATTCCTGACTTTATAGTGTTACTTTAGTGAAATATCATCGTATCATGCAAGGTAAGAGAAGGTCATAAGACCTCCTATAGCAGGCATCTGAATCTGGTAGTGCTCATAGTTCCCTGGGATTTGGTGGTTTATTACATTGGGTTTTGTTTTGTATTTATTTTATTTTATAGGGCTCTACACTTCTCATTTTTTTTAAAACTTTTTTTTATACCTCTTTACATATCTACACATCTAGCCTGCTGAAGAAACTGGGGAATGCTTCAGTAGTGAGACATTTAAAAATCTAGGAAAGTCTTAATTTAATATACATATCTGCACAAATGTTAGACATCTCTTTAATACAGGGCTCCTTAGTTCTATTCCTTGGTAACGACAATCCTGAGAGGCAAGTACCGCTACTATGGTAACAACATAGCAGAACACTAAAATGCAAGAGAAAATACTTTGATCATCATTGCATTTCATATACTTAGTGCTGTCAGAGGGTCTAAATTTACAGTGTTCTCTAAAGATCACCAGGTGACAGATCAAGTACATTACCTTTGTATATTTTCATATTTCTGGTTTTGTTTTACATTTTGCTTTTTAAATCAAATTCATGTTCTGACGCTTGAAACCTGCTTGTAGTCTGTTGGTAACACATCGGTCCCACAATAAATTCTTAAATTGCTAATGAGTTTTTTCCTGTTTCGCGATAAATCATAGTGACAGAATGGATGTATTTACCGGCCTGGTTACAAATTGAAATGGAAATGGACTTGTCAAGAAGGATGATAGCTAGTTTGGTTTTAATCATGTGCAAGACAGACAGAAGAAAAAAAAAAAAAACGCGCTATCAAGATGATGTTAATGTATTGGGATCGAATAGCTGCAGAATTGCCAGAGATTGACAGAACATTTCAGCCAAAATATTGTACTTTGGGAGTTGGGATTTAGCAATTTAATGTTTATCAGTATCACACAATATAATTGTTCATTTATTGTTTTGAGAAATGGATACAGGCTCATCATCTCTGGAGAATTCAACTTCATCTTATTCAGATATATTTTTCATGTTCTGATTGTTTGCTTTTGGCATGCTTAAATTCTCAAAATATGGCTAGATGTCAGCTTTACTTTTAAGCTTTACTCCAGGCAACACTGCTTGTATGCATTTTATAGCTTTAGGCCCCAATTATAAGCTGTGATCTTTCATGTTCTGGTTGATATATTTTGCACGCAAAAAACATTTTTGCAGTTTTTCTAATCCTAAAGTTACCTTCATCATACTATCTTGTTGTTGGTTTCAGGACAGGTTTATTTCCTAAAGTGAGAATCGTTAGAAAGTGGCTTTCAAATGTAACGCCTTTTATCCTCTTCAGCTTCTTTGGCCTTACGTTTGAAATGCACTGTCATGGTTGTTTATTTAATTTGCAGGAATTCAAAGTGAATTTGAAGTTTAAGGCTAATAAAGCCAATCAGAAATAAAAAAATTGACTTGGAGATTGTTTCTAATTTGGCTGTACTGGCCTAAATTGTGAAATTCACTTTGAATTGACAGCGATTCTCATGCTAGTACATTCCCGCCACCAATTCTAACTTTGGTAAATAACCCTGATAGGTAGGTGATGTACACGTAAATCAGGAAGCACGCAAAAGGTTTCTGAAAGTAGGCGTTAAGAAAAAGGCTTTCTTGAGTACGTAATAATGCTGATACCTGAACCACAATATCTGAAAACCCCAACTTTGAGTAGAACTGAGGTTTTGAACAGAGAGCTTTGAAATCTGTTAATCATCTTCTGGAGGGCAGAGAGATTTCGGACACTTGCCATCCCTCTAACTAAGGGTTAAAGTTTCACAGTCTGGTGACTTTGCTGAATTTGCCAGTAGGGGGCAGGTAGAAACAAACTTTACTTACCTGAACCTGTCCTGCGTGGGCATTTTGTTCCGGTGGGTCTGCACCAGCAGTCACATAGGTTGAGCTAATTCCTGCAGCTGTCGCTGGTGATAGCTGTCAGGATTAACACTGTAGTTCTGCCCAGAGTCTAAGAAAGTCAGGCGGAGGAAATATACAGAAACAAAGTATTCCTAACTTTAACTTTGTAAATTTCAGTGAAATTTCAACACTGGCAAAAGGAGTATATTATAAAGATTCTATCTTTATAGAATGCTAATATTTCGGGTAGAGGGTGTGACAGAGCTTCTTTAATCAGGTAGAGACACTTTGTTGAGAAATATTGTAAGACCACAATCACACTTCATTATTACAAAACACTTGATGTGCACAATGTGATGTGATTAGCTTTATTTCCATGTTTTGGCTGTGCCACTATATTCAGGCATAGCATGTGCATTAAAAGGATACTCTAAACACACAAGGTTAATGGAAACCATATGAAGCATACATATGTTATTGGTTGCTTCTTTTTCTTTAAATCATTTTAACTATTCCTTTTTGGAGGTTTTATTCCTCTTTTTGTAAGGCTTACTCTAAGCACCATAGCTCCTACATTTCTACAGTTTTAATCAACTCCTGTTTCTAGCTTGTTTGAATATGAAGGTCTATCCAAATCAAACGGGTAATCCAAATCCATTGCTCACTGTACTTAAATAGGTATCCGCTACATCTCAACATTTTCATTTCAATGTCAGGAAGGATTGCCAGGCTGGTTATGGGCTGAGAGTGTCAGCTGATGCTCTTAACCTATCACTGGTTTAGCCTGTGATAGATATGACACTGTTGTTCCCATAATAGTGTTCTTGAGATTAATTTGTTCTGGGAGTGTTCTTTAACTGACAGCTAAGGCAAATTATTACCTTGATTGGCACCCAGGTTGACCAGACAACCTCAAAGCCAATCCTTCTCTATTACTGGACAGGGACAGCCAGCAATAACCAATTGACAGCTAATCCCGGCATGCACTGTTTCCAAACTTGTGCAGCTGTTTAGTAATATAAAGTATATCACATGATCACAGTGAAGCCCTCCAGCTGCTTTACAGTGATAGTCTTAGTGTGATCACTTACCTCTGGGGACAATATTTCTATGAATCCTCTCTGAATCCATCAAAATAATGTGCAAATTACAAATAAACTGTCAGTGCCCTATTGAGGTGTCTATTTGATGCTTTCAGTTGATTAGCTCTACTCTGACTAACTCTCTAAATGTACAGCTCTTATTTTTATTATTATTGACATTTATATAGTGCCAACAAATTCCGTAGCGCTTTACAATATTATAGGAGGGTGAGTTTTAACAATAAATGAAACAAGTATAAAAACGTACAGGAACAATAGGTCGAAGAGGACCCTGCTCAAACGAGCTTACAGTCTAGAAGAGGTAGGTTATAAAACCCAATAGGACAGGAGATGGCAATCAAACAAGGTGGGAGTGAGGCAGAACTGGAGGAGATAATAGAGTGTTGCCCTTCAGGAGAGCGCAAGGGACAGGTATGTGAGGTAGAGGCTATTCTGGAAGGCCATAAGCTTTCCTGAAGAGATGGGTTTTAAGGATTGAAGTCTATGGGAGAGTCTGATGGTGGTAGGCAGGCTATTCCAAAGGAAGGGAACTGCCAGCAAGAAGTCCTGCAAGTGTGAGTTGGCCGTACGGGTGCGATCGGCAGACAGGAGAATGAATTTGGCAGAGCGGAGAAACCAAGAAGCGGCATATTTATGGATCAGTGAAGAGATATGAGGGGCTAGAATATGGATTAATACTTTAAATTGACTCCTATAGGATATAGGAAGCTAATGCAAGGACTGACAGAGGGGTGAGTTGTGAGAGGAGCGACTGGAGTGAAAAATCAGTCTGATGGCAGCATTTATTACCGAGTGAAGCAGGGCGGTACAGCTTCTGGGAAGATCAGTTAGGAGAGGTTTACAATAATCCATGCGAAAGATTACTAGAGAATGGACGAGTTCCTTAGTAGCAAGTGCGGGCAAGGTATAATCAACAGGATTTGATGACAGACTGGACGTGAGGCTCAAAGGGGAGGCCAGAGTCAAGTATAACGCCAATATAGTGTGCTGATGTGTGTACTAATAATTTGAAAGGAGAGCAAAAGAAGAGGGTCAGTGTTATGAGGAGGAAAGACAAGGAGTTCAGTTTTAGAGAGATTGAGTTTCAGAAAGTGGGAGGACATCCAGTCAGATATGGAAGAAAGGCAATTGGTGACACGTAGGACAGCAGTGGAGAGGTCAAGAGAGGAGATATATATATGTATATATATATATATATCTTGGTGTTGAGTCTCAAAGGGACACTATAGTCACCATAACAACTATAGTTCATTGCAGCTATTCTGGTGTTTATAGTATGTCCCTACAGGCATTTTAATGCAAGCACTGCCTTTTCAGAGAAACAGTGTGCACTTCTGACTTTCAGCATCTCCACAGTCTGCATGAAGACGCTGAACGCTCCCCATAGAGATGCATTGATTCAATGCATCTCTATGAGGAAATGTTGATTGCGCAACATTGCATATTGCCATGCATGCATAATAGCCTCCCAATGTTTCCTTTTGTTGATCTCAGCCAAGGAGGCAGGGCGGGGCCAGCCGCGGTGAGACTGGCTCAAATCTGAAAAAAAATGTGAGTAATGTCACGAGGGACAAGGTGGGGTAAATAAATTGTGTTTTTTTTTTTTAAACTATAGTGTCCGGAATCCACACTGTCTCCCTTGGTAAACTCATCCGCTCCTTTGGCATCCAGTATCATTTCAATGCAGAGAACACGCAAATGTATCTGTTCTCACCACCCTTCTTGACTCGTGTCTCTGACTGCCTCTCTGCTATTTCCAACTGGTTGGCTGCTCATTTCCTTAAACTCAACCTGTCCAAAACAGAACTTCTGGTGTTCCCACCCTCAAATGTTGCTTCTCCTTTGTCTGTGTCCCTCCAGGTCAATGGTGCTGCCATCCGCTCTACCTCTAAGGCTCACTGCCTATGTGTTCTCTTTGATTCCGACCTCTCCTTCACTCCAAATGTCAAATCAATCGCCAAATCCTGCCGCTTCCATTTTAAAAACGTTGCGCGCATCCGACCCTATTTAACACCTGATACGGCAAAGGTGCTTGTCCATGATGCTGTCCTCTTTCGCCTTGACTACTATAATCCGCTTCTCAGTGGTCTTACATGTTCCCAAATTGCCCTGTAACAGTCTAAAATTAATGCAACAGTGCGGTTCATCTTCCTGTCCGCCTGCGCCTCCCACACCTTCCCCTTTGTCAGTCCCTCCGTTGGCTTCCCGTAAGATATAGGGCTCAATTTAAGATGCTGACACAAATCTTTACACAATGCTGTTCCCACCTACTTATCCTTCTAATACACAAATATGTCCCATCTACGCCCCCGAGCTCTGCCGGAGATCTACTTCTAATCTCTGTTTGTACTCCTGCCTCTGATACCCTTGCCCTCCCTGTTAGACTCTCATCCAATCTCCACTCCTTCAAAAAATCTTTGAAAACTTACATCTTTAGGAAAGCATATCAATTAAACTGTGAACAGCTTTCCCTCCCCGCACCCTGACTCCTCTCCTAAAAACTGTCATCAAAACAAAACGCTAAGCCCTCAATTAATGCTATCCTAGCAACCTACCTTTCTACCCTACCCTTGCCTTTTGTGTCACTATACCCCACTCCCTCTAGCATGTAAGCTCATTGAGCAGGGCCCTCAATCCCTCTTAAATCTCCATGCAGAGCATGGAGACACTGCACAGTACACAGGACTCTCTAGTGGCTGTCTGAGTGACTGTCACAAGAGGTCTTACTAGGCAGAAATGTAAACACTTCCTTTTCTCTCAAAATGCAGTGTTTACATTGGGCTGCACAGGCTACAGGCACCAGAACAACTACTTTAATCTGTAGTGCAGGGCTTGACAAATGTGCTTGAAATCTAGGAGCCAGCTATAAAACAGTGAGGATACAGATTTTTCATACAATTCTTAAAGGGACACTATAATCACCAGAACCACTACAGCTGAATGTGGTTGTTCGGAAGTCTATATACTGTCCTTCAATGTAGACACTAACTTTTCAGACTAAAGGTATAGTTTACATTGGTAACACCTCTAGTGACAGTCACTCAGACAGCCTCTAAAAGTGCTTCCCATAGGGGTGCATTGATTCAATGCATCTCTATGAGGAGAAGTTGATTGCGCACCCCCCACTCACAGACACACATACACCCCCCACTCACAGACACACATACACCCCCCACTCACAGACACACATACACCCCCCACTCACAGACACACATACACCCCCCACTCACAGACACACATACACCCCCCACTCACAGACACACATACACCCCCCACTCACAGACACACATACACCCCCCACTCACAGACACACATACACCCCCACTCACAGACACACATACACTCCTCCACTCACAGACACACATACACTCCTCCACTCACAGACACACATACACCCCCCCACTCACAGACACACACCCCCCCACTCACAGACACACACCCCCCCACTCACAGACACACACCCCCCCACTCACAGACACACCCCCCCCCACTCACAGACACACACCCCCCCACTCACAGACACACATACACCCCTCCACTCACAGACACACATACACCCCTCCACTCACAGACACACATACACCCCTCCACTCACAGACACGCATACACCCCTCCACTCAGACACGCATACACCCCTCCACTCACAGACACACATACACCCCTCCACTCACAGACACACATACACCCCTCCACTCACAGACACACATACACCCCTCCACTCACAGACACACATACACCCCTCCACTCACAGACAGAGACACACACACTCACACACACACACTCATTCACTAACATACACACACACACATTCACTCAGACACACATACACACTCACTGACAGGCATACACATACACACACACACTGCAACTCACACTCACAAAAACATGACTTTTATTATTTTAAACTCACCCAGTTTCCCTGCCTTTAGGAAAGCTGGAGTGGATTAGCTTTCACTGGGGTCCTGTGGGGCTGCCGTCTTCTCTCTGCTTGGCTCCCTAGAGTGCTGTTTGGTGATGCGGGGCCAGAATGACATCAAATTCGGCCCCCGGCATCACTGGAGGGCGTGCAAGGGAGCTCCTTTGCTGCCTCCCTCAATCAGCCGGCCGCTGGCCTGCCTCCTTCCCTCAGCTCTCAATTAGTCGAATGTCCGTCTGCCTGCCCACCTCCAATCTCAGGGGCTGAACAGGCTCACAAAACCCTGGCGCCAGGACAAATTTCCTGGTCGCCATGGTGACCTGGCGCCTGGTATTTGTTGAGCCCTGCTGTAGTGGTTCTGGTGACAATAGTGTATGTGGCAAACCTAGCCACTTCTGGAACACTGGACTTTATTTGCCATAAAGGTTGTCTGTATTGTATGCTGTGTAAAATATGTCTTCTGCTGTGTATTATGTGTCCATTGTAATTCGTATGCTAACAGCCGTAAGCCGCTAGCATTCAGTCACTTCGTTTCACGAACAGCGCCTATCCGGGCTGTTCGTGAAACGAATATGGGCCCCCCTGATAGACCACACATTAAGAGACGTGTGGCGCTCGTTAACCGATTGCAACAATGTTGCAATCGGTAATTAAGTGTATTCCTAGGTGGCCGTCGTTCGGCTACCGACCACGCGGCGGTCGGCCATCTTGGATTCTTTGTTTCCCCAGCGGTGTTTTGTCGTCGAGCGCGTGGAACTAAAAACGGCTGCTCGACGACACGAACACCGCTGCACTTCCAGACCGTTCGGGAGCTCCGGTATTCCCCTATTATGTGTCCCCATTGGTATTCGGTACTTTGAAACGAATTTAAATAATAAATGTATCTTGTGCGGCGTTCGGTTGTTTCAGCTGGGATCTCAGCGGCATTCATACGAAAGATGCACTCAGACCCCAGCTATCTACCGAACGTCCGTTCGTCTGAATAGCACGAATATTGGGAAAGTTGTGCATTTAAATGTAAAATGCCAGTTCTGCTGCACGGAGGGATAATCCACTTAACGGTATATTTCAGTAGGAGTGTCCCTCTCGTGCAGCAGTGCCTGATGGGAGAAAAGCTCCAAATGTTAAGTCCCCCATGTAGTCCCTTACTGTGTCACCCCTGCCAGGTCAGTAAGGAAACCCCTTGCATGGGGACTTGCATAAATACTGGAAGTTCTGAATAAAGCTGCTAGATAATACCAGCGGAGATCGTGGATTCTAATACTGCACTCCGCTACAGTGTACCTTTAAGAATTGCATATTTCTTGTTGTGAATTAAATGAAACTCCTAACTTTTTAACTGGCTTCTAGATTCCCAACAAATTTGTCAAGCCTTGCTTTAGAATATAACCTTATTGAAGCAGGACCTTCAATGTCTCTTGTCTAAAACAAACGGTGTGCCTCTGTGCTTGAATTTGTCTTTAAACTGACTTATATAAAGATAATTTCAGGTAACACAGACTCTTTTTTTTTTTTTTTTATCTGTTTTTTTGTTTTTGTTTTTTTTTCTCTCATTTTTGTTCATCTTATTTATTTCTAACCCTTTCACAGACAAAAGAAAGAACAATTGTTTTATTGCCAAGTGCCCTCAACTTGTTATCTGATTTTTATGGTACTTGTGTGGCATGTATTTTAACTGTATGTTCCAGCTATATTTAATTGATGACAGGTTGAGAAATAGCAGGTTGCCATCTACTAGTTGCAAGCCAAGTATTCACTCTCAAGCTGTACTGACTCATTTCACCTCAGTTGTGCTTGTCGATAATGTTATACTGAGTAAACATCAGAAACCAAAAGTGTTAACACTTCAATATACAAAAATATGTTTTGCGGCCATCATGTGTTAAAAAGTAATGAATAATAAAATTGGACCAATCACGGTTTTCATTTCTATATGACTAATTTAATAGGTTCTCTAGAACTCATACTTCATCTAGGTTTTATTGTTATACATATCATTTTATCACATTTCTGTCTCACCTTCAGACTTCCCAAGTGACCCCATTTCTTAGGAGCTAAGATGGGCAGGATGCAGCTGTTCTAGTCCCTGATAGTAAATTTTTCTGTTGTATTTCTGCAGTTGTACTTTGTTCTCCTTTTGGTTCTTTTGGGCAGGTAGCTAGCACCAATGAAGCCCTGTGTCTTCTCTTATCCTGTGAAGTTTGGGGCTCCTCCATTGACAATGTAATGGTTCTAATATGCTCTATTGTGGATTCAGTCCGTTAACCCTTCATTCAGCTCGTCTTAGTATTTTTTACCATGATCCTTTCACTAATCTTGGTGGAATGCATGCTGAGTGTGTCTGTGATCCTCTGATAATCAGGAAAGACTGACCTAGGAGACAGCCATGTGGAGCAGGCAAGTCTTATACATAGAATGCATGCACAGACTGCATTGTGTTCTACAGCCATTTTCTGTCGCTTCTAAGCAATGGCCCAGGAGGAAGAAGATTAAGAATAGGACACTTTATCTAGAGTAAAAGTCATTATTGCCTACAGTGGCGTACACATGACCTATGGGGCCCGGTGCGAAAATTGGTCCGTGGTCCGTGCCCAGTGCATAAAAATAAAAGATTGTCTTTTTCCCAATTGTACAGCACTGTGGAACATGCTGGTGCTTTATAAATGCCAGTAATAATATTAATTGTGCTTAGTAGGAACATGTTGTGTATAGTTTGAACAAAAGTAACATTCTACTTTACACAGCATCAAAGCATATTAATGGATGTATTTGTTTTACTTCCAATAATAATTTGAATCCTAGATCTTTATCTTGGCACGCCCTGTGATATTTGAAGTCTTTACAGCATTTTTCTGAAGTTGTATTCCAAGATAGAGCTGCTACATATCTTATGCATTGTTTTTGCTATTTGTATACTTTCTGTGGTCATAAAAACACTTTTTGAAAGTATCCTACATCAAAACTAGGATAGGTATACAAGGCCATTAGGATTTACAGTGTAGTGTTACCTGATAAGTTAATCAAAGTTAAGCCAAGCACACGTTATTATGTATTCATTATATATATAAGCTATTAACCATTGCATGTGCTTGCACCATTAGGTTATGAGAGACGAAGAAATAGTCCTCTATTGGAAATTAGTGAATCATGTAAATAGCCTGGGTGGCATTAGTAATTTATGGATAATAGCATGGGTGGCCAAAAGGTAGTCCCCAGCTGTTAAAGAACTCAACAATCTTAATGCTTTGCCAGTTTAAGGATGGAAAATTATCTTGGGAGTTGGGGGTTGTACAACAGCTAGGGATCTATCTACCGACTGCTCCTCATAAACATGTGTAAATTAGGATTACCGTATATACTAGAGTATAAGCCGAGTTTTTCAGCACATTTTTTGTGCTGAAAAACCCCAACTCGGCTTATACTCGAGTCAGTGTCTGTATTATGGCAATTTACATTGCCATAATACAGACAGGGGCTGGCAGCGAGCGCTTACCTCTCCTGCAGCTCCTGTCAGCTCCCTTCTCCTCCGTGCCGGTCCGTTCAGCACCTCTGTCAGCTCCCAGTGTTAGTCTCGCGAGAGCCGCGGGGTCATAGTGCGGCTCTCGCGAGACTTACAGTGTGAGCTGACAGAAGAGCTGCACGGACCGGCGCGGAGGAGACGGGAGCTGACAGGAGCTGCAGGAGAGGTAAGTAAACTCTGCCAGCCCCCCTCCCCCCACTGAACTGCCAATGCCACTGGACACCAGGGAAGGAGAGCTCCCCTCCCTGCCATATATCAAGCAGGGAGGGGGGACGGAAAAAATAAAAATAATATTAAAAAAAACTAAAAAAATAATAATAATGAAAAAAACAATAATATAACAAAAATAAAATAAAATTAATAATTATAAAAAAATATATTAAAAATTCCCACCTCATACACATACACACTGCATTCACACACACACACTGCATTCACACACACACTGCATTCACACACTGCATTCATACACACTGCATTCATACACACTGCATTCATACACACTGCATTCATACACACTGCATTCATACACACTGCATTCATACACACTGCATTCATACACACTGCATTCATACACACTGCATACACACACACACTGCATACACACACACACTGCATTCATACACACACACACTGCATTCATACACACACACACTGCATTCATACACACACACACTGCACTCATACACACACACTGCACTCATACACACACACTGCATTCATACACACTGCACTCATACACACACTGCATTCATACATACACACTACACACACTGCACTCATGCACACACACTGCACTCATGCACACACACTGCACTCATGCACACACACACTGCACTCATGCACACACACCCTGCACTCATGCACACACACCCTGCACTCATGCACACACACCCTGCACTCATGCACACACACCCTGCACTCATGCACACACACCCTGCACTCATGCACACACACTGCACTCATGCACACACACACTGCACTCATGCACACACACACTGCACTCATGCACACACACACTGCACTCATGCACACACACACACTGCACTCATGCACACACACACTGCACTCATGCACACACACACACTGCACTCGTGCACACACACACACTGCACACACACACTGCACTCATGCACACACACACTGCACTCATGCACACACACACTGCACTCATGCACACACACACTGCACTCATGCACACACACACTGCACTCATGCACACACACACTGCACTCATGCACACACACACTGCACTCATGCACACACACACTGCACTCATGCACACACACACTGCACTCATGCACACACACACACTGCACTCATGCACACACACACACTGCACTCATGCACATACACACACTGCATTCATTATATACACACACTGTAAATAAATATTCAATTAATATAATTTTTTTATGATCTAATTTTATTTAGTAATTTACCAGTAGCTGCTGCATTTCCCACCCTAGTCTTATACTCGAGTCAATACATTTTCCCAGTTTTTTGGGGTAAAATTAGGGGCGGCTTTTACTCAAGTATATACGGTAATTGATAGAGCACCTGCTACAAATTTTGAATTGTGATGTTTGGTACATTAGAACATTCACTGTACAGTTCAAATAGCAGGTGTCTATTTTTACAGCAATAAACAAAACCATAACATCTGATTTTTCTTTTTCTAAATTCATTTTTTTCTTTTAAATAACATTTTTACTTTTAGCTAACTTTTTATTTGTTTTGCTGCAGTATCCTATTGAGAAAATTCCAGGCTGGTAGTAACTTTTGATTGTGCCATATCTTTATTCTGTAGTCCCTCCTAGAATTCCCTTTATGGAGGATGTTTTTTATTTTTAAACAAATGTATATTTTACTGTTGTTTTGATCTCCAGCCAAAAGCACCACAGAATAAGGGAAAGCCGGAAAACAAAGTGATCCATCCATACAGTAGGAAAGCTGCACAGCTTGCACGGGAAGGCCATAAACAGGACAGAAAGGAAAAGTAAGATATATTTAGCAGACCTACACCTTAACTCCCTTATATGATTTTCTTGTTTTGCAATAAAAGCCTATCTGAAACTGGCTTATTCATGTTTTAAAGTATCTTTTGTAAAGCAAATGGTAATACCTTTTTGTAAACAAATAGCAACCTCTGTGTGTTCAGATTTAATAGCTGGTTCCTCTGCCTTAAAGTGATGCTATAAACTATTGCAGAATATGTATTGAGAACAAATTACTTAAATCTCATCTATATGGATAACCAGTGTTATATATTATTGAACAGCCGTAAACATGGAAAGTTGAAGCGTCATATATACTATACAAAGAAAAAATATATATGATTTTAGAAAGTTAGCATTAAAAACAAAAACAAATTGAACACGAAATAACAATCTTTAAAAGTATTTTCACAAACTACCGTATTTATCGGCGTATAACACGCCCCGGCGTATAACACGCCCCGGCGTATAACACGCACCTAATTTTAAGAAGGAAATTTCCCCACCTCCCATAGTGTTCCCCCACCCTCATCCCATAGTATTCTCCCCCCCCCCCATAGTATTTTCCACCCCCTCCCATAGTGTTCCCCCTCAACCCATAGTGTTCTCCCCCCTCCCATAGTTTCCCCCCTCCCCTTGTCCCATAGTGCACTTTCCCTCCCCTTGTCCCATAATTACTTGCCTGTCTTGAAGCGTAGGCCGGCTTCACAGCACGCACCGCGGTACTGGAACTTCAATTTCAGGTTCCGGTTTCCGGCGGGACTGAAAGGAAGTGTGAACACTGAGTGCACACTTCCTTTCAGTCCCGCCGGAAACCGGAACCTGAAATTGAAGTTCCAGTACCGCGGTGCGCGCTGAACACCGGCCCACGCTTCAAGACAGGTAAGTAAACCTTCACATTCGCTCCATAAGACGCACAGACATTTCCCCTCACTTTTGAGGGGAAAAAAAGTGCGTCTTATGGAGCGAAAAATATGTATATCGGCGTATAACACGCACACATCATTTGCCCCCTATTTTCAGGGAGAAAAAGTGCGTGTTATACGCCAATAAATACGGTATATATCTGAACTCATTTGGATAATTGTACATTGATATACATATGTTGTGTTTAATATACTTTTAATTACAATGTTTAATATTTGTTTAAAAATGTTTGTGTTACCTTGTATGTATTATATATTTTCTCTCTCCATGTGCACATCTAATTTGAAAAACCTCAAATTATATATTGCAAAATATTAGCTTATTTTTATATATCCTGAATAAAAACATTTTTATTTCAAGGAAAATATGCCAGTTAAGTTAGTTATTGTAACCACCTTGAACATTTTAATTGGGATTTATTTATGTAATGATTTGTCTTTACAAAGGTTAAAAAATGAAAAAGCTTTAAGACTAAACATCATTGGTAAGTACAATGTTTTTCCTTTTATATTTATATAGTAAGTATAATGTGTGTGTGTGTGTATATATATATACATATATATATATCATACAGAATCCATCAAAACGAACTTTAAATCTCACAAACTGTAATAGGTTTTTAAAACACAAAAATTGTGCGGATTTAGTTACAGTATATGATCATACATTGCACAACCTTTCTACAATGTCAATGTACCCCATTTTGGGGGAGGTGTATATATCCTGAAATGTTGTTTGTGTGTGTGCTGGCTCTATGAAATGTCTGCGGTAATGTGCGTGTATGTTAGCTGTATGTAGAGTGGGCGTGTTCTGGCTGCATGTGATGTGTCTTTTCTGTACGTGATGTGTCTTTGTGTGTGGTGGTGCTCGGTTTAGCCCCCTCCCACTCGACTTTCTGCAGGCCAGGGGTATGATCACCGGTGGTTCAGCAGGAGTCCTGGTTCCCTGATGATCCAATGGAGGGATCATATCGCCTGGTTGCGTAGCAGGGGTCCTGTTCCTTGATGGTTCAGTGCTGAAGTTAATGTTTTCACCTTCAGTGGTTGCAGACCTCCGTAATTGCTTCCTCGCCATCCTAGCATTTAGAGTGTTAAAATGCAGGCCAGAATCCAGACTGTGAGGGAGTGATTATAGAGCTGTAAAAGTTACTCGACACAGCATATTCATCTGAAGTGAATTTCTACTCATCAATGACTAGTGTTGATTGGAAATGTTGTGCCTTGTATGTATGTGTTTAAAAATATACATACAAATATATCCCTAGACGCCTGTGGCATGCTTTGCATCTGTACCTTCAGTTGGTGCAGACTTCACTAATTGCTTCCTCTTGGTCCTGTGCTCTCTTGTCAGTCATAACGCAGCCACTGGAATTTCCAGAATGCAATCTGACTCACTGAAAGATGCAGACCTCACGCTTCCCATCTAAAATGCTAGGGAACATGATCCCCACTAAACCACCAGGGATCCTGAAAAATCCACCACCATGTCGTAGACCTGGTGATACATATATTTTAGAAATTTTCATATATACAGAATTTAGGGACCTTGCTGGTAAACCTATA